>NC_141798.1:315556-628612 GCF_057944985.1 Cucurbita pepo subsp. pepo
TACCAAATGAACCACTGGTTAGTATATTCTTGACCACTTTTCATACCAATAATTGGATTTATTTGTGAGAATTTGCTTTTAGGATCTATTTTCGTGTTTCTAATCTACTTTACAGGGTACCGTGACTTTCTTTTCTCTTTTATTGTCTGTTTGTGTCCTAGAGTATATTATTTATGTATATTAGAAATTTTCTGTTTCACAATGTTTAAATTTATATTTTCTCATCCTGGACAGTTGCAACTTACTTACAAGCCGGAAGATTCCCCTTCTGAAGATCCGAACTTACCCACTGATGAAACGGAGGCATCTCCTTCACATGATCTTTCTATTACTCCTGTTGATTCGGCTCCATTGCCACCTCCAGTACCAGCTCCTGCTCCTGAAAGGCATTTAGATACTGGAGATCTATTGGTATAGACATAATTTTTTTTTTTTTTTTTTTTTTTTTGGTAATAGATGATAAATGCTTTAATCCACCATCCTTTCCACCTTTTAAAATTACAACAAATAAATAAAGCTTTTTGCTTGGTGGTTTCTTCAGGGATTGAGTCTTGATACCACCGAAGTATCTGCGATTGAGGACAGAAATGCTTTGGCTTTAGCCATAGTTCCTTCTGGTGGTAAATTCTCAGTCTCTATTTCTAGTTGGGTTACTTGAGAAATTTCACTAACCACTTTTGTTAATGATCGCGAACCTAATATCAGATGCAGCAGCACCCACATTTCATTCCAATGGTGCACAGCCAAAGGATTTCGATCCTACTGGATGGGAGCTTGCCTTGGTCACCACTCCAAGTACTAACCTTTCATCAACTAATGAGAGACAACTGGTAGGCTTTAATGCGATTGTGAATTTCAAACCATTTCATTCTCCAGTGTAAAACTTCTAGCCATTATTACTTGAGAACAATTCTGGAATGGAACGAACATAGTTAGGGCCTTGATAAGAATCTTTTAGGGGTTTCCTTGAATTTTTGTCAGATGAGCAAGTCTTGGATTTAGCTAGTGGACATTTCTGAATTAGATTCTTTGAAGTTTAAGGGGATTATTAGGATCACGGGAATCCAGAGTTCTAAGGCATTAGGAATATAACTATTGTGTAGGTAAACGCTGGTGATATATTCTTCCATCAAATTGATAGATCTTTTTTTTTTTTTTTTTTTGTTGTTTTCATTCTATGATGTACCAGGCTGGTGGGCTGGACACACTCACTCTCGACAGTCTATATGATGAGGGTGCATATAGAGCTTCTCTACAGCCCGTGTATGGTAAGCCCGCACCAAATCCATTTGAGGTGCAAGATCCATTTGCATACTCAAATGCCATCGCTCCAGCTCCATCAGTTCAAATGGCGCCAATACCTCAGCAGCAGGCTAATCCCTTTGGTCCATACCAACCTACCTTTTCACAGCAACAATCATTTACGATGGATCCTACAAATCCTTTTGGTGATGCAGGTTTTGGAGCATTCTCTGCTCCTAACCACCATACTGTTCCTCCAAATGCTAACAATCCATTTGGAAGCACAGGCCTTCTGTAGAGAGCTCGTGGGGCTGTTTCCAACGTGTAATTTAGTCTACAGGTTTGGTTTTCCACCATATTTGGCGAGATGTAAAGGGTCGATTTTCTTGAAGCTGCAATGAATGGTTGTTTCTGGGGCGTGCGACATTTGTTTGGGTTGAAACTTCCAGTGAGTGTATAGTGAAGGGTGTAATACGTAGCAAATGAAATTCATGACAATTTCGAGTTAGCTGGAACTCTGTCGTTCTATTGTTTGGCTGATTTTGAGTGCATTGCGCATAGAATTCTACTAAAAAATTTATGCATACTTGTATAATTCATCAAGTCATCATATTTCAGATCCTTTCATTGTTCTTGCATTCTCTTTTTACATTTCACTGATCAACAGGAATTTAGGTTTACCTCAAGATGCCGTGCTGGCAGAATCCAGTGGAGGTTTACCTCAAGATGCCATGCAGGCAGAATCCAGTGGAGGGAGTCTATGTTCTCATCTTTATATTTAGAATGTAAATTTTTTCTTCCGTATTGGCCGAGATAACCTTTAGTTTCAGTCCCTTTTAGTACACATTTAGTCAAATTTGAATGGTGCCAATCGGAGCCTAAATTAAGTGTAACCGTGAATTACTTGCCGTATTGGATTAGCCTAATATTATCATTAATGGCAGCTCCAGCTCTCCTTTTCTTTTAATTATTTATCACATGTGAACGAATTTTTCCAAATTCAGATTGCCTTGTTTGTTTGATTTGATAACTGTTACTTTTCTTAAGTAATAAAATAAAGGTTTCAACTTTATGAAAAATTTATCCTGTTTTTATTTAGTTTAAAATTTTAGAGCAGTAGAAATAAGAAATAAGAAATAATGCATTTGGAAAGAGAAGCATGTTCTTTTTTAATAAAAAAAGAAGAACAAGAGACAATTATTGAATGCAATTTTGAAAAGTAGTCTCGACTTTTTTATCAACTAGGTTCGTCAGCAGATAAGAATGGAGTAAAAGACCAAAATTGAGGAAATAAATGGCTTGAAATTGCTCACTTATCTTGCGTTGACAAAACTATAAGTCTATCCTTCTCATTTCGAACGAGAAAGACCTTCACATTCTTAATCTACTGAAGAGCTAGACCGAAGTAGAAGACCAAAATTGAGGAAATCAATTGCTTGGAATTGCTCACTTATCTTGCGTTGACAAAACTATAAGCCTATCCTTCTCATTTTGAACGAGAAAGACCTTCACATTCTTAATCTACACTTTGAAACAAAAAATTAAAAGACAAGAGAAATGATATTACATGCATATTACCATTAATATTCCCTCCAAAGTAACAACTCCTTTACGTGTATACATGCATAATTAATATGAATTCTAACCGGACACATATACTTTATACTATTGTTTTAGATGCGTGTATAAAATATATAATTTCAACTCAAACGTTAGACGGCATTTAATAATGTTTGGGAAGAATGTGGAAAACTTTGGCGAGGCGAAGAAAAATCAAAACAAATTAATAACTTAAAAGAAGAGTTTGTCCGACAACACAAAAGGGTTTATGAGTGTTTGACTGTTTCTTGACTTAAAAGTTTTGTCATTTAATGTTCCCACCAGATGAACTGCCCTGCCCTTCCAGTTTTTCAGTGGTCAAGCAGTGAGTCAATTGGAAGATCAAAATTGAATTTTTGTTTGTTCCCCCCCTTCTCCAATCATCCCATTCTGCAACAACAGCAGCAACGCCATCCCTATTTGATGGCGTAGACGAGCATGGCCACGAAGTTCAAGAGTTTGTTGCAGAAACTCAAAACAACATTCCGATCGGGTTCCTCTAGAGGTAGCTCCAACAAATTCCCTTCTTTTCTGTATGTATGTATGTTTTGATAGCGTTGGATTAGACACCCAGGGCGCAGAGTATTTGGAGCAGATTGCAGCTAAGGAACAGAAGCTTATTCCCTTCCAAACCTTAGCTCAAGCTACCAACAATTTTCATCCAACTCACAAGCTCGGCGAAGGCGGCTTTGGCCCAGTTTACAAGGTTTCTTCCAAATCTACTCCCTCTCTCCAATCTTTTCTTTGCCACCGCTGTTTCTAATTTGTCTCCCAATTTTTTAACACCTTTTCTTCAGTAGGTGGAATCATTGCCATTTTGTATTTGCCGGTAGACAATTAGGAAGGATTTTGGAAGAGAAACTTTGTAGTGTGAGAGTGTGTTGAGGATGGTTGGGAGGGAGTCCCACATTGGTTACCTCCCAACATTGGTTAATTTAGAGTATGTTCCTGAGTTTATAAGTAAGAAATACATCTTCATTGATATGAAGTCTTTTGGTGAAATCCAAAGTAAAGCCACGAGAGTTTATGATCATGAACAATATCATACTATTGTGGAGAATCATAGTTCCTAAAGAGATTGGCATAAACAATATCGATCTTACTTCCGCTTCTGCTACAACAATTGAGTATCATAACATTTGATCGTGGCATCGGGGTAGAAAGGAAAAGTCTAAGTTTTTGTTACCAATTGTTTGTTGCAGGGAAAGTTAAAGGATGGAAGAGTTATTGCAGTTAAAAAGTTATCCCATCATTCAAAACAGGGAAGAAGAGAGTTTATGAGTGAGGCCAAGTTGTTGGGTGGTGTGCAGCACAGAAATGTGGTTGCTTTGTTGGGATACTGTGTTCATGGTTCTGAGAAGCTACTGGTTTACGAGTACGTCTCCAATGAGAGCCTTGACAAGCTTCTCTTCAGTAAGTACTGCTCACAACTTCTCCTAACAACTGTCAACCCATTTTCATTTCACTTACTCACTCTATGTTCTCAGAATCCAGCAGACGTGGAGAGCTTCATTGGAAGAGGAGGTACGACATTATCGCTGGCATAGCACGAGGCTTGCAATATCTTCACGTAGATTCACACAATCTCATTGTCCATCGTGATATTAAAGCTAGTAATATTTTGTTGGACGATAACTGGGTCCCTAAGATTGCTGATTTTGGAATGGCCCGTCTCTTCCCCGATGATCAAACTTATGTCAATACTCGTATTGCTGGTACAAAGTAAGTTTGTTTGGAAACCAATCAAATTTTTTAATCCCAACTGGTGGGCTCTACTCATTTTTTATTTTTTCTTTCTGTGCATGAACACAATAGTGGATATATAGCTCCTGAATATTTAATGCAAGGTCGTCTATCAGCAAAGGTAGATGTTTTTAGCTTTGGTGTTTTGGTCCTCGAACTCATCAGTGGCCAGCGTAACTCGTCATTTGGCTCATATTTCGAAGCGGAAAACCTAACTGATTGGGTAAGGTTTTCATGGCGTTGGTTGATTATAATAAAGATCAACGCAAGTACTCAAATTCTAGACGTAGAATCTACTGATTGGGTAATATATTTCAACTGCCACAGTTACTCATTTAGAGTATTCAGAACACGACCGTGAGTGAGCTGTGTAGTTTACATTTTGAGCTTAGTTTAGTGAATTATTGTAATGGTCCAAGCCCACCGCTAGCATATATTGTTCGTTTTCATCCGTTACGTATCATCATCAGTCTCATAGTTATTGTGAGATCCCACGTCAGTTGGAGAGAAGAATGAAGCATTCCTTATAAAGGTGTGGAAACCTCTCTCTGTGAGACATGTTTTAAAACCGTGAGGCTGGTGGCCATATGTAACGGACCAAAGCGGACAATATCTACTAGGGGTGAGCTTAGGCGGTTGCAAATGGTATCAAAGTCAGACACCAAGCGGTGTGCCGGCGAAGACACTGGCACCCAAGGGGCGTGGATTGTGAGATCTCACCTCGGTTGGAGAGAAGAATGAAGGAAACCTCTCCCCAGTAGACGCTTTAAAATTGTAAGACTGACAGCGATACGTAACGAGTCAAAGTAGACAATGTCTACTAGTGGTGGCTTTGAGCAGTTGCAAATGGTATCAGAGCTAGGCACCAGTCAGTGTGCCGGCGAGGACGCTGGTTTCCAAGGGGGTGGATTGTGAGATCCCACATCTGTTGGAGAGAGGAATGAAACATTTTTTATAAGGGTGTAGAAACCTTTACGACGCTTTAAAATTGTAAGGCGGACGGCTATACATAATGGGCCAAAACGAATAATATCTGGGAGCAGTGGAGCTTAGGGACTTAGTTTAAAGCATGTAAGTGAAGTATATACCATAGGAATGTAAGCCAAACAACTCCAAAAGAACTTGGTCGCACTAATGTGAAATAAGCATTTGAAATATGGTGGGTGGCTTGCATCGTTCTCGAACGACTGAAGGCCAAAGAAAAGAGGGCTGTTTGAAGCAAAACCTTTTATTGTGCATGGTCTTACTTAGACGTGAATTTTGGTGTAGGCTTACAAGCTATATAAGAAGGGCAGGAGTTTGGAGATGATGGACCCAACATTAGCATCCTCAGCTGTTCCTGACCAAGTGGCAATGTGCATTCAGATTGGATTACTTTGCACACAAGGTGATCCAAAACTACGGCCGACCATGTCACGTGTGGTTTTGCTCCTCTCAAAGAGACCTGGTACTTTGGAGGAACCAACGAGACCAAGAATACTCCGTCCTCGACATACAAAATCTGCATTCGCCTCCGATGTTGGAACTTCTGGCGTATCTTATTCCTCGGCTTTGACCACCAATACTGTAAGCGCGACCGAAATTAATTCTCGTGCTTCTTCAGTTAGTCGAGGACACGATACTCGGGGGAAACGCCCCGTGGAAGGATAAGGCCTCTTCTACTAGGATCATTCTTTTTGTATACCACTTTTGTATTACAAAGTACACGTTGAGGTGGAAAGATTTTGGTGAGTGTAGTTGGATCGATTCAATTCAATTTCTTATTATTTATTCTTTGAACCCGATCACATAACATGTGTCCCTATGTTAAAATTTAAAATAAAAAAAATGGTGAATCTCAATATTGTCAAATAACAATTGAATAAAAAAAGACGACTGAACTCAAAAACAAAAAAGTCCAAAAACTTATTATATGACAGAATCTATAACAATTCAAGCTCACCGCGAGTAGATATTATCCGTTTTGACCCGTTATGTATCATCGTCAACCTCACGATTTTCATTTAGAAAATCAATAAGTTGATGATTAGATAAGTTGAGAAAGATCAAGTGGTCAAAAATCAATAAATTAAGATTGATCAAAGAAGATTAACAAATTACAAATTGATCGAAGAAGATCAACAAGCGTAAAGTTAAAAGCTCAACCTCAAAATTAAACATCTCGACGTTGGAGTCACGCACATGTTTAAAAAGAAAAAAAAAAGATTATATCAATACAAGTAGTGGCTAAACGTTGAATTTGTATAGAAAAATATATGAGGTTGAATTTATATATAAAAATGTATGGAAATCCCGAAGAGCACGTGAAGGAAGTGATAGGATGATGGCTGGGACTATCCAACCACCACCACCAATTCACATCTACCTACCTACCACTAGACCCGGTTCAATAATTTTAAGTAAAGTGATCATGCCGTATTTGTTGAAAAAATCTATATTAGTTTGTGGGGATAGTTTGTACGGACCACACATACAAACTTATCTAAAACTACATTATTGAAACAACTGGATTGACTTAGACTTAGTCGTCTTTTGACTTTTCAAAATCTTAACACCAAAACAAGACATCGACTTAGACTTTTCAAAAACTTGGTTGCATGAAAAAACTATAAATTGGAGTACAGAAGAAGTCCACAACCCACAACTCGAAGCCACATTTGTTAGAGTTATTTGAAGGATAAGAAAATGTCCCGCGGTACTCCGATGAACGCAGCAAACAGAACGCCATGGTCCACCGGCCTCTGTGACTGCTTCGACGACATGGGATCATGTAACTTTATTCTCCTTCTCCATCTCAGTTGTTATTTTTTTTTTAATGGTTTTAAATTATTATTTATGTAATATTTTATCATTATTATATTCATAATTAAGATTTATAAATTTATTTAATTGAAAATTTTATATCTTAACTAATTGAGTTATATTTATGAATTTAATTTACAGGTTGCTGTACGTTTTGGTGTCCATGCGTGCCTTTCGGGCAAGCCGCGGAGATTATAGATGAAGGATCAACTTGTAAGCTTCATTCCATCCATGGCTAACCTAACATTGTACTAAACCTAATATTTAGCCAAAGAAAACAAAAAGTCTAACATCTATAGGGAGAAGTTTCTACATCCCATGTGATCTCACAATCCACCCCACTTGGAGGTCCAGCGTCTTCGTTGACACATGGCTCAATGTATGGATCTCATATTATTTATAACAGTTGAAGCCCACCGCTAGTTAATATTGTCATTTTTCCCAGTTTTACTCTAATATAAAATTTAAGAAGTGAGTCTAATATAAAATTCTCATAATAGTTCAATTTCTATTCCTACCAAACCGATCCGTTCGGTTCGATTCTGGATCGGATCCAAAACTAGGGAAACCGAACCGAGTATTCGGTAGCAATAATATTGCAAGAAGTGGGCCTAAAATTGATTGAAAGTATTCATTAAAGAAGAGATTATTTCCAAGATAGCAGCAATGATTGGAGGCACTTAGTGTTGAACTGAAAATGACAGAACAGTTTATATGTTTATGGTTGTGGATGCAGCCTGTTTAGGTCAAGCATCGATTTTCACTGTGATTTCTTGCTTTACGCCCTGCATATGCCTTTATACATGCCATTATCGTTCTCGACTGAGGGCAAAGTATGAGCTTCAACAAACTCCCTGCAACGATTGCTGTGTTCATTTTTGGTGTTTGGGTTGTGCAATGTGTCAAGAGTACCGTGAGCTCAAGAATCGTGGTTTCGACATGCATATCGGTATTCTCAATCTCTTCAACTTTCAAAAAACTTCAAAAACACCTTTAAACTTTTTATTAAGGTTCAATAATACTCTTACCGTATGTATAGACGAAATCATTCGTTCTACATTTTTTTTCATGAACTTTCAAAAGTAACATTAATATTTTTAAACTTTTAGAAAAAAAAAAATTAAAAATTTGAAGAACTTTAAGTATGGTATTAACCCATTCAAACTTTTTTTTTTAAAAGTTCAACAGTATTAATGAAACTTTTTAGAGTTAATATATTTTTGAAACAAAGTATTAACCATTTTCCTCTAAAACTTACCTTAGGTATATTTTTTTTAATTTTTTTTAAAATTTTAAGAGTATTTTTATTACTTTAACCTTGTATCTTATAAAAACGATAATAGTGAACGTTGTGCTCAGGTTGGCAAGGAAACGTGCAGAAACAAAATAAGGGATTAGAGATCCCGCCTATGGTGGAAGGACAAATGAAACGTTAGAAGTTTGAAAGACTTGGGAAGGAGCAATAAGAATGGTGGTATCCTCTTTGCATTTAGTTGTTTGCATATCTTTATTGGGTTGGTTTGTTCAGGTCAAATTTTAATGCAGTATGTAAGTAGGAATGCCATTGTTTGGATTGAATTTCGGGTTCATTTAAGACCAATAATATTAATGTTCGAGTAACTCATTTTGTAAAATATATGGCCCCAATATCACGTTTAATAATATATATATATATAGAAAACTGTATGGCCCAAATTATAATCTATGATCCAAATATGGCGTTGAATTTGTGATAGAAAAATTATGGAAACCCCCAAAAGAGCATGTGAAGGAAGTGATAGGGTTGATGTCATGTCCAGTGACTTTCCAACCACCACCACTTCACATTTATTTTTCTCTGGCGGCCCCTCCCCTCCGAGTAAGTTTAGGTTAACTCATTTCTTACCAATTTTCATACCAAATATAAAACAACATGTATGACACTCAAAAGTGTGAGTTGGGATGAAGGTTTTATCTTCATTGATATCCACAACGTTTAAATAGGATACAAGATACCAATTAATACCTACAAATAACGAAAATATAAACTAACTAAATCTTGATAATAAAATAAAATATACTACTAATCAAATTTAACTGATATCTAAGTATATTTCCTAACTAATCATATATTACATAACTAATTTAAACTATACATAAGTTGCTCTGACAGACCATGTCGCAAACGATTCTAAAAAGACTCGTGTTAGCATACAAGTAAGAACAAAATATATTGAAAGAATCTGGGTTGGTTTATGGAGATAGTTTTCATAGTAAATAACATGAGTATGTCGTGTTCGATGAATCCAAATTACGAAGGTTGAGTATGGGATATTACAATTTAAAAAATTAAAAAAAAAAAAAAAAAAAAATTCTCCCAAAGTTTGCATCGTATAAGGTAAGGATTCTTAAATGGACCAAACATTTGAAAAGAAACCCAACTCAAGCAAGACATTGACTTACACTTCCCAAAAATCTTATCCTCGTTGGCTTTTTAAAACCTTACCGCCGAAGCATGACTTTGACTTAAGAGTTACCAAAAAAAAATGTTCACTTTTCAAAAACTTTGTTATAAGAAACATCAATAAATTGGAGAACAGAAGAACTCCACAACCCAGAATTGGAAACCAAATTTGGTTGGCTTAATTATTTGAAGGAAAACAAGATGTCCGGCGGTATTCCGGTGAATGCAGGCAACGGAACCCCATGGTCCACCGGCCTCTGTGACTGCTTCGACGACATGAGATCATGTAACTTCATTCTCCTTCTCCATCTCTATTACTTACAATCATAAAATCATTTTCAAAAATAATTTACTCCTTTTTGTTTATGTTTATCCTTTTAAATTATTATTTATCTAATATTTTTTCAAAAATTTTATATCTCAACCAATTCAATTATATTTATGAATTTAATTTACAGGTTGTTGTACGTTATGGTGTCCATGCGCGTCTTTCGGAAAAGCTGCCGAGATCATAGATGAAGGATCAAGTTGTAAGCTTCATTTCATCTAATGCTAAATTACGTCTAAAGAGATTTTATCAAATTATAAATATGAAAATCAAGGTTTAATATAAAACTTCCATAAATAGTTCGATTTTCATTTGGATTCGATTCTCGATTGGGTCCAAAACTAAGGAAACCGAACTGAGTATTCCATCGTAATAGTATTATTACAAGAAGTGGGTCTAATATTAAGTGTTTATATGTTTATGGTTGTGAATGCAGCCTGTTTGGGTCAGGCATTGCTTTTCAGTGTGATAGCTTGCTTTACGCCCTGCATATTCCTTTATACTTGCTATTATCGTTCCCGACTGAGGGCAAAGTATCAGCTTCAAGAAACCCCCTGCAACGATTGCTGTGTTCACTTTTGGTGTTTGAGTTGTGCAATGTGTCAAGAGCATCGTGAGCTCAAGAATCGTGGTTTAGACCCCCATATCGGTAATCTCAATCTCTTCAACTTTTTTTAACTTTATTTTATTGCTTTAGCCTATATCTTATAAAGGCGATGATATTGATCGTCATGCTCAGGTTGGCAAGGAAACATGCAGAAACAAAATTATGGTATAGAGATCCCGCCCGTGGTCGAAGGACAAATGAGACGTTGAAGTTTGAAAGACTTAAAAAGAGTCTTATGAAAGGGAAGGAATAAGAATGGTTGTTTCCCCTCTACATTTCTATGTTGGAATCTTTATATTGAGTTTCTCTTTTCTACCATTCGTATGTTCAGGTCAAGTTTTAATGTAATATGGATGTCATGGTTTGGATAGAATTTCGAGTTCAATTAAGACCAATTCTACTACATCATCTTCAAACTTTTAAATTTTTTAGTTCAAATTCTACCGTGCATGATGATAATAGTTACACAATAAGTCGCAAGTAATCATTAGATTTTTCTCTCTACAAAATCCAAATTATGAACCTTGATCAAACTCGAACGAATATATAGCCACATTAACCGACTTATCCCCATCTGTCGACCCTTGGTAGTGAACAACCTAAACTTACCACTAGCCGATATTGTCCGCTTTGACCCATTATATATTATCGTTAGTCTCACGATTTTAAAACGTGTATGCTAAGGAGAGGTTTCCGAACTCTTATAAAGAAAGTAAGATCTACCTATCTTTCAAGATCGGTAAAATATTTTGTAAAACTTGAAAATTGAAATCTCTCGAAAGATTAGTAAGAACTTAAAACATAAATGAATGGAGTCTTCAAAAAGATTAAGAAACTATAGTCCAATTCCAAAAAATCAATAAATTGATGATCAGTTCAAAAAAATCAACCAGTTAAAAATCGATCTAGAAAGATCAACAAATCAAAATTACTTGAAGAAAATTATCGAGGATAAATTAAAAGTTTAAGTTAAAAAATATCCATTTCTGTCATCGAAGGATAAGGAACGTTCAGATCCCGCGAGAGAATCGAAAAGTAAAAAAAAAATATATATATATATAATAAAGTTTTTATTATATCAAATTAAAGAATTTGTAACAGCATTAAATCATATTAAAAAAAAAATTGTATTATTTTTTTTCTGTAAGAGCAAATGAAGAAAGTGACAGGGTGGATGTGACACTCAATGAATGCCAACGCCAATCGAGTACAATTTAGCCCATTTTTGAATAGGATGATTGTGACTATTCAACAACCCCTCTATTCACATCTACCCCTCTCATTCAACACTAAAACCAAACATTTTTATAAAAAAATTTAAATATTTTCCTACTAAAATTAATAAATGATAGGTAAAAGACAAATATATATACTGAGATAGTTACCCATACACTTTTGCCATTATTAATAATTCTCTCATTTTCTATAAGATTCCGCTCCTGTGCTTTTGGTAGGCTTGCACTTGTTAACATTTAACATGTGTCCCCTTCATATATATTTATCAACGAGTTCCACGATTTTTTTATCTTTCGATTCAAATTTTATGTCTATTTTAGTTATCTTATTGTGTATAGACGTTAAATCATAGTTGGAGTAATTCATTAATTGGTTTTACATGAATGATTTCTTAAAAAATCTAAATTGAAAGAATCTGTGTTAGTTAGTAGGTGATAGTTTTTACAGTGAAGAAAGGACTAGGTATGGATGGAGATATTTTTAAAAGAAATAAGTCTCGGAAAGCTTGCATCAATATAACATAGGAAAGATAAGGACTCTTATATGGACCACACATACAAACATTATCTAAAACAACATTATTGTTAAAACCCAACCCAAACAAAACATCAACAAAATTTTGTCCACCTTAACTTTTTAAAAAATATGTTGTAAGAAAAAAAAACAATAAATTGGAGGACAGAAGAACTCCACAACCCAGAATTCGAAGGCAAATTTGGTAGGCTTATTTGAAGGAGAAGAAGATGTCCGGCGGTATTCCAGTGAATGCAGGCAACGGAATGCAATGGTCCACTGGCCTCTGTGACTGCTTCGACGACATTGGATCATGTAAATTCGTTCTCCTTCTCCATCTTTATTAATTACAATCATTCTTATTCTCTCCTCTTTCATCTCATTATTTATGTAATATTTTCTCATTCTTATATTTAATAATTAGAATTTTTATATTTCAACGAGTTGAATTATATTTATGAATTTAATTGACAGGTTGTTGTACGATTTGGTGTCCATGTGTGCCTTTCGGGAGAGCGGCCGAGATTATTGATGAAGGATCAAGTTGTAAGCTTCATTACATCCATTTGTTAAACTACGTCTGATATTTAGCCGAACAGATTTTATCAAACTATAAATATGAAAATCAAAATGGGTCTAATATAAAACTCTCATAAATAGTTCGATTTTCATTTCTACCGAACCGATCCGTTCGATTCAATTCTCGATTGGGTCGAAAATTAGGGAAACCGAACTGACTATAACCTAGTAATAGTATTACAAGAAGTGGGTCTAATATTAAGTGCTTATATGTTTATGGGTGTGTGTGCAGCTTGTTTGGGTCAGGCATCGATTTTCACTGTGATAGCTTGCTTAACGCCCTGTATATGCCTTTATACTTGCTACTATCGTTCTCGATTGAGGGCAAAGTATCAACTTCAAGAAACTCCTTGCAACGATTGTTGTGTTCACTTTTGTTGTCTGGGCTGTGCAATGTGTCAAGAGTATCGTGAGCTCAAGAATCGTGGTTTCGACATGCATATTGGTAATCTCAATCTCTTCAACTTTCAAAAGTGTTTCAAATTTTAAGCTAAAAAATACTCTCATGGTTAGTACACACGTTACTTCCTCGTTTAAAAAATACTGCTGAACCTTCTAAAATAATATTAATATTTTTAAACTTAAAAAAGAATTAAAAGTTTTGAGATAATCTTATTAAAAGGGTATTTTTAAATTTTGAGGATGTTTGAACCATTTCCAAAGGTAATGTTAAGTATACTATTAAAAATTTAAAAATATCGTTGGAACTTTTGAAAGTTTAAAGATATTTTCATTAATTTAGTCTATGTTACGAAAATGATGATATTAAACATTGTGCTCAGGTTGGCAAGGAAACATGCAGAAACAAAACCAAGGATTAGAGATCCCGCCCGTGGTCGAAGGACAAATGAAACGTTGAAGCTTGAAAGACTTTTAAAAAAAAAAAAGAATGGTTGTTTCCTGTTTGCATTTCGTTGTCTGCGTCTTTTTATTGAGTTCCTCTTTTCTAGTGTGTTGGTTTGTGCATGTCAAGTTTCAATGCAGTATGTAAGTTCAGATGTCAATTGTTTGGATTGAATTTCCAGTTCATTTAAGACCAATAAATAATACCAATGTTCGAGTATGTGATTGAGAAACTCTAGATGTCATCTTCAAACTTTTAAATTTTCTAGTTCAATTTCTTCGGGGCATAACGACGATAGTTACACAATAAGTCACAAATAATCATTAGATTTTTCTCTCTATAAAATCCAAATTATGAACACTCATCGAACTCGAACTAATATATAGCCACATTAACCGACCGATCCCCACCTGTCGACCCTTGGCAATACAAAACTGGTTAAATATGCTACAATAGCATGGAAGCCAAGGGAAGCAGCAGTTTGACGATCCCAAACTGTGATGGAGATCATGCATGAATACAAATACACAAATGCTAGCAAGCAGCATCACAAGAACGCCAAAGTCATTAATAAAACACAAAGGATGGTTGAACTTGTGTAAGGGATGGTACCATGGAGATGCTTTGGAAGGCAGCCACCAGCTGAATCAGAAGAATTTGAGGATGGAGCCAGAGATGTGCTGTTTACTAAAGTGCCATTACTTCCACTACTGCATTGGACAAAAATACGAGGACACAACAGTCAGGAAGAGTAGTCACAGACATAGTTCGGTATATAGATATTTAAGAGTCGTTCGCGGTTACCTTCCTGGAAATATACACGTACCGTGACCTGCAACAAGAAACATCAAACCGAACATTAGCAACCATATCAAATCATTAGCAATCATTCAAGATTTCATACTTGGGTTTGTGGTGGTGATGATAGCCACTCCTTTAAAATCACAGGTCCCTGGAGACTTGGCCATTTTCTGGTAATAAGCATTGAAAGCATAGGTTGAATGGGCTATAACATTATCTGGTTGATAACATGCCTGCCCCTGCAACAGCGGGGAACAATCGACTTTCCCCGGTCCACACGCCCAATCCAGTGCTGCTTGCAGCAGCCTACGATCAGCACCGTCTCGTGCAACACAGAACGTTTGGTTTGTGGTATCGTTTGCCAAAACAGCACCAGCACCAGTCAAGTGCAAGGTATAAACTGGCATTCCATTAGAATTGAAGAGACCCCAATTCTTTTCTGAGACTGAACCAGGTCTTAAATCCTCATTGTAGAGCTCATATATGTAGGTACTAACAGGAACACCCGGATGCTTAGGCGTTCCAGTGTTGTTAAGAACATGTCTAATTAAGTTGCTATTGTAAGTGTTAGCATTATCCAAAGTTGCATCTGGCTCCGATGCATCGCCCTTGGATGGCCAGCCTGACTCCGTAACAACGACTCGTATGTTCGTGAAGTTTAAATCAGACATTGCGAAATAGGCAGCATCAACAACCGCATCAAAGACATTAGTATAGTGCAATAGGGTATTGGCGTCAACAGCCTCCTTGGTTGGAGGGAGGGGCCGGAAAAGTGCATAGTCTAGAGGAATCACACCATTTGATTGCATGTAATCATAATAAGGATAAACATTAAGCATGAGATAAGAGCCAGTGGACTGCAAGAATTGAAGTAGAGGAACCATGACAGGGTCCCATGAACGGTTAAAGAAGGCCTGTGATGGAGGGAAGGAGTCAAGAATAATGGAAGAAGAATGCGGGGTAGAAACTTTGATTTGGCGATCCAGATTGGATGCAAGGAGAGCAGAGTGAATGAATTTGAGAGCCGAGACAAGGATTGGGGCAGCATTTGGAAGAGTGGTAAGAACATCAGAGCCAATGGCTATGCCTGTGATGTTGGTGGCAGGAACATGGGCAATGACATTCCGAGCAACCCAGTTGGCTGCAGTCGCATTGGATTGGCCAATTCCAAGAAGTTGGTCATTGGGTACAGAAACAATGACTTGAATGCCTGTGTTGGCAAGAGCAAGAAGCATAGCCCGGTCGGCATCATATAACCTGAGATGTCTAATATTTTGAGCTTTGAGAAGTGCAACTACCTGAGTGGGGTTGGGCATATCAGAAAGATCCATACCAAGGTTTACACCAATGAACGCATCTGCAATTATATAAAGAAAACAATATAATTTCAAACACACAAAACAGGATTTGATGTTCCCCATATTTTGATGTTCTTAGCTAATCTGAGTAAGGAAAGCGCCCTCCCATCAAGTTCTTTTAATACCCATTACACACCACATGCTACATTTTTAACCAGGAAACTAATTCCAATAGATGTTAAAAAGCTTTGCAGTAAAATGGAGGGAAACCCACAAAAGACAGAGTGAAAAAACACAAATTACAGCAAAATCTAACAAGAAACCCCAAAAGAAAAGCTTAAAAAAGGAGGGAAAAGCATAAGATTGATAGAATGGGAAGAACAGGATTAGATAAGAAGGAAGAAGGGGTCACCTTGATCAGCAGAAACAGCAGAAACAGCAGAAACGGCGAGAAGGAAAAAGAGCAAAATCATAGCCATAGAATAAAGGAAAACAAAACCCTCAAAGATTGAAAAAAATGCTGTGTAGCAAAAACCCCAGAACCCGCATAAATTCAAAATCTATGTCGGACCCCGAAAGGAGAAGAATCCCGAAGAACAAAGAACAAAAAAAAGGAGCAAATTTTGAAGAGGGAGAATAAAAAAGGGGGAATATCTGTGGTGTGTTGAGAGAGTGGTGCAGAGATATGTCAGAGATCCAAGGGTGGAGATTTGATGAGGGTTCAGTGTAATCCTTGATGGTTACCATGGAGGATTATATTGGAGATGTGTGGATATAAAGAAAAAATGATAAATAATTTTATTTTTCTTAATTTTGTTGAGTGCTGAGTGTGCTGTGATTTGTCTTTTGTGTTGAGATTGAAAACTGTACAGAAAAGTAGCCAAAGTTGGATGCGACCAGAGTGGCTGACATGGACTGAAACTGCCAGCTGGATCCCAACGGTCGTCGTCTTCAATTTTTTTTCCTTTTTTCTTTTTTTTGTTAAAAGTTAAAACATTTGGTTAGTTTGATTTACGCGTTTATTTAATTAATTTTATTAAACAATTTTGAGGTTGAAAGTAAGGTCAAAACAAAAGTTGTTGCTGACGTTGGAAAGGAAGCAATACATGCACGAGTGCCAGCAAAGATTTAATAATAATAATAATAATAATAATAAATAAATAAATAAATAAAACAATTTAAAAATCCTCTCCCTAACCAATCAAACCCGCCTTACTAAATATTATTCGATTTAGTCTATTCTACATCGTCGCCAGTTTCATAATTTTACACACTTTCTCCCTAATCTTCTTTAATTGACGTGATTTCAATTAAAAATTCTATAAAAAAAATAATAATAAATCTATAATCGATGATAAAGCAACTAAAGTAATTAAAAGTGATATATATTCCAAGATGAATAGAGATTCAATAAAGTTCATACATTAATTACACCCTCCTTTAAAAAATATATATATAAATAAATAAATAAATTGGCACCTATTAATACTCCATCATCATTAAATAATTAAACTACTCAGCTTGTCTACATGTCTTAATGTGGGGGTATGTCAAATATAATTGTGGGCTTTGTGTGTTTGTCTTTTAATGGTTACGCATTGCTTCTTTTCTTAATAATATTAGTTTAGTTTATTATAAAAGAGGGTTACTAAATAGATAAAACAGGTTATAAAAGTAATAGAATATATTCTTAGAATCCATGTGCTACTCATTATTTGTTTCCATCATATGCTAACCCATGTTCATCCACGTCATCCATATATTTTAATTAATGGATTTAATATTTTCGCATATGGTTCAATAATCCTACAATCACATATATTATGAAGATTCGAACATAATAAATAAATTTGAGCTTATGTGGACGATAATAAATAAATTCATCGGGTTGAAACCAAGGCCCAAGAAGGTGGAGGCCCAAGAAGGTGGAGGCCCAAGAAGGTGGAGGCCCAAGAAGATGGAGGCCCAATTCCACCCCCTTTTTTTGTTTTATTTCTTTTGCTTTAAAAATACCCAACAAAACCAAAGATGACATTTCCCCTTCTAAATTATTTGCACGTCCTTATCACTTAAAAGCTCCAAAACAAAATATTAAAATTTATAATAAAATTTAATAGATTTTACTACGACTTCCAAACATTTGCTCACGCTTCTATTGAGTCCACGTCATTTAACGTTATTAATGAAATGGTAAATATTTATTAGTCAATTTATATACATATATATAAAAGAATATATTAATAGTAAATTTAAAAATATGGTATTTGTTCTAATAAAGCCATTTGCTCCAAAGTTGATTTAAGTAAATGTGATTAGAAAAGATCTCTATCTATCATCATCCATGTGCCCAAATATGTTATTCTTTTACTTTTTAACTAAATAACTATATATATCCTTTTTACCATAAAAGAAACACCTCATTCATCAACACTATTAATTATATATATATATATCATACTTTTTATAATATATTTCACAAAATATGCTTTAAAAAATAAGCACAAGAAATACAATTAAAAATTAAAATATATATATTTCTTTTTTTTTTTTTTTTTTTTTTTTTTTTTTTTGTAATAATCCATGCTTAAGATTTGGACCAGAATTATAATCTCACTATTCTCCTGCATCTATTGCAGCATGGTCATGTTACTTACTCTTTTGTTATTAAAAGTGAAGACTATCGCACATATTAATATTCATTTCTTATGAACTTTTTTTATTATCTTATGTTCAAGATCGCTCTAATACATGGAATCCATCTAATTTTGTGATTTTTCTTCTCTTTCATGAACCGTGGTTTAAAGTAAGCATTAATTATCACAAAAAAAAAAAAAAAAAAAAAAAGTAAAGTGATTTGATGAAAAATAGAGTAAAGGTAGGATTTAAAGAGCTTTATAGGAAGGAACACATTTTTAATTGATATGTAAAGGTTGAATGATGACGAAGGAATGAATGTTGTTTTTAACAAACCATTTCTTTTATTAAAACTACTCCCAAAATTTTGTTATCACCAGCCAACCAACACACAAGTTAAAAACAACTTCTTTTTTATTTTTATTTTGCTTCCTTTCATTGTAGTGCATGCAAGCTCCCCTCTCGTCGATAACGAGTAGCTTGACCAACTACCTTAAACTAGAAGACACCCTAGAGTAGATCAACCTTTTAGACGTTCAACAATAGACCCTTTATATAGTCATGATACTAATGTTGGAGAGGAATGATATAAATATAAAAGTTCCTCATGCATAAACCAAAATATGCTCAGCACAACACAACCCATATTCCATATTAACTCTACATTAGAGTGTACATGAAGAATAGGACACTGGGTGAGATCTATCTAAAAAAATACTAAAAATAGACATGAAGGGCAAATTTAATTAAGCAATAAAATTAAATACTGATTCCATGAAATTAAATGGGTAGGACGGGAGACCTATCTAGATTAAGTTCAAAGAACCTTCAACATTCCAACCATTTTTTCGACTCATCCAAGAATAGTCCAAAAGAATAAGAATCTTTTTTAAAATAAAGGGTAAAACTTGGGAATATATATTCTTTCTAATTTAGCAAGGTAAAAATAAAAGGTCTAATGAATATATATATATATATATATAGGCACACTTTTTAAAAAACGAAAAAGAAGAAGAGGACGTAAGGAAGGATTTATGACCCTATCGACAATTCCTTTTTTATTTTTTATTTCTTTAAAAGAATTAAATCTAATAAATACTAATATTCTACCGTTTGTGTAAGAAAAGGGGAAAAGAAAAAGATGGACGAGTTGAGGGCAATAAATCGTTATTAGGTGGGCAAATACATCGGATTCATTAATAAGTTAGCCACGTGCGGAAAGCCAGGTGGCAGCCTCTCAGAGAATGACAATAAATGCAAGTGGTTCCACCAGCGTAGTGATGGGTGAAGAGGGGTCTTTCACAATTCGCACGTTTTGAGTTACCGGCTAAGCCGGTCGTCCTCACTGGATCTCTTCCGGTAAACGCTTCCGATTAATTCAAAAGCATGCTTAAATTCCAATGACGGCCAGGATCCAATAATACGCCCTCTCTCTTTCTCTCTTGCTTGCTTTCGTTTTTGGTGCAGTTGAATTTTCTCTTCAGCGTCTTTGCCCTTCTCTTTGTTTCAGAGTTGGTCGGATTTGAGGTTTCTTCTGGTGTCAACTTTGGTCTGAAATGGAGAGGGATTTTTTAGGTCTCAGCTCCAAGGAGGAGCCATTGGCTAAGGTGAAAGAGGAAATTGACAACGATGGAGCCCAAGGTTTTGGTTATTTTTCCAATTCCATTTTGTTTACCTCAATGAACTTTTACGAACTTTGTCGTTGTTTGATTCATTTTATTTCTTCTGTTTTTTAATTCTCTGTTTATGGCTCGTTGAATCTTGATGTTTGGAATTTTCTTTTATTTATAGTGTTCTTGATTGGAGATGTTTTTTTGTTAAGTGGTGGTTGTTTGTGATTGGTCGGTGAAATTTTGTTGGATGACCAAATCCTCTTTAATTTCAGTTTAAATCTGTTTTTCTGCCAAGAAATTTGGGGGCCTTGATGTTTTGAAGTTCCATAATTTCATTTCTAGTTCTTGTTAGTCAAGATAATCTTGTGTTCTAGTCTGGTAATTTCACTGATCTTCACGAGTTTTTTTTTTAGGGTATTCTAAAAGCTCTGGTGTTCCTCCTCCGATGCCTTTCAAGATTTCTGCTGAGGACAAGACTGCGTATCCGGTTGCGGCTGCTTCGGATCAACGTCGAGCAGCCGATGCCCAGGTTTGATATCTGTTCCTCGGTTTTGTTTTTGATATGTTCTTCCTTCACTCGTTTGCTTTTAGTTGCGGTAGCTCCTAAACTAGAGGTGTATGGCTTGCTTTTGTTTGGGCTGATGTGGTTGTATCTCTTTCTCCGGTTGTATCCTTCACTTTTTCAATCTAGAAAACGTTCAATCTGGATAGGCAAGGTGGCCCTCAAATTTCCCTGGCAGCTTATCCTATGCAATCTGATTTGTATTCGATTCATCGTCCTCACGAAACGAAACTATTTTCCGTTCCAAATCAAGGTATATCTGTTTCATTAGGTAATCCATCCGTGAAGAACCCTTTTGCTCTTCCTGCTCAGATGGCTGGTCCTATCCTCAAACAACCACTTGGAGGAGTCCCGGTTTCAAGCGCTCTGAATTCATTTTTCCCGCCATTTGGATCCATTTCTGGGATCACTGAACCATGGTAACACTCTTGCACTTGTACTTTTCAACTTCTTTCTTAAGCTTTAATGAACATTTGTAGGAAGAACTGAATGTAATTTGGACAGTTTTTTAATCCTCTGTTCAGGAATAGCATGAAACCAACTGGTGGGTCTCCAGCTCAACTGACTATTTTTTATGGTGGTACCGTCAAAGTCTATGATGACATTAGCCCTGAAAGGGTAATTATCATACAAGTTCTCTTTTGAAGTACCATGAGTAAAGGAAGAGCTCTGAGATTGATATCCCTTTTGCAGGCTCAGGCTATAATGTTCTTGGCTGGGGCTGGGGCTTCCATATCCAACATTGCACATCAAAAAGCTCAAGCTCAAGCTCATGGAATGGGTGCAAAAATGGCAGCAGCAAGTGATGGTGCTCCCAAGAACCAACCCGTGAGCACCTTGCCCTGCCCTGCTCTATCTAGCCCCTTGTCTGTTTCTTCTCACACAGGAGCCCAGTCTGGGAGTGGTTCAAGTTGTTCTGATGAGTTGGGAGGAGTTAAAACCAATGGACTTCCCACCACTCCTATCAGCAAAGGAGAGCCTCCAAGAATAGTCAATGCAGTCGGACCTGTTGCTGCTACTGCTATGCTGCCCTCTGGTATGCCAATCGCCAACAAGAGCCATCATTTTTTCTTCTTTCATTCATTGATGGTGCCTGTTTTAGCTGATGATTCACGAATTAGGTCAAATTAATGTATCAATAACTTAGGATGTTCAATGATTTGGGAGCAAGCATTCTGACGGTATAATTAGTAGGAACTTTCTTGAGTTGCAACTTATATTTCATTTTTGGTTTACTTCTACAGCTGTTCCACAGGCTCGTAAAGCATCCTTAGCTCGGTTCTTAGAAAAGCGCAAGGAAAGGTAAGTCGTTTTATGATATCTTGTCACAAAAAGAACATCAACAAAGAACATATAGAGATCCAAATTGTGGCCCTCTAAATTATTCTGCATTTTGATGTACATATAGGGTCATGAGCTCTGCTCCATACAATCTTAGCAAGAAACATCCCGAGTGTGCTGCAACAGAATCCAACGGTGCAAATTTCTCGAGTCCTATCACGAGCAACAGCGCAAATGTGGCAAGCTGAGAACAACAATCATTTATGATGTAAAACATAGAGAATGATGGTTTTGTAAGTTAAAGATGAAGATGTAAGCTAATGGTTCTTATGGTCTATTATTATGTGAACAGCCTTCAAGAGCCTTGACTACTAAAGTTTTAACAGTTCCACGTCTAAAATAATATTTTGCCTATACAAATCTGTTCTAAAGTTTTCAATTAATATCTGTTTCATGATCAACAATCAGATATCATAGAATTCTATTTAGTATAGCATTTGGATGATATGAGACTGTTTATGTGTATTGATAAAGATTTGGTTAGTAGGTATTGATGCTTGAAGAGATAAGATTGATTGAAGAACATGGTGTGGTGTTGGTTTTCTTGCTGTTAATCATCTTGATTCTGTAAGCTTTTGATTTTGATTTTGATTTTGATTTTGATTTTGATTTTGATTTTGATTTTGATGGGGAATCTTTTGATTATAAAAACATTTGATCATTTGATTGGTTGATGTTAACTTTTTCGTTTGGTACACTTAAAATGAAAGCACATTTTCCCCACTACTAAGGTAACAACAAAAGGGTTTCGATGTCAAGCCGTTGTGTGGGTTCATCAAAGGAGGAACAGACAGTAAGATATAGGTTTCAATTTCTAGCTATTAATGTTTTTGTATTATTTTGAGAATTACTTTACTTTTCTAAGCCAATTACTTATTAACTTTCCAAAATGCTGTCCAAAGAGAATCAAACGTCTTTTGGTCATAAATATCTGACAAAGAAAAAGGGATTTACATGAAAACCTTTCAGACAAACTAAGAGTACAAACATCTCTTTTGCACAAAGTGCAACAAACTCTTGCCTATAACCCAACCTGAAAACGAGCGGGAGATAATAGGAAGAGGCTAGGAAAAATTAGATCCGACTTAGAGAGACGACTTGAGATTCCCACAAGGACAGGTAGTTGGAATTGCAACAATTCAATCTTCATACTGTCAGACTGAGAAGGAAAAAACTCCAAATCAACTACATCCATTCTCGCCTATCCATCTCTTTATTTCACTCATTTGGAACTGAACTTGAAAACCATATTTTGACTCCGACATTCAAACAAAGAAGAAGGTCAATAATCTTTGACATTTCCATATTGGCGATGGAACCCGAGAACATGAGCTGAGACCAGAAAACTGCTACTGATTGGTTCTTGAGTGAGGATAAATCAAATAAATGATGAAACAAAGAGTAGAGAGGTCTATCCCCAACCAAGCAACAAACAAAAAGAGAGGCGACGGGTAACTCTTTGATTTTCTCCACTTTACTACTGAAGTTGGGATCTCACGCAAGACAAATGGGCTGAACATCAACAATGTTCATTTAGAGGAAGACAGTCTTTCCAAGTAGGGAGACACTTTTGGTCCTCAATTGTTGGAAGGGAAAAGAGTAGTTCCACATTCACTAATCAAGAGAAAGATCATAAGTTTATAAGTAAGAACAACACTATCTCCATTAGTACAAGATCTTTTTGAAAAAATAAAAAATAAAACCATAAGAGTTTATGCTTAAAGTGGACAATATCATATCATTGTGAAGTGCATGGTTCCTTCGATTAAAAAAAAGAAAAGTAAATGGCTTTACTTTTGCTTTTTACTTATAAGGATCATCAAAACTTTGGAGTGTTACAATAAGGATCACTCTTTATGATTCAAAATAGACTTTCAGCTTACTGGTGGTATACCCAGACTCCTAGGACTTGCAAAGGGGTATACAATTATACTTGGAGGCATCATGAAACTTAATACAGCTTCCCCTGGACAAGAGTTACCTCTTTTACCTCGCCAACAAATGAATCAGCCTCAACTGATTCCCCTATTGAGCTAGTCAATCGCATCACATCAAGCAAACCAAATCAATTCAACATCCAATGAGCAAGAAGAACAACATTGAACATAGTTCATCCTTTGGGTTTTCCCTAATCTAATGCAAACACTAAAAGACAACTGAAAACAATCAAATCATAGAATAAGTAGAAAAAGAAACACCCAACATCCCAACCCCGAATAACTAATGATTTACTAAGAATTCCAGTAAATAAATAAGCAAACAGAACAACAGAGTCCCAAATAATGCCTCAGACCAGAGGATGTAAAACAGAAAATCTTAATCCCCATCCCTCGAACCAACCATAAAAATTACATTCAAGAGTCGCTTATCAGTCTCAAGTTTTAGAAAAGGAATATCAAAATGGAATATAAAACGAGCACAATTTCCATAATATAGCATAAGAAACGAAATTAAAACAAAAAGAAAAGAAAAGAAAAGAAAACGAACAGACGCAATGATTTGATTCCCCCTCCATCTCCATTCTCAATCCCGATTCTTCAACCTCTCAATACGCTGGTTCAATTGCTCAACCTTGACAAGCAAATGGGTGACAGAGTACAACAGCCAGTAGAACACAAGCGCCGATGCGATCAAGAGCGCATTCCGCTGGCTCTTCATGATCGATTTCTGGTGGCGAAGGAACTCAGAAGGGGTGCATGAGTCGGATTCACAACTGGGGAGAGTTTCATATTTCCAGTAGATATCCATGAGCAAGAAGAGGCAAAAGGGAACGACGGAGAGGAATGGCTTGAGAAGATTGCGAGTAACAGCAATTAGGCCCTTCCGGAGTCCATCGAGGCCTGGGATGGTGAGGAGGAGGAGCATGATTGCCTCAGCCGCAGCAGCGTAGCCAAGAACGACCCATTCCAATGCCATTGATGATAGATCTGAGCAGAGAATTGGTGGATCAGTGCGTTGAAATGAAATGAAATGAATGCTTTTCTTCGAGGCGAAGGAGTTTGATTTGGGTAGCTGTTTGAAGAAAGGTGGAGGGCTCGATGACTTAAGGAAGGGGAAGACTACTGAGACACGTGCCAAGTGTGAATATGGCACGCTCAAATCACTTTATTTATTTATTTATTTATTTATTATTAGGCCATTCCGAAGCAACCTTGTATTGGATGGACTAATACTTCAAACCATATGATATTTGGGCTCAATCTTAAAGCCCATTTTCAAGCTTAAGAAAGCCCAAAGAACCATCCAAATAGGCTCCATGGATTATACCATATGATATTTGGGCTCAATCTTAAAGCCCATTTTCAAGCTTAAGAAAGCCCAAAGAACCATCCAAATAGGCTCCATGGATTATACCATATGATATTTGGGCTCAATCTTAAAGCCCATTTTCAAGCTTAAGAAAGCCCAAAGAACCATCCAAATAGGCTCCATGGATTATACCATATGATATTTGGGCTCAATCTTAAAGCCCATTTTCAAGCTTAAGAAAGCCCAAAGAACCATCCAAATAGGCTCCATGGATTATACCATATGATATTTGGGCTCAATCTTAAAGCCCATTTTCAAGCTTAAGAAAGCCCAAAGAACCATCCAAATAGGCTCCATGGATTATACCATATGATATTTGGGCTCAATCTTAAAGCCCATTTTCAAGCTTAAGAAAGCCCAAAGAACCATCCAAATAGGCTCCATGGATTATTCCAATGCCAAAACCCTAATAATAATAATAATAATAATAATAATAATAAACAATAATAAAAAAGGCTGGTAGGTGTAGCCATAGCCAAAGGTGGAAGAATTGATACCCACTAGCTTTTTTGGCTTTAGGGTTTGGGTTTATGCAAGAATAAACTCCCTTTCCCTTTCAAGCATTGGAATACACACACACCTTTGTTCTAACATAAAACCCAACTCTTTCCTATTCTATTCTCTCCTTCTTTACTTTTCAAATTCCTTTCCATTTCCATTCTTCTTTTCATTCTTTGCACTCGTATCCATATAAAAAACGCTCATACTTTTTTATTTAAACTAATCGATAAAACATTATAAGACACCCAGCAGAATACTATGTTTTACTGTACATAAGACTGCTTGACATTCATTCCTAATCTTTGTAGACAATTGGCTCATATAACTATCGGGTTTGACCTAATTGAAAAATAAAAATTTATTAAGAATATGAGAATAATATAGCTTTATCGTTAAATAAAAAGGGCCCACCAACCATATATCAATTCTATTTGGATCTCATTGGGATTATATAAAAATATTAAGATCTAAGGTCATGGACCATGGTGGATCCCAATATTAAGCTCCTCCATAATTGGTTTATAATTATAATATCTTGAACTAAATTACTTCAAATTTTAGAATTCTAAATAAATATAGAAAAATGTGTTCTGACATCTCTTCTCCTCTTCTTAACTGACAAATAAAGATTAGAAAGATGGACATGTAAGCGAATCAATCATAAAACGGTTTGATTAATGAAATAAATGTTTAATTTAGAAGAAGATAGAACAACAACCCACCAAGGAGAATATATTCTTTTTCATAAAGGAAAAAAAAAAATAGAAAAAGGGGATTCAATCAAAAAGAAATATTCTCAATACATATATATATGAATCCCCTTTTGAAGATTAAGTGGTGAGGTGGGTCCGACATGTCGAATAAATAATCATTCTCTCCTTTGTTCATCAACAATCCTTTTACGCCATGCACATACATCACTTCTTTTTATATTACTCTCTCTGGGTTTCTTTTAAACACACACAAGAATTTAAAAGAACAGACCCAGAAATCTGATCGTTGAATCATCCACATCATTTGCCACCTGGTCGAGATTCAAATACCGAACCAAATCAAGAACAAGGTTAAATTAATTGAATTGGATTGGATGGAATGAATTACCTTTTCGTTTCTCACAGTAATGGCTTAGGAAAGCGAGGAACACAACAATAAACGCAATCCCAGCAATGAGTCCTATTATTACCGCCAAAGTCTTCTCTATCTCCACGTCCGTATTTCTACCGTCTTTCAAATTTCAAATATATTAATTTATTTATTGGATTATATTATATATATATATATATATATATAAATGCATGGAAAGACGTGAAAGCAAAAAGAATGGCAATCATCTCATTCACTCAATAATCCAACAATTCACACCTTTTTATATGCACTTAAAAAGTGTAAGAATAAACTAACTGACCATTTCCGCCGCCGCCGCCGTGGGGGCGGATACCGCCATGAGAAAACCTCGCATAGCACTTCCCCAAGAACACATCCCCCCACCCCGCCGCCGCACACTCCGCCTTCAGCCGTCCCACGGCCGTCACCACACAGTCCTGGCACTCTCCAGCATCCAAATCCCCAACGCATTGCGCCACCCCTTGAACATCCCCGGACCCACCCACTCTAAACGGCTGATATCCACCACCGCTGCCATCCGCCGCCGCCAAATACGCTAACACCGCATCCCTTCTAGCCCACCCACCAGAATCATACCCCATCACCGCCCCACACTTCTTCACCACGACCGTCTTGTCCTCCACTCCCAAAAAGCTAACATTGTCGTACTTCACAAAACACCCCTCCAACTGCAACGCGCCACCACACGCGTCTAGACAGATCGAGCCCAGCTGGGCGACAGCGTGGGCCACGCACTTGGCACAGGCCGCGTTTTGGAAGTCGCCCCGGCACTGGAACAGTCCGTACACAGTGTCGCCGTCGCCGGCGCCGGCGACGGTGGAGTTAGTGTATAATGTGAAGGAGGCAGAATTTATAAGAGAGGTGAGGATGGAATTGAGATTTGACTCATAGGTTGAACCGGAAGTGTATTTGGTTTGGGAACAGCCACCGTAGACGAAGGACTCGGCGGTGGTTGTCGCCGAGGACGGCGGCGATAGGGCGGAAGTGACGAGAAAGAGGAGGAGAAATGAAGGCATTTTTGTGGAGAGGGACAATGCGATGAAGAAGAGAATAGGTTTGGTGTGTGGGTGAAGGCTTTGAATGGGCCTTTTATATTAGGTCATTGGAATGCTCCAATTTAAGTTTCATTTTCATACTATAATAAAGTCAAGTCATACCCCCTTAATTATCATTTACTCCTCAATATTAAAACAGACCGACCTTTACTTAGAGAGGAGCTGTGGTACCACACTCATCCGTACTCGTAGGTTGACTTCCCTTTGCATCCCAACTAACCTCACAAACGAGCATTTCCCTTATGCATCCAACCCCTTCACTAATTTGAATGGGTTATAAAGATACGTTGATTTATACTATAGATCAGATTCAAAGGACCAAAAACTCAATTTTGCACATACATAGACTCCTTCCCCACTATAAACGATAAGCAAGAAAATAAGGAAGAAGTATGTTTCTTAATCGTTGCATATACTAAGAGTCCTCTCACTACCGACCCATTGTCTGATTGGGTCTTGTCCTATCAAGACAATTAGAAATTAATATAAAATTATTAATTGAAATGAAAGAAATATAAATTTTAATTTAGTAAAAAAAAAAAAACTTAAATTTGACTTTGACCGATCTGTTTTGACTAAGCCCAACGAAATTGCCTCCAAAATAAGTAATGTTAATTTGAAATCTTGGTTTATTAGTAACAAAGCTTGAAATAATTGTAGAAATAAACATAGTTCCAAGCATGGGCAGACCAAGAAATTAAATTAAATTTTATTTCTTGGTCGAATTAGTGAAAAGAAAATATTTAAAATGTTTCAAAATTCATTATTTCCATTTCTTGTGATGCCCATTAAATGTATAGACAATCAAATGGAAATATAAAAGAAAAAGTTACAAAAATAAACATAAAAAAGGGAACACATTACTTCAAAAAGTTACCCAAGTTTCAAAAATTTAATTTCTATAACAATGAGAATCTGAATCAAAGCTTGGGAGTGAATGTTGTTTATCCTTCCTTTCACGTAAAATTCCATTTTTTTTAACAAAATCTTAATATTATTTATGTTTCATTACTAAACCAAATGTTTGAATCTACGACTTGAAAACCAATGACAATATTGTTTAGATGGATGTTTAAAATAAATAATTTAGTGAAATTGTTGAATACGAAGAAAACACACTTTTTAGAAGGATTGGACCAAAAATATTTCTCATTTAAAATCATTATGTCGGGAGAATTAGCTTCAAAGTTACTTTAAAAAGAATAGTCAAAAAAGAGATGGCAAAGCAATGGTAGAGTTTTTTTATCCTTGGAGCTTCATTCACAAGTGTTAAAAAAAAACGCTTTAGAAATATAGAACCAAACGTCAAAATAATTTATTATTAAATTACTAAAAATGATTTTATTACACATTAATTAGTTAAATATTTGATTGGATGATTAAATAAAAAATTTTAATTTGTATTTATTAGCCTTTGAAAAGAGTGTTCAAAAAAGTTGAAAGCATTTTGAAAGTGAATGTTTTTTCAAATAAGCAATTGAATGTGTGTTTTATCAACTGCTTCTGATGTGACCATTCTTTTATTTATTTATTTATTATTTTTATTATTATTTTATGTACATAACTATGGGTGGGTTGCGTTGAGCCTTGAGTTTTGATGTGAATAATTTAATTAATGATTCATCTATATATAAGATCATTATTAAGTTTTAATTTTAAACCTTATCTTAATATTTTACCAAATCGAATTTACTAGAGATATTTATGAGGTGGGGATCGAGAAATCTTCTCCATTCCCCTGCTCGTCATTTCTTTTATTTTCTCTCTCTATGAAATTCTTCATTTGTTTTACGTAAGTAATTTTCTTCCGCTTATTACTCTTTTGAATAAATAAATATTTTAAAATTTTCATTTTTAATATAATCTTTATTAAAAAGAAATGGTAATTTTTTAATAAATTAATATATTTCATATTCTGACATAATTTTTTTGATAATTAAAAAAATTTACTAAATCTTTAATTTAAATATTATAAATTAATTAATCTATTTATCAAAACATTGGATCAACTAAGCTTTTGGTTTTAAGTTCATATATGGAGCATTATAGACTTTCGAAATCCAAGTCTAGATAGTGTGTATTGCGAGAATATTAGAGAGTAATTTTTCGAACATGTCTTAAAACGTGAACAGAAAACTAAAATGGTACCTCGCAGAAAATCAAGAGAAAAACATTTTTTTTCGTATGTGTCATAATCATTGAATCTGAATATTTCTCATAACAATGTTGAAAAATATTGATCGTAACTCACGTTTTTTTCACCGCGTACTTTGATTGGCTCAATTTGCATTTCCAAATTAAAAACAAGTTTATTACTGTTGTTCTCAATTTCACACCAAATCAAATCCAACAACAACTTAGCATAAGATTTGTTATCATTTCTTCTTCTTTGATACTCTGTCTTCCTCCATATGTTGGAATAAGCTTCCATCGTAAACACCCTTCACCGTTTGCTTTGTAAGCAATCCATTATCGTCTTTGCAAAGGATGTACAGAGCTGTCCACTCTGCCCATGCACCAATCCTAACAATACCAAACCAAACCAAACCAAACCAATAATTAATGTCTTCTCCAAAATAAACAAGTAAATGTCAGAGTTTGGGAATGAATAAGAAACAAAACCAACCATCCCTTGTAGTCCTTCGGCTCTCTATTTGCTTTCAGCATTGCTTTAAGCTCTTTTTCGGTTAAGGCATCCGGATACGTTAGTGCATGCTTTTTGAAAATTTCTTCAAATTTTAATGTAACGAACCTATCATTTAAAATCAAGAATATAAAGACTAAATCAAACGTCTAAATAACCAAGCTCGAGTCCTAGAAAGCAAAGTTCGATGCCATTATACCTTCCTTCGGAATCATATACACCTGAATCACTTCCATGTTTGGCAAGGTGAATGTTGTTTATCACAATTGGGAATAAAAAGTTGGGACATTTCCCCTGCAAAGTAATGCATCAAAATTTATATTAATACTATATCCTTCTCTGTCTCTATTCATTTTTGCGAGAATTGTGTTCCCATATAAATTTTTTTTGATCTTTTTATATATTAAAAATATTAGTTAAAAGAAATTAATTGTCAATTAATTTCAAAAAAACATAAAGGGTTAATTTTTTTAGAAGGTAAATAAAATTCAAAAATAAAAATATAAGGAAGGAAAAGAAAGATCAACCCAATTAAAGCTAAAGTAGTGAATAATTAAAGTTATTTAAATAAATGAATAAAATGAAATTAAAATTAAAATTAAAATTAAAAGCAAGAAGGAAGAAAAATGAAATATATTTATTAAATAAAAAAAAAAAAGAAGAGAATAATAGGAGAGGAAATTACGGGTCGGGTTTTGGAGCTGAGTCCGATGTTAATAAAAACAGCACTGACGGAGGACAGAAACAAACCCGCCCCGATCGCTCGGAAGCCTTTGAAGGTTTCCCATGGATAAACGACGCCGTCATGGTTCCTATCGAAGAACGCCACGTGTTTCTGCAGCACGTTCTTCTCGCCTGCGTACAAACATGGGTGACAGTAAAAAGGTTAACTCAGAAGAAAAAAGAAGAGGACAGAAATGCAATTTCTAGAATTTCTGGGGGTGGTTTTCGAATTACTTTCTTCACTGGGGCTCGAGGAGAGATTCGAGAGTTCAGCCATCGGAGAAGAAGAAGAAGAAGAAGAAGAAGAAGGCCTTTCTCTGTAAACTTTGGTTTGGGAACGAAACGGTGCGTTTAAACAGAGAGGATGGGGGACTCGAGAGGGAGCTTTCGTTTTCGTGGGGAAGAAAATGGAATCATTAGTTAGCATTATATAAAGATCTTTTTGGATTTCTTTTTTTTCTTTTTTTTAATTCGTGAATTGTGTGGTGTCATTTTGTCTAATATTCCACGTGTCATCTTGTGAATGGCCATAATTTTTTTTGTAATAAGTACGTTCATATCTTTTTCACTTTAGTCCTTTGGAAAAAAGCAAATATTTTAGGCATTATTTTTATCTTTGTTTGGAATAAATGGAGAGTGCATGAGCTTTAATTATGTAAATAAATACGTATTAGGTATCTAAATAACAAACCCAATTACCAAAATCTTTTAAAATTGAGTGTAAAATCGTTCATTTTAAATTTAGAAATCTTTTCAATTTAATGTCTTAATAGTTAAGAAACATTCGTGTTAGCTATAAGAATAACACATGATAATATATATATTTTATTTCGTACAAAACTGAAGAAATTAATACTTTGGGCATACAGCTAACTTCCTTTCCAGGCACTTATTATTATTTATCTGCTTACCTTTTTTTTACCCCCTATAATTAATAAGGAATTTGCTTTTTGAAAAATTAGTTTTTTTTAAAATAAAATTTTCAGTACATAAGTTAAAATAATTATTTTATAAGGAGTCGATAGATAATATTTATAATTATTTTGTAATTTAAAGTTAGAGTACGTGTAAAGCAAAATAGAAAGATGCTTTCAAATATAATATAATGATGGTTATGGTTGGTAAAGTTTATGTTTGGTTTGCATTTCATCTCTAACAAACTTCATTTCAAACTATTTTTTATCCAAAAATAAAAAACCGTATTCAAACAATGTTTTATTTTATTGTTTTATTTTATTGTTAATTAAGGTAATGAAGCATTAAGAATCATTTTTCAAATCTTGGAGACTAAAGTATCAATTTTAAAATTTCAATAATCAAATAGAAAAAAAATTCAAATATCATGTAATTAAGCTTGAGTTATTTATCACTTTGTTATTTTATATGCTTAACAATGTAAATTAGAGAGTTAAATTTTTAGGATGCCATGAAAACTACTGAGCTGTAACCCGAAATAATTGTTAATTTACTTTAATTATTATAGTAATAATTGAGGAAGTGGAGTACACCTGGTTGGTGTGCATGTGATATTATTTATTGTTAGTATGATTTTTGGACTGAAAAGGGCATAGAAAGATGTAGAGGGGGGTAAAAGATAAAAGGGCATTTAAGAACATTCATTATCCATTTATTTATTATTTAAATCAGATGCATTTAACAATTTTGAATCAAATTGATTTGGAGGTTGGATCTAAACCGTCGGTATTTATCGCTATCACTTTCTTCATTTGTATATTTTCAATATTTCTATATCTACGCTCCATTATACTCTCTAATTAACTCACAATTAAAAACAATCTTAATGGGTAACCCAACCAATTCCAATATAATGGGAACCCATAAAACTGTTCTTTAGGGTTTTAGGGGTAATAAGGGGATTGCGTGTACATTTAAACTAGGGAAGAACGGAAAATGGAACCAATGGAGCGTGGATTTCACGCCACGTCTCCTCTTTTCTTCTAACAAGACTATTATACCCCTTACTTTATATTATTTTATCATTTTTTTTTTTTTTTACATTCTTTTATGCAAAATCCTAAAAAGACCTTTTAAATGAAACAAAAATAATATTTATTAATTATAGTATAAAAGAGTCTACCATGGTTCAAACAATATCTCATAACACATTTAACCATTAATAAAATCTTAAATTTTAATATTAAAAAAAAAACATTTATTCGAGAACAAGAAACAAGAAAAATGAACATCGCTAGTTTGTGTCACAAATTAATAGAGGAATTCCGTATTTATATGTGCGTTCGTTTTGTAAATCCCATAACCATAGTGATATTTTTCAACTTCAAACTTTGATATATAACTCATTTACACAGACCGGATCATATCAGAAAATCCATCAATCTTCGAGATTCATATATAAGATAACACATCATTTACTTTAGAAACCAAGCTTGCTCTTTGAGAGCTTACCAAATTCATATTGCTATGTTAACAGCTATAAACGGAGGTAGCTGAAACTACAACAAGCCTTTGCCATACTGCTATCTGATGCTCCTTGTACGCCTCAGTCTTTCCCAAAATCTGCAGTTACGGTTATCAACATACGATTACTTACAAATTTGGTCCCTCAACTTTTCAGAATATGTCTACATTTCTAATAGGATTTTCAAGATTTTAGACACCAAATCTGTTAATAGGCTACTATAATCAATTCTGTCAGTCAACTAACTGATATTAAACTCTGGAGGGCTAACCGAGCTCAACGTAGAGACCTCTTAGAAACTCGTTAAAGTGTGGGTGCTGAATAGACACAATCCTAAGGACTATACCTATAATTTAATCAAACACTTAATAAAGGAAACATGCTTTGTTCTGGGTCCATATGTTCATATTCGGTTCAATTTGAAGATATGATGCAATGCATAATGAAAACATCATGTAAATGCAGTCTATCATGACAATGGGGTCAGGTTTAAAAATTATATGCGCTGTCGAAAGAGAATTGGAGATGAAATATGGTATCAGTCACCAGTTATGTTGATCTCCCTGATCATAACTTAATGATGAAATGCAATTATGTTCCATCAAATTCTGACCTGAATCAAAGAATGCAACATTTCAGGACCAGACCCTTTTGCTCCGTCCTTCCCTCTTCATTCCCTGAAAATGTCATTAAATCATCACAAACCTGATAGATGATATACTAACTTAACCACAGAATGTCATGCACGCTTCATACCCAAGCTAGCAGTAAGAAGAGTACACAAAGTATTATCATCATGAGATTCCACATCGGTTAGGGAAGAGACCGAAACATTCCTTATAAGGGTGTGAAAACCTCTCCCTAGTAGACACATTTTAAAAACCTTGAGAGGAAGTTTGAAAAAGAGCCCAAATAGGACAATATCTGCTAGCAGTGGGCTTGGACTGTTACAAATGGTATCAAAGGCAAACACCGGGCGATGTGCCAGCAGGGAGGCTAAGCCCCAAAAGGGGTGGACACGAGGTGGTGTGCCAACAAGGACGCTGGGACCCGAAGGGGAGTAGATTGGGAGGTTGCACATAGATTGAAGAAGGGAACGAGTGCCAACGAGGACGCTAGGCCTCGAAGGGGGATGGATTGTGAGATCCCACATCGATTGGGGAGGAGAACGAAACATTCTTTACAAGAGTGTGGAAACCTCCCCCTAAAAGACGTGATTTAAAAATCTTGAGGGGAAACCCGAAAGGAAAAGCCTAAAGTCGATAATATCTGTCAGTGGTGGGTTTGAGCTGTTACAGTCACGAAGTAAGGTCTTAAAATGGTAAAAACAATTTAAGAATGGGGTGGTATTTTAAAAATTTATAAGTGGAAAAATAAACAAGATTTAAAACACGAGAAGCCGATTTAAATCATCAGTTTGAAAAATGATTTTAAACAAAGAAATCCAAGAAATACAACTTAAGCTAGACACAAACTAAATAGAATTAAGAGACTAATACATGTTAATTCTAACTGTTATAGATGTCTCGTCTCTTAAGCAATTCTATGAACAATTTTAATTGGAAAGTAAAGTAAGAACCTTCAAGAGGCTGAACCAGCTTCCGATTATGAGATGACATCATTTCTTTCTTCAGTTGAGTCAATATATCCTCCATTGTATATTCTCTTTGCCATTTAGCAAGCATGGGGAGAAGGTTCCTTTCAACCTGGTAATTACAGCAAGCATTCATTATTTCAAATTATGAAATGGCTACAAAAGGCTAGAGAAATGGTTCATACCATTCCAGTTTCTGGATTGACACAGGACATGTTTATCCTACTTTGGAATCTAACAGCCGGTGGATTATCTGGATAATCCTTTCCACAGAATAGCTTCAATTGGTAGATTCTCCCTTCATGAACAGTCTAAAAACACACAACACATCAGGGCATCAATTTTCTTTCCATACATTTTTTTTTTAAATATGACAAGATCTTCATAAAAAGTGCAACTTAGGAGCAAATAAAATCCACTTTCTCTGAGAACTCGAAGACATCGACTTCAAACTTGAATTGAGTACTCCAAAATTTCAGGCAAACAAGAAAAAGATGGCAACTCAAAAGCAAAAAACTTGAAACTTACATTAGGTGGACCTATAATGGTCCCAGTCCAAGACTGCATTAATAAGTCATCTGGATCATCCATGCCATAGCTCACAGTTCCATCACCGATCCCTTTTTCACCTCTCTCGAGCTCTTCCAATAATCTAAAATTCCTAGGAACTGCAAACAAACAGACGTATGGATCAGTCAAGCGAAGACAATAATTGCTATCATACTTCAAAGTTGCAACACATAGTAGCTGTCTCTAAAGGTGTATGCAGTTCGATTCAATTGGATTAGATTTTCTGACTAAATCGGAACCAAACCACAAAAGTGGAAAGAAAATAAGGAATAAGAAAACGAGTCACTCCAAGCACTGGTTAAATGTTGAACCAACAGTTCGATCATATTGTCAATTCATAGAGGCTACATGATGAAGCACTAGAGGTTCAGGATCAAGGCAGGTTGGACCACTCAGTTTATAAGGTTGATTTAGGCAAAGCAATGATAAAAAGAAATATCATTGAGGACTATGTCACACAAACCGCAAAAAGTAGCGGACAATGGAATAAACAATGAGGAACTAAATTTGCTTCCAGTTATTTTGATTTTCAACCAGTAAATGGCAATTGTTGTTGCCAAAAACTAATTGAATACAAGAGACGAGAGTTGAGGGTCTGAATAAAATAGATGTGAAGGTAAAAACCCAGCTCATGATAATCATAGGTTCAATATCTTCCTCCCTCACCAAGGAGCTACCATTTTCATTAGCTAATCCACAAGTTAGCTTTCTTTTCCTTCTGTACATGGATAATCAATGGGAGGGAAATTTTCATCACCCTCCTGTATCTATATATTCTCGACCCCTTTTTCTAAGCCTCCACAATTGATCATAAGTCAGACTTGCATTCGAAAACATAATGATTAATATCCTTAGTTGTTGGAACGTCTACATATAAAGGTGAATATTATCCAACCCCCACTAAGCTATCTAACCACTAGTCATCAAGAGATGTCTGAAACGGGGTTACTGTTTACAGGGTTGAAATTAACACCAGTACCCTTGCACTCCGAGCAACAATCCTGGCTAGCAAATTGTAGTCGAGTTCCAGCTAGATGTTCCTTCGTGGGTATTGTGTTGGCAGTTGCACTAACTGAATCTAAGTTCACTAGGCTTTCATTATCCATCTTTTTTTCTCTTAATCTTACTTGTATTTTCCTTCCAAAATTCAATCAACTTGCTAATTTGGAGTGGATACCAATATCGATATATAGGAAGAAGCTTTATAGGGCCTGACATCATTCTTAGCAAGATTGACGTAGATTCGAAGGCAACTTGATCGTTGAAATAGGTTGTTGTGCATGCAGAATGCAGAGTGATACATACCAACTGTGCAATCTTGATTTCAACCAGGTTGCAATAACAAGGTACATGAACTTGTAGGAAAACGAAATATTTTACAACTCTAAATGACTGAAATCAACATCACAGTGCAGTAATCCAAGCAGACAAAACATTCTCAGAGCAGTAATTAGTTCAAACAAGCATAAAAATGAAAAATATCTTCAAATTAACAAGATGAAGATTATAGAGGACTAGATGATTTGATACTTAACAGTTCCACATAAGTTGTTTCTGAGAGATAAGCAAAGAACATTCACCCTACTTCTAAAGACTAGCATGCCACGGTCATAACCTGAAGTGGTTGTGATATTTTTGAAGTTCGTCAGGAGATTGGAAAAGGGTCATTAGTCAATTAGAACTTAGGTTCCTTCTCAAAATTCATCAGCCGCGGATCCACAGTTCCAAGTTTAAAATTGCATTCATCCCTTTCGTTATATGAACTAATTCGATCATCCATGACTCATAACCAACAATAAATTTAAATAGCTTGGTGAAATAGGTTAGAGAAGCTTCATTGTTATTTAAAAGACCACCAAATAATTCAATCAAACACACGGCCAATAAGAATTCGAATCTAAGGAATCAACCCCATCACTAAACGATCACTAAACAACAATTCCATCAAAACCCAAACTCCAAACAAGAAAACCCACAATTCCAAAAGTCCCAATAAACCCAACAACTTCGAAAACAACGATCAATCGCGCAATTAAGCGAAGATTGAAACAAAAACAGAAAACCCAGAAAGGAAAGGAACAGAGAGAAGAGAAAAGGGGTTTTGAAGAACTCACCAACCACCCTGGATCCTTCAGAGCCCATGAAGCATAGAATGCAGAGAGAGGTTCAGAGAATTTCTAGAGAGAAAGGAGAAGAAAATAATTAATGAATGAATGAAGAAACGAAGGAAAGAAAGTAAAGAGGCTTGGTTGAAAAATGGGTGAGAGATAATTAAGCCGAAGCGGCATCGGCCATAAGATTGGACAAAAGAAGATCGCAGTCCCACCTACTAAATGACTGCTGTTTTCGCCAGTTTCGCTGGCAGAAGAAAGACGCAGTCCGTACTTTTTATTCTCAGTGAACCGATCCATCCATGCTCTCATATGCCTTCACATCTCGGCCCTACACGTATCCAATCAAGATTCCCATCCTACCATCAAAATTAAAAATAAAGTAGATATCAACATCATATTAATAATTTGAACTTTTAATTTATTTATAAATAGTGGAATGGTTGTTTGGTATTTATTAGTTAAAAATATATTTCTTTTTATAATTTTAAGAACATTAATACCTATAGTCCATATTTTTCATAAAATTCAGAAATAGACGTTTATATTAATATGACAAATGAAAAATATTATAATTTTAGTCTATGCAATTTTTTATTAATTTATTGCATTGTTACATCTTGAAAAAATAAACGAAATATAATAAAAATATCGAACACTAATGCACACCCTACGTTTGAAAGGCTCATTTATTAATTTAGATATTTTCTTATTACTTTTTTAAAATTTTAAAAATATCTATCAATATTTTATTGATATTTAAATATGTTGTTGACACCAAAAGCAAACATTACTTTTGAGGCAGGAACAGCAAAAATTGCATATCCATATGATGTTGACATACCAATTTAAAGAATTTTGTGTGTAATAAGGGTTTTAGAAATAAGGAAGAGTTTTATTTTCTTCCGGTAGAAGATAATTATTTATATTAAAACCCTCTAGAATTTCGTATGAATTAGGTTAATTATTAATCAAATGGGATCGAACTAAGATACCACAAGTCAAGAGCATGTATGGTGTCACAATCGCTCTCTTATGGCATGAGGATATGTGCGACATTGATTCTAACCCAGCGAATAAGTCAGTCACCTGGAAGTCAAATTTTGCCTCTTTTCAGACCTTGTGCATAATAATAATAATAATAAATAATAAATAAAAGCATTTGAGTATAAAGAAAAGCATTTTGGCATAAATTCTTGCAAGAAAGAGAAGCTTATGATATTTTTTTCCTTTTTCTTTACACAATTATGTTCTAATTAATTGGTGAAAAAAAAAGTTTTAAAAGAGAGAACTTAGGATAGAAGAGATGATGATGTGAGAAAAAAAAAACCCTAATTATTTAAGAGCATTTAACGTAAATAATTTTTATTTTCTTTTGAATGAGACGTTATATGGAGTTAATAAATTTTATATACTACCTTGAATTATATTAAAGCCGAAACAAATAAAGAATTACGACCTTTGAAGAAAGGTATAGTTTAAATATTGAATTATTTTGATGGTGACAATTATTTGATGTGAATAATATAAAATCGAGGATTAGGGTTTGGGCTTCATATTTGAGCGTGTGAAAATTTATGGGCAATGTGAATTGGACTGAAACTTGTAGAAGTTATAATTCTATTCGTCAACATTTAGAAGCCACAACGTGTTAGTTTGCATATGGTTATAGAGATATCCATTTTCTTTATAGAAAACTCTCGACACATTCCTTTTTTTCTCTTGCTAAATTTTGAGGATGGGTATAGAAAAACAATCATGTTCATTATTGAGAAACTCTACTCCTCAACATTCTTTCTCGTTCACGTCAGTCAAGACTCAAGCAAGACAAGACACTTTATCATTATTTACTGAAAAGCTAGAAATATATCTTCTTTCTACAGAAACAGAACGAACGTTAATTTGTTGAACAGTATTCATTATTAAATTTTGTACATTTATCAATAGATCTCATATTTTTTCGTCGGTAGTAAATATTTTAACATATTTAAAGTTGATATATATTTTTTTTATTATTAATTGTACGCGAATGCACATCAAATTATAAAACTTTTGTTTAAATGATAATTTTAAAATTATATAAATGAAAATAGGATAGACAAACAAATCATCCATAAAAAAAAAAAAAAAAAAAAAAAAAGTTATAATATGGTAATAAGTTTAACTATCACTTAAATTAAAATTATCTTTTAAATATAGGTATATTTTCTTTGTTTTAAACAAAATAAGATTTCCACCCTGTCAATTTAAGGTGATGACGTGGGATATAATAACAGGTTGGGTGTCTTTCTTGAAATTACGGTATTGCCCCTTCCTTGTTCTGACTTGCGAATTTGTCACTTCCTCGTGTTTTCTGATTTATAACGTGTACGTTTTAAACTCTTTTTTCCCCAATTTACAAGGACAATAATGTCATTAACGTAATTTTTTAAAACTTAAATAATCAATTACGAAATTTATTTTTATTTTTTAAAATAAAATGTGGGTAGTTAAAAGTTATTTCTCCCTCCATATAATCATATAATCGTAAGAAAAAAAAAAAATCAGTAATATAAAAAATTTATTTTGTTTTTGTTAAATAATTAGTAGTCTGTATTAATTAAAATTAAATAAAAGATAAAAGGTTTTAACTATTGTGACGTCAAAAAAATTAAAATGCAGCAGTACTTGAGGACGTTAGGAAGGAAATTACGGGTTTGCCCCTCGTTTTGTATAGAGTCCAATTTGGTATTCTCTAGTTGTTTCTCACCAAAATATCTTGTATCCAATGGCCATAATTTTTTGTTACGTTTATAAGCTATTTTTGTGGTCCAAAATCATTTTAAAATTTTCATAACATTTTTTCGGGTAAATTATAATTATAATTTAAAAAAAAAATTAAAAAATGACTAATACATTACTTTTTATTTAATAAATAATTACATAATTGTGTTTGATTATTCTAAAATTTATAAAATTTATAAAATTAACGCATATTATTTAGTTTTATATGTAATGGATTTCTTAATTTAAAATTTTAGTAATTTATTAAATTGGTATAAAATTTAAAAAGGTTTTTAAAATTTACATGCTTCTTAAATAAAATTAAAAATTGTCTCCTTTAGTGATTATTTAGATTTTCTAGTTTTTGATTTCTAAAAATTAGATTTATAAATTTAATTTTAATATATTTTTTAATTTACTTTTTATCTATATTTTAAAAAATCAAGTAAGATTAATAATTCAAATATTTTCTTAAAAAGAAAAATAAAAAACTAATATTTTATGGAAGTATACATATATTTATTGAAAAATTATAAATATAATTTTACCATTTTATTGTTAATATTATATGTTATATTTTGTAGACAATTTTGTTTTTAGAAAAGTGCAGAATTGACTAGAAATATGAATGAAAATTTAAAAAACAAAAGTCAAATAAAATGTGCGTCTATATACATATAATTCTTTAATTGCAATATTTTAATTTCTGCGTCTTCTTCCTCTCTCTCTCTCTCTCTGCCATGCACGGCCTCTGCAACTCAACACCCCTCTCTCTATTTCAGCCCACCTTCCCCACCAGAAACCATAGTCGGACTTCTATTAACAAACTCCACATCGTCAAAATGGCCACCGATTTCGATCGCGCCGCCGAATTGAAGCAATTCGATGAAACCAAAGCCGGCGTCAAAGGCCTTCTCGATGCTGGCCTTAATCAAATCCCTCGCATCTTCATCCACCCGCCCGAAACTCTCTCCGACCTCAAACCAACCCCTAAATCCTCCGGCGAAGCCGTTGTCATTCCAACGATCGACCTTGGCGGCCTCGACTCCCCTGATCTCCGCCCCTCGATCGTCGACCAGATTCGAAACGCCTCATCGACCTTCGGATTCTTCCAAATAATCAACCATGGAGTTCCGCAGAAAGTGCTCGATGATATAATCGATTCGATTAGGGCTTTTCACGAACTGCCATCGGAGGCGAAATCGCCGTACTACCAGAGGAACGTTGGGACCGGAGTGTCGTACTTGTCGAACATTGATCTGTTCAAAGCGAAGGCGGCGAGTTGGAGAGACACGCTTCAGATAGGGATAGGACCGGCGAAGGCCGCAGCGGCGGCGGAGAATATTCCAGAGGTCTGTAGGGCGGCGGTTGCGGAGTGGGCGTCGGAGACGGAGAGGTTAGGGTTTGTGTTGGAGGAGTTACTGTCTGAGGGATTAGGGCTGAAATCAGAGCGGCTTAAGGAGGCAACGTACGGAGAAAGGCGGATGATGGTAGGGCATTACTATCCGTACTGCCCGCAGCCGGATCTGACGGTGGGGATTAAATCACACACGGATCCTGGAGTTTTGACTGTGCTTCTGCAGGACCACATCGGCGGTTTGCAGATCCGGCACGGCGGCGGATGGGTGGATGTGGAGCCTGTCGCCGGTGCTCTTGTTATTAACATTGGCGATTTGCTTCAGGTAACCTCTCTAGAGATCGGGACTGTTTCTTTGGATAAGAACAATTAGGTCGTTCTTGAATCAACCAGAATCCATATTGCAGTTGTATTAAAACAAAATTATAATAAAATTTTCATTCTTTTTTTTTTATAGATTGCATCAAATGACGTGTACAAGAGCGTGGAGCATAGAGTCCTGGCGAATGGGAAGCCAGAAGCACGGATTTCGATTGCAGTGTTCTACAACCCTGAAATCAGAGACAACTTATACGGACCACTCCCGGAGCTAATCACACCGGAGACACCTGCAGTTTATGGTGAATTCACCTACGATGATTACATAACAAGGTTCTTCAACAAGGAGCTAGATGGCAAATCTTTGCCCAACCATTATCGAATTTGAACTCTCCAAAAGGCATATACTTACGTAACCTTATGTTTGTTTGTTTGTTTGTTGTTTATTATTAATGTTTGTGCTAATTTCTTGTAAAATTTACCTATTTTGATACTCCGCCGATTTGAATACAGCTATATGAATTTAGTTATTGATTAGACCATTAAAGCATGGTTAATTGGTTTAGTTAGTTACGATTCATGTGTTTATTAGAGCCTAATAATATGGCATTTTATTGGAACCACAAATTTTAATTTCATTTTCAAACCTCCGAGCTTGAGCGTCTAATCTACATAGCATCGAAATGATGTAATAAAAAATAAAATAAAATAAAATAAAAAAATAAATGTGAACCTGAATTAGTGCAGTTCTCTTCTCTCTGTTTGTGGTTCTATATTTGGAAATCAACACTCTGTAACCAATTCGAAATCCCAATTTCATTCGCGGATTCAAGTTTTCCCCCAAATTGTCTGATTGTGATCATGTTCCCTTTCTGCTTCATCTTCATACTCAATCCTCCCGTTTGCAATTCCGTCTGAAAATCTGTTTCGGTTGTGGGTGGTAGATTGTTTTTTTCGCACCAGAGAGCGGAATCAACCATGAGATTCAAATGTCTCTTCTGCTGGAAAAAGAAGCCCTTCGCCTCCGTCACTTCTTCCATCGTCTCCTCGCCCTCGACGAATGGACCTCGCTCCTCATCCAGAGATTCACACTCTCGGAACGCGGAACTCGAGGAGGTTTTCAAGAAATTCGATGTGAACGGTGACGGAAAGATCTCCTCTGCCGAATTAGGCTCGATTATGGGGAGCCTAGGGCACAAGGCCACGGAAGAAGAGCTCGCTAAGATGATCGAGGTATTCGACGCGGATGGCGACGGATTCATTAATCTGCAGGAATTTGTGGAGTTAAACACTAAAGAAATCGATCCCGAGGAGTTGTTGGATAATCTGAGAGAGGCATTTTCGGTTTACGATATCGATGGAAATGGATCGATCTCGGCGGAGGAACTGCATAAGGTTATGAGGAGCTTGGGGGACGATTGCTCGGTGGCAGATTGCCGGCAGATGATCAGCGGCGTCGATAGAAACGGCGACGGACTGATTAGCTTCGATGAGTTCAAGGTAATGATGTCGGCTGGGCTCTCCGTCGCAGGCGGTTGAGTATGATAGTCGGCCGGCGGGTTTCGTGAGGAATGTGCATATAGTTTGCCATAATTCGAATATGTTTTCTTTTTTTTCCTTCTGTTCTCTGACGAAGTATTTGCAAGTTCTTCCACCAAGTATTTTCTTTGTTTTCATTTTTCTCTTGGGATTTTATCATCATTTTTAAAAATAATAACAATAAACTCCCTTTCTTTTTTTTTCTTTTTTCTTTTTTTTTTAATTTTTCAACAAAATGAGTTGTTACAATTGATTTACTAGCCATACGATGATTTTTTTCTGTGCAAGTTTTTTACTTACAAATTCATTTTTAGTATTTTTTTTTTGAATAATAACAAAACATTTAGTAATATTTATGCGGTTAAATATTATTTTATTACGATGTAAAGGTTTCTTCTCGGAAGTAACTTAATGATTAGGTTTCTTCTAAAAAATTTAATAGTGTACTGACTCAACTCGATTATTGTGAAAAATTAGTGCATTTATTTATTTATTGTGCTTGGGGCGTGAACTTGGATTATTAACACACTTAGCCTAACTCAACCAAGTTTGGCATTTGATGAATGTGAAGACGAGACATTGTCTGCCACAGCTCAAACCCTTTCCTTTTGTTGATTAGTCTAAAAAGCTTACAATGAATCCAAGCAAAACAATCCTAAAAAGCTTACAATTGATTGGAAGATGCATTGGTTGAAGAAGTAAATAACAATAACACCCACGAGAAGTGTCTGTACATGAATTAGCTTGAACTTATTCAAGAAGATTGTTACAAGGTCGACGACAAACAAGCAAAACAAGTAGAAATAATAAGAAAAAAAAAAACGAAGAACTGAACCTTCTTCTTCTTCTTCTTCTTCTTCTTCTTCTTCTAAGTACCTTCACCCTCTTTTTACCCATAATGGCTTCAACAAAAAAAAGAACACAACCACATGGGTAAAAATATCCCCTTTTACAGAGTGAAAAAAAAAAAAAAAAAACAATATCTCAGCCAAAAACTGAGCTCATCTCAATTTTTGTTTAATAAACTAGCCGTCCCCAATCACACAGCTAAAGAAGAATGTATTTTTAAACCAAACTCTCTACTATGATATACAATTTTACAAACTACCATCACTGAGACCCCACTGTATATATATATAATGGAGGCAAGCATATATAATCATAACTATTGCCCAGCCCCTCTCCTTGATGATCTTGAAGGAGGCCTATTTATTTCTGCTCCTTCACCTGAGCCTGACTGCCTTGTTTCTTCTGGGATCTTAACTTCCTGCATCAAAACCAATATCAATACTCTTTTCTTGGTTGATACGGATGATGGTAGTTAAAGCTAAAGGATTCTGGCAACAATGAATTTATGTAAAAAACACTTGCCGTCATCTGAGGCGGAGGACTGGTCCGTGACAGTGTCTGCTCTTTTGAACGTAAGCGATGTCGATGCTGCATGTGCTCAAACTGTTGTAGCCTAGCAGCAAAGTCAATTCCATTATGAGAGTTCCCATCATTCTGGCTTACATCACCATCTTCATTTATATTCAAACCAGACATGTGCATCAGGGTGGAGTAGGAGTTCCCAGATGATAATTGCTTGAAGTGCTCACCACTAAATGAGTATGGAGGCACTGTTTTCAGACGTGTTTGCAGTATCTTAAAGGCAGCACTTTGCTGTCATAAGGAAAACGAAGAGTCTATTAATGCACCACAAGAGTGTTATCATTCATTACAGACGTGAACAATCTTTTTTTAGCATTGACACAGGTAAAGGTTAGCAGAAAAAAGAAACCATTCAAGTATTTACTACTATATCAAATTCATCAGCTTGAAAATTGATATCGCTAATACTATTTGCCCACTGGTCAACGACGTTTATTTCCATTATTAAAATCAACATTTTATCGTAACACGAACTAATCATTAGTTTTTCCCTACTAAATGACGTAACACCATGTATAAGAAACCAAAGTCATCATCACAGCTAATAATAACCAAAAGACATGATCAACCAAGAATTTGTAACACTTCCATGTCTACGGATTTTCTTTTTTTTTTAGATAAAAAACTAAATGAAATTGTAAAAGAGAGGAGGCCTACTACAGGGAGATTTACAAAAGATCTCTCCGATTATGAGGGAAGAAAAGCTATAGCAATGATTTACACCAATCACAACCATTCTCTTTCTTGAATTTTTCACTCAATGAAGAAAGAAAGAAAATTGTTTTAAACTTTAGATAATATCATAATAATAGGAATATGTGAATCACCTCCTTCCTGGATAAACATGGTTTTGAAGCCTACGTATAAACTTCAACACCTGAAGCTTACAAGAATGTTGCAATCTTTTGTTTTTCTGTAACTTATCTAATTGTATTTTATACCAAATGAATTTGAGTTTGATTTGAATTGTGCTAGTTTGTAAAATTTCAAGCTTTATAACCCGAGCTATTCATTCGTCGTGGGTAATCATAGGTCATGTCTTATGTGTAACTCGCCTGAAATTCACTGGAAACAAGGGTGCATGAACTCGTAGACTACAATGATCTAGTTTGTCACCACTACAGCCCACCAAACATGCAGACCAAGCGACTCTTGTCCAAGCAGCCATTCTATGGCATTGGAAACTATCCAATAACCTAGCTCCCGGGATTGAATCCCAGACCCACTCAATCCTTGAATTTCAAAAATAAGAATATTGTATACAGTCAAATATCCGAGATCTACATATTCTAAGTACGATTTCACAAGGTCAAAGTACAATAATAGATAAAGCTTCCAAAATTTTATGCCCAAATCCGATCATCCTACTAAGACCAGAAGAACAATGAATACAAAGAAACTGCATAGCCCCCTTAATAATATATAGGGGGAAAAAACCAACACTGTCCAAGTTATAACGTTAATAAGGTAGAAAAAGGAGCAACTGGAGATTAAGAAGGCATACCTGGGGAAGTAACATTAGAAGACCGTATAATACTTTTAGTAGCCATATATATCTTCCAGGTTCAAGAAGCTGCAAGAAACCCAAAGATATATCAAATTCAAGAAGAAATTGACAATCCAAGATGCTTGCATGAAAATATTGTATTTCCCCAAGAAAATAACGAGACCGGGAAGATAAGTAGCCTGCCTTACAAAATGGTATGAAAATTCAAACTGTCCAATAAAATAATTTAGCTTTCAGGAATGTTTACAATGCATTGATTGTGAGAGTTCTGTTGTGTTCTTCCATTACATTCTTCCACAACTTTTTTCTTAATCACAAATGGTTCTTTTTTTTCTCTCTCGTCTTTTTTAGTAGGACCCAATAGGTTTAATTTTTCATAAGCTCGCTGGCTTTAGGTTGAGAGGGCAACTTATCTACCTTCCTCTTTTTCCACATGGGATGACATCATTTCAATTTCTTATCCCAAAATAGAAAGACAAATCATTATTCATGACATTATTTTACAATCTCCAAAATCAAAAGGCTTTCCCTCACATAATACAAAAAAGAAGAAGAACCTATCATCTTTCTGTAATCTACAAGTCCCAGGTATGCAAGCACAGTGAATGATGGAAGTAAATATCTATAAAATGTGATTACTTCTTTTTAAAATGATGAAATTGCAAAAGAAAAAAAACTACTATAGAATTCTCATTTCAAATACTCAATAGGAAAGTGAACTATATTAAGTCATTCCCACCTGCAATCTTAGATAAGCAAAGACTGGAGTCTCCAGAAGGCGAATCAGTTTATCCAGCTGAACTAAAAATTTCACATTAATATCTTCCTCCACCAAAGACTGAATCACTGCACTTGCATGCTGGTATGTCTGTGATGCAAAAATAAATAAAAAAATTAAACAGTTAGATATTGAGACATAGTTTAATACAGAACTGAAGTAACATTGAAACGTTACCTGTGCTACTAAGCAAAGACTTAAAATAGCCATTGGGGAATGACACCATGATGCATATAAAGAAACAAATAGGTCCTTCCCAGCTGCATGCACCAATGATTTCTTTAAAAGATCTCGAAGATCAGATAACTCAGAGGAAGTCAGCAAAATCAAATTGAGTGCCTGAAAAAGAAACAAAGAGTAAACTCACTGAAACAGAAAGATAGCCAACTTTTTTTTTATATCCATCAGTGTCCGAGTCAGCTTGCGCACACCTCGACTATTCTCACGGGACAATTGCCTGACCCTACTACATTTGGTTGTAATGGTTACTCGTAGGATATTGAATCCTAGGTAGGTGGTCACCATGGCTTGAACCAATTCCCTATAAATCCTTTATATTATTTACATGGCTCTTTTTGACACTAGGTTAACCCATGATAGTGGAAAGGTGGTCGACTTTGTAACAAAAAATACAACGAATTAGAGAAAAAGAAATTAACTAAAGATGGGGAACACAACTGAAATTCAATAACTAGGGTTTCAACGTTAGTAATTTAGGATTGTGAACTTGTGAAGAAAAGGAATAAAATTCAGCACCTTTGACCTGCTATTAGAGTGTTTGATATAAAGTGCTCATAATAAAAGCATATTTGAAACTACCCTCTAGTTTAAGATATAATTGTTATGCTACCATTTCGTATCGTGAAGAACAACAAGCAATGTTGAAAATTCCTAAATAATCACACTGTCCACATTGTCCAAATGGGCATCATGTTATACTTCACTCAAAAGGCTGAAGACTCGCCCTAATACAAGCCACATTATCCAACCTCCCCACTTACTACATGTCTCTATTTGCAATGCCACAAAAAGTGGCTTCGGATATAGAAAGATTATTCATAAAATACTTGTGAAAAGATGGCCCACACCTTGTTCGATGGAATATTATAAACCTCTCAATAGAAAAGGGAGGTCTCGGTCTTTTCTCAATAAAGAAGAACAAAACTCTCTTCGACAATGGATATGGAGATATCATCACGAAAAAAAGGCGTTGTGGAAAAATCTTATAAAGGCTAAATATACTCCTACATCAAACAAAAAATCAACCCCCTCCACATCACCAACCGAACTTGCCATAGGGTGGGTGATGGAGGAAGCACATCATTTTGGACCGACCCATGGTTGACGGGGTCTTCTCTACAAAATCCTTGATGATGGACATAGTGGAAAAAGTAGAAGCAATAAATCTCAAGCTAGCAAAGACAATATGGTAAGGACGTCACCCTAAAAAGGTAGTAGGGTAAGGACATCACCCTAAAAAGGTGAAGTTCTTCATTTGAGAAATAGCACATAGCTTACATCACTCTTTCTCCAAATTGGTGTCCATCATGCAAAAAAGGATACGAATCACAAAGTCACTTATTTATGCAATGCACATACGCTCAAAATTTCTGGACAAGGATTCTCAATATATTTGGATGGCATCTCACATTTCCTAAGGAGATAAAAGGGTCAATTGGACATGGCTTTAATGTATCACCCTTTCAAGAATGCAAAAGCCCTATTATGAAAAAAACCTCATCAAGGCTTTCTGTTGGAATCTACCAAAAGAAAAAAAAAATTAAAGAATATTTGTAGGAAAGACACAGACTTGTACAAAACTTTTCGACAATGTTGTTTACCAAGCTATACCTTGGTGTAATCTAATATTTTTAATTGGGAAGGTTTTTGTATACTATCTTTTTTTTTTTTGTAAATTTCAATCACCAATGAAATTGTCTCGGAAAAATAAAAACTATGTTCCCAAACACACCCCATTATTAGGCAATTAAAATAAAAGTTATCTAAACTTCAAAATTTTTAATTGATCGCAATAGATGTTTCTTGTCTTATACATCAGCAATTCTTTTCGTCAGCTACCTATGCAAGGTTTATAAATAACACAAAAATAAATTACAGATGAGATAGCAACCTGAACCATAATAGAAGCGAAATCCAGATCTGATTCTCCTTCCAATATTGTAGAAAGCTCACGGTAGACCCGTTCAGCATTTAAAAGTACACATAAGCGGCGTATTATCAATGCACCACGCCTAGGAAAGAAATGAAATAACATATGTTTTGTAGATTATAAATCCAATATCAATAGATATCATATTTTTGTGTACAACAACAAATAAGCAGAGGAGAGGAAAAGAAAACTCACTTCTCCAGAAGAGAATTATTGATCCGAAAATTCTGCACTAGGAAGACAACAAGTTGGCGAAAATGTTGCTGATCTTTTGCTATGCAAGCATGAACATCAAGAACAAGGAGAACTACCTGGGACAGAATCCAATGTAAAACTGTAAGTTAACAGCAGAAACAAGGAATGAAAATAATTAGCAATAAAAAATATGAACAGAACGGCCAAAAAATAACGAGTAAATTCAGTTTTAGCAGCACATCAAATTCTTCATTAACTTTAATCTTTCATGGTAACAATCGTTCAAAATCTGTTAACGTAAAAAATAATTGGGACTGATACTGAAGCTTGAAAGAAAGATATTAAAAGCTGTTTTTTTTTTTTAAAAGAATATTTGTGAGTATTCGAGCTAGCTTATGTGCACCCCGACTATTTTCAAAGGACGACTATCTGACCCTATTACATTTGGTTGCAAAGTAACTCATATGATATTAAATACTGAATAAATGATATCATGGCTTGAACTCATTCTCTTTAACCATTTTATTGTTTACATGCTCATTCTCGAGGAAAACATTAAAAGCTAGTGAACCCAGTTGATTCGTTCTCTTCATTAAAAGTAACTATAATAAAAACATAAACAAAAATCCTTGTACAAAACTTTTAACTTTTTTTTTAATATAAGAAGCAGACATGTATTTGCATCGTCTCGAGCTCCAAGCAAGGTTAAATTATTATTTCTCTCGAGCTCCAAGCAAGTCTGCCTTCACAAGTGTTGGGACACCTTGATTATCTGGTTAAATTATTTTTCTCTCAATTATTTTTATTAACATTTTCTAAAATAAAGTATGAACACAACACTAAAGATTAAATAATCTAGAGACACATTATAGCCCGTTAACCAAAATAAAAATAATAATAATAACAGATGTATAATCAAGCAATCAAAAGATGATGAGACATGTCTACAAATTAGAATTAGAATTGCCAAGCGTGGAAAAATTTACAAAATGACGCATCAGAATGTAACAGATAACGGGAACCAATATAATGCGATCACAAACTAACATGCAAAATCACTGAATTTTTGTTGAAGAGAACATGAAATCAAATCATGAGAAGAAATTATTACCTTGTCAGAAGAATCAGATAGGGCTTGAAGAAGGCTGTCAAGTATATCATTCAAATAGATCAAGACCTGTCCAAAAAGGAATGAAGATTAACCACACATAAGAATGCACCTAATATGTAGAACAAGAGAAGCGAGACAGACTGATAATCATCCCCAAGAATTCATATTTCTGACAATTTGTGTTCAGCCCTGAAGCTACCTCAGACTGACGAGTAGTACGAAAAAGACTGGAGATGAGCTTCGTCTAAAGAAGGAAAAAGTATTGTATCATCAGCAAATTGGAGGTGAGTGATGGAGATTTTTATGTGGATTCTTTCCAACCTGAAAACCTTCAACCAATCCTTTTCGTTTTGTCAATAAGAGCATCCTACAATGCCCAATACAAAGGAGAAGAAGGATCTCCTCAATGAAGGCCTCTCCTCGAATTTTAACTCTAGGCTTACCATTGATAATAATGGAGAAATTCATTGATTGACATGCACCCTCTATTCCATTTCCTCCAAGTTCGCCCAAAGCCATCAGCTCAAAGGATGTCATCAAAAGAGTTCCAATCCGCCATATCAGATGTCATCTCTAAATCAAGTTTTGTGACCACTCCTACTCTTTTTCCTTTTATTTAACTCATCAATGATCTCGTTGGTAATAAGGGAGGCATCAAACATTTGACAGTTAGCCACATGTGTGATGATAAAGAGTGGGTGAATTCTGTATCTTCAATGATTTATTGTAACTAACCGAGGATTGTAAATTCTGTATCTTCCTTACTCGTTTAATTTTCTTCTTTGAAGCTGTGGAGGTGGTCTTTTTCTTGTTAGGAACATTGGGACCATACTTCATCAAAACACATGGAAACATTATTCGAAGTCTATTAAGAGCCACTCAATTCCATTTCTGATAGATTCCTTTTATGAAACTAAGTAATCCCACAATGATATATTGCAACCGCTACCAACCTGCATTTGGGAGATAACTTTGTGTTCTTTAGCAAATCAACTTGCCATTGTCGCCATTTCAAACAATGGGACTCAATGACTCATTATCACTAGGAAATCACTATACCCACTAAGACCAGATCATCAGCCATAAAGACAACTGCTAGCGCTACTTTTGAAGGTTGGATCAAAATCAAATATCCCTCTAATTATGTAAAAGAAATAAGAGATGTGGGCAGAGGTAGCTTAGAATGTACTAAAAAAACCATTGGCCTCCTCAAAATGGTTGAAGCTTAAATGAAGTCCAAAGTACACAAGCTTCAGTCTCCAAGGTCTTAGTGCCAAGTGTGATTTACCACATGGGTAATCTTTCTCTGGTAAGAGTTGCAAAGGTTCATGGTTCTCAAAATACATCGAGGCAATAGAAAGTGTGTTAAGCTTTACTCACAATAGGAAAAGGTCGACAACTTTTCCTGAAACTTAACAACTTTTGAACAATATATGGCCAGTGAAAAATTATGATGTAATTTATTTCAATGGGATAAAACTCTAAGGAGTACACTGTTTATCTCAGAAGAGAAAAGGGAACCACCCAAATTTTAGAAAATAGAAAGTTGAAAAGGTCAACAGGTTTCTAATTTTGATACACACGAGTACCAATCCCATGTCATGGCTACAGCCAATGTATTAGATAATTTCAATTGCCTTACATACTGAAAGATTGTCGTCCTATGCAGCACACTGCATTCATCTAGAAATATCAAAGTGATGATGGGAGGTTATCACTTGCCACCATTACGTTTGGATAAAGCCAATAGCAAATAGAAAGGTTTTCTTGCTCATGATCAAATATTAAAATTACAGGTCAAACAGAAAAAACTTCGTTTTCTTCTTCCTTTTTTTTTTTTTTGGGGGGGGGGGGGGAGGGAATAAATAATATCGAGATAAATAAGATAATGCAAAGGATAAGTAATAGGTTAATGCATATGTTGAAGACAAATCATCTATAACACACAAGAAAGAAAATGGACCATGATAGTCACCTCAGTTCGATGTCTGTTTAAAAGTGTTGATATCCAATGCAATGCTTCAATCCTAGTAGCCTCGTGTTCACTAGATAGTTGTCTGATCAATCAACGAAACAACAATCATGAAAATGTAATGAAAGCAGGAAGCTTACGTCAAATAAAAAATCAGCATAGCCTCAATGAGGCAGGAACACTACAATCCAAACGGTGTCATTGCAGAAAAAATTGTGAACACATTTTCTCCAAGGAAGATGTGTGGACGGAGGGGCAAGGAAAGTGAAGGGGGGAGCTGTACCTCCTAGCAATAGAAAGGATAGCACCTACATCAAATCCTTCGGATGGAGCTGCCTTGATATTGCGAAGTTCTTCATTAGTTTCCCGAGCAACCTTCAAACATAATGCAAGGAAATCAGTTGCTTTAAATTCTCATAAAAACCATCAAGCCCCCTCACCGTGAGGTGTAAAATGGGAAGGGAACTCTATACTGCACCATAATATATCCAAAGAGGACTTAAAGAGAGCCTTTTGAATTCTCTTTAGGCTCCATGTTAGCCTTCGTAATCATATGAAGTCAAAAGAACTAACCTTAGTGTTTAAATATTTGTCTAAACTAGCCGGATACAAATCGTTAGAGATATTTTAATTCACTCACTAAGATTTTACAATTGCAAACTCTACAAAGTTAATCATTTCAAAGTAACAAAGAATATAATAAAAAAATTTAATATTCATAAGTGTTTGGATCAGCTTTCGTACATCTTCACTATTCTCACGGGACAACTATCTGACCCTAGTACATTTAGTTATTAAGGTAAGTTATATGATACTAAATCCAAGATAGGTAGGTAGCCACCATAGCTTGAATCTGTTTCCTCTAACCCCTTTACTTTTTGCATGGCCTTTCTAGACCACTAGGCCTAAGTTAAAAATTAAAAAAATATAATTCTACAGTTTTCTTTTAAACATTTTGTGTTTTTATTTTTAAATCAAAAGGAAAAACTTTTATAAAATTGGAATCTTATTCAATTTATCATTCTCTTGAACCGTCGCTTACAATTCATAGCATGAATATTTACTTTTAAAAAAAATTGGAGTATAAATATGAAATTGTACATGCATAAATATAGAACTTTTTTTAAAAAAAAATAAACACGTAGAAAAAAAAAATCAAATTTTAGAATGAAAATTATATTCTGACTAACAAATAATACTCAGCTCATAAATATTCCTTATTGTTAACTTAGAAAAAATAAAATCACAATATGAAGATGAAATCAACGGCTCTGTTTTCTCATATATTTCTACTTCTATGTAAATATTGATTTTCTTCTCACTAAGCACAAATTTGTATTCCATATGATTTTTACATTCACTCATTCTCTTTGTAAATAAAAATTTTGTTGTGCAAGACAGTTTTTATACTATCCTCACCTTACCACCCCATTTAATATTAGTCAACCAATCATGTTTGTGCAAGAAAAAATTGATAGAAACTCGTAAGTTCAATGTTGGTTGATGAGTCCTCCTCTATAATATATCTCTAATATTTCATTGCAACAATCTTATATAAAATATAATGAAAAACATACTATAAACACTATAATTGATGGTTAAAACAGACATAAAAGCATAAATAACAGGATCAAATTACGTGCATCGTATGCGTCCATAGCAAGTAACAATAAAAAGGGGGAAGATAAATCTTACCACTCTAATCTTCTCTTCTTTGTCGGCTATGGAAGGTAGAATTGCTCCTAGAATATCTGCATAATAAGGTACTAGCTGATCTCCACCAAGTTTCACAAACTCGTTAATCTGCAAATACAAGAAAACTATAAATTTTTAAAATTAATGCACAATATAAAGAAATCTCTATCGGTTCTTGAGAGAATTAGGAAGGATCCCATAATAAAGTGAGAATGTGTCAAGTTTTGTTGAATCTTAGAGAAATTAAAATAATAAATGATGGATGGTCAAGTCCAAAGTACCCATACCCATATAATGGCTGTTAAGCGAGTAAATTCATCTGAAGAAGAAGCCCTCTGGACAAGAATCTCAACCATTCGGCCATAATCTACAGACTTCAAGAGTAGCACTGCTCGAGTCAGAAAATTGTTAAATGAACAAATAAATTTTGAACATACAAGGGAAAAAAATTGAAAAAATAGATGGTAATTATTAAATCAATTTTTACATTTGCATGGGTTGCGCGTAATTCCTCGTTTTTAATGGGAAACAAGGAAATCAAATAAACATCAAGAGAGGAAGAGAGCAGCATAAAGGCCTTAGGGATGAGGAATCCCTAAAAGCCTAAAACGGAGTATAAAAAATATTGTAGTTATCCCTAAGCCTAAAACGGAGTATAAAAAATATTGTAGTTATCCCTAAGCCTAAATTTTTCTTGTGATTTTTTCTGATTTTGCTGTTGGCCATACAAATTGTAATTATCAATAGTAAAAATGTGAAATTAATTTTCTTTTCATATAAGAAGCCAAAAATCTTCAATCAAAACAAGAAAAATACAAAAGAAGAGACACCAACACCTAGAGCCAAAAAGCTAATAAAAACTAAAAGAACTCCCATCAGCGAAATAATGAAAATGCCTCTGGTTACAGAGTAATTATAAAAGAGTGCATCAATTTCAGGCTAAGTAACCTTACTGGAGAATTCTCGATCTCTTGGAGAAACTCAGAAAGAGCAGAATCAGCTTGTTGCCGGATTTCATGACTTGAATCACTCAACATATTAAACAAGCCTGAGATTCATCACAGATTCGTAAATTGTAAACATTTAGCAGAAAAAACTTTATATTAATATCGCTCTTCAAACCATTTACTCTACATTCAATAAACAAAAGAGAAGAAATTACATATTAAAAGAAATGTCATTAACAGAAACAATCACCATCAAGAAAATCAGGAAGAAAACCCAGCATATCGATATCTGGCACACTATCAAGTACAGTGATCCATCCAACCAAAAACTGACGGACATATGGATTTAGGACATTCATACGCTCCCTAAGCAATGGAATAAACTCTTCGATGCTGTAGAAAGAAGATCACCAGAAAAGAATGTATAAACAAATACATCTTTGCAATACAATTTCAAACCATGCAGTTTGAGAAATGATGGCGTACCTGAACTGGTCACTTTCAGTAACGATATCCTGTTCCATTTAATTTATAAAATTAGTTATAAACAAGGGAAAATTCCCATTCAGACAAAGTGGATGTCAAAACAGAGAGAAAGGAAACAAGACATCTCCCTAATCTTTAGGGAGGGAAAATTTACATCAACGAGGTAGGCAGACTAAATACAATAGACCATATGCATACATGTAAAGCAGCCCAAAAGAGGGCATATGTTGTACAAGATCCAAAGATAAACACAACTGCTTGTATTCTTCAAATATTGTGGTGTTCCACTCAGTCCATGGTGAATCAGAGAATGTCTGAAACATGGAATTCTTCTTCTTTCTTTTTCTTTTTATTTTATTATTTTTTTTTTATTTTATTTTTTTTTTTTTTTTTTTTTGGGGGGGGTGGGGGGGTGTGTTAGTCATAATTGAGAGTACCTTGACAAGTCGATCTAATAGATGAGCAGCACTTTGTACGTTGGCATCTGAATCAGCTGAAAGCTTACATAAGGCATCAAATATCTGGTTAAAGAAAACTATAAAATCCCCTCTAACAACCTGCAGCAATAGAAGTACATTCAGCTTAGTCCCAAAAGCATATTAACAGATCTGATAATTTTTCTCACCTTTGCAATGTTGTATAGAGCTTCACATGCATAATATCGTACTCTGCTATCTTGATCAGAAAAAGAATTGAGCACAGGAGGTACAATTTGCTGTAAAGTTAATCATGTTAGACGGAAAAACTAGAACATGATAACATCGCCAAAATGGAACAAAACAGAAAAAAAAAATATGTCTGATTTATTTCGCAACGATACAAGTTATATATCAACAACAAGAAAAAGCTCTTAAAATTGCACCACTTGAAGAGAGATAAGAAACAGATCAAGTTTCATATGCCATTCTCCCAAATTGTTAGTCAGAATCTCTACAATTCAATAGTTTGAGGCTACAAGCAGCAGAGTTGGGATAACATATCCACCTAATAAACCAAACACAATCTTTGTCGATAACATATCCATCTTCTAACAAATAAACTCTTCAAGTACATTTACTAAATACTTATTTATACCAAGTGACGGCAATAGCCTATGAGAAATCAGTGATGAACTAAACTATAAAACTCAATTACAAAATCGCCTAAGAAAATCTAACCTCGAGATGTTGGGACGCATCGGAAGTCAAGCCAACAGTTGCAGCTGCAAGTCCTATCAATCCTCCCTAGAAAATGAAATTGGAAGTTTAAAATCAAGCAAATTCCAAAAAAAGTTTAAAATGATAATAAACCGAAATTTAATGATAATAAAATGAAGACTTCACCAAGTACACGAAGTCTCAAAGGCAAACCTGAACCATCAGAAGCATTCATTTTGGCATTCAGCTCATACCTTTCTATGATTCGCTTGGGGAGACATAGTGAATTCGTTGGTGAGCAGATTAATAACTGCCGTAATCCTCTCATGATCTCCAGCCGAAGCAAGTTGCTTCACAACTCCCTCAACCTACAAGCGCAATGCAGGCCTTGAAAGATTACAGACAATGAAAACCCTAGAAATTTTAAATTGATGGAGCGGGTTGGGAAGTAGACCTCAAGAGCAGCGTTCTTCCGTTTCTCATAGAGTTTATCAGAGAGGTTTCGTAGCACAAATGCCGGCATGACAAAGTGAGCATCAGCCATATCAGACCCTAAGAGCACTGAACAAATTCAAGTGATCAAAGAAACCGATAGGGAAATATCAAATGCGTTTTCGGAGCTTCTCCTGCTCGAATCGGAACATCTCTGCTCGGAAGTTTTCCCAATAATAAAATTGCAAAAAGAAGAACCAAAACCAATGAAATTAAACAGAACACCAACAATGGAAAGGGGCAATCGGGATTAGAACTCGGCCAAATTCCAAGGAATTAATAGTAAAAGTTGGCAACCCAAATCCAATCCAATCCAATACAATCCAATCCGACAAAGACCCAAATTGAAAAAGAGAACAAAATATTAATAAAAATCAATTCGTCGTGAGGAGTTTTCTTCACATTTTGCCCCCTTTTCTTTTTCTGGGTTCAGGGGACTGACTCATTTTATGCAAAGACTTTTCTTTTCCCTCTCTCTCTTTGTGTTCGCTTTGTGTTCGCTTTGTGGAACTACATGGCATTGTTAGTGTAGGAGGAACCACACCGGTGGACACACAACTTAGGCCACTCTGCCTTGTCCATTCTTCACCCAACGGACCCAATCTCCTCCAGGCCTAATTTCATTTTCTTCCTATTTTTATTTTTATTTTTATTTTTATTTCAGCTGAATTCTACTTCTAATTTCTCTTACTCACCTAACTGTACATTTTAGACCGATCAAGTTTGAATCTTTTCCCGTCTTGAATTAAAAAAAACAAAAAAAAACTTTTGTTTAATAATTTATTTCAAGCTTGATTTATGTATTTATGATAGGATTATTACTTATACTATATATAATATGGTTTTATATAATATAGTTCGTTTTATATAATATAGTTTTATGTGTATATTTATGTTTATAATATATTTTGTATGATCTATGCGGGTTATGCAATATTTATAGTCATTACTTTATTTCGTTTTGTTCGTTCGGTCAAAATTTTAAAAATTAAATTTATTCTTATTTGTATATATATAAATTACTCTATACTTTTTTTTTTCCTACAACCAATAAATATATACATGTGGATTGAGAAAAGAAAAATCAACCACATACTTCTCATGATATGCACAACTACTTTCCTTTACTTTTCTTTCTTTTTCTTTTTTTTTTAAAAAAAGGAAATTGGATATTTCATTTTTATAGTGAATGGCTACAACTTGAGTGAATAATGGGAAAAAAAAAACAAATTAGAAACATTTCAGGAGATACGTTTCATAGCCTTTTTATTTTCCAAAAATAAAATAAAATTCATTAAAAATAGGGAATAATTGGTAAATTTTTTCCAATAATAGTATGGAAGCGTCCAGTTAATGTGCCTAAGGTTGGATCATGCACCCGGGAAGGAATTCCATAAATGAACTAGCATGGACATGGGAGGGTCCTAATGCACCCGGGAAGGATTTCCATAAATGAACTAGCATGGACATGGGAGGGTCCTATGCCTCGATATAACTCAAATCAATAGATGTTCGGAATGCCCCAATGATACGAACAATACATAGGTCCGTTCTCAATAACCATGACTGAGCGAACTATGATGATCGATAACATCGCAGGACTTGGGATAGCATCAAGACATGTGTGTCACGTTGATTGGAAACTGAGATAACATAATGAGACCTAACGTTGCATTGAGAAACTTTGACCCGTGAGTAAAAGATAAGGTTGAACTAAATTACTTGGTTTAACCCATCTCTTTGTAATTGTTGCTTCGTGGTTTAACCCATCTCTAAACTTTAAAAAATAATAAAACATTTAGGGTGCTGGTAAGATCACACCTCATTAAAGAGAGAAACGAGGAAACAATGAAACGAAGCATTTTTTTCGTTATAAGAGTGTTAAGCCCCTCCCCACTGAACGTGTTTTAAAGCCTCAAATTGTAAGATGAATGATACGTAACGAACAATATTAGCTAAAGGCTTTGTCTGTTACAAAGGACGCTGGATCTAAGAGAAATGGATTGTGAAATCTCACATTCATTAGAGAGGAGAACGAAGCATCCCTTCTAAGTTTGTAAGGGTGTGGAAAGCTCTCCCTAGTAGACACATAACTGTGAGACTGTCAAAGATACGTAATGGGCCAAAACGGGCAATATCCCCTAGCGGTGAGTTTAAACTGTTATAGTACTCCCAAAAAAAAAAAAAAAAAACTGCCCTATTGAGTGTAAATCAAAGAGGAAAAGGGAACAATAATTTTGTCATAGATTGACAAACTATGCAGAAGAAGCAGTAAATGAAGAAAAAGAGGATAAAAGACAATAGTATGGTGTGACAACAAGAATATATTAACCAACAACACACATTGCAGATTACATAATCATATATCAACTGAATATGACAATAGAAGAAACAAAGTAAAAAATTCCAATAAGTAGGGAGGCTACCTATACAAATCACACAATCACTGGATCACTCACAAACAAACTTCACAGAAGGTGGGTTAGACAACAAGTCAACTATTCTTCCCTTTTAACCTTTTCTTTCTCCCCTTCTTTTCTCATCTTTAAACAGAGGGATGACAATCCTAAGTCAGATGCGTTACCAATTACCTCCTCGTGAACGAAGCGTCGTCTTTCCAAATCTTTCCTTTTTTTTCTGTAAGGCAACAATTCTAACATACACAGGGAGTCATCGGCGTGCGGGTTACACTACTATCATCAATCATGAGGAAGAAAATAGAATATAGAGTAAGGAAGAAAAAAGATCAAGGATCATAAGCCATGTGGAAACTCGTGGTCGAACAAATGCAGATTTGGTTTCGTGTCATTGAGTGCTGCGATTCAACCCACCTCGTCCAATGCTTCTGGAAAATATGAAAGATGTTAGTCAACCTTTTAAGACATCTCCAGAATGGGGTACAACTCTACTGTATTATAAGAAAACAGTCAATATAACAAGATTCAAAAATTTGGGGCACGATTATCACAGATCAACAAATGATAATAATCATGTTTAAAATTTGTTGCTCAAGTAGTAGTGGAGCTACTTGGTTAGCCACTCGATTCGCTGTAGTGTGTTCTAACTTCTCCTTGTGTTGGGTCTATATATACTATACTAGAGGGACAATCTCATAGAAAAATTGGGAACAAGCTCTCTACATCTATTGAGGAACTTCCCTATCATTCTCCATTGTTGATGCTTGATCATGGTCCTTGCAAATTCTTTTAGATCACTTGTTGAGGGCTATCTGATAGGAAAATGGGGGGAACAAGCTTTCTACCTTCGGTTGAGGGGCATACCTATAAATGCATGATCATGGTCCAAAGACAAATTCAATTCATTACCTGGCTTGTAAGCTCAGGAGAAATTCATCACTACTGTGTGTGAACTCAAAGAAAAAAAAAAGAGATTCTCCTAGTAAACTAGCAGAGTTGAGTTGAATGCCTAGACCTTTTACCCATTTTAGGTCAAAGGTTCTGAATTTTCTTTATCTCTGCTGGCTGGGGCTCAGGTTGCCAAATGATTTCCTAAATTAAATGGCCAAGGCCCCACCTGTAGTGTTAAGAGTGGACAAGATCTTCAGGACAAACATAGTGATTACGAACTTACCAGAGATCTAGAGGTGAGATGGGAGAATTTCATCAGTAACTCATGACAGAAGGTGCCAGAGATCGGGGAACGAGATCATTCTGTAATTTCATTTTGGGTTCTTCGATTACTAATATTAATGTTTATACTTTTGGCTAATGAAAATTTCAAACTCCAAACAGCATGGCTAGGATTATCGTCCTCTTGGGGTCACTTACAGTTCATACAATGGTCTGGGTATCATCAGAACAATATAAATGGTTTAACGAACAGTCTACAGTTCATGATCTCCAACCTTGAATAAGAGCATCATAATGTGCATGTGTCCATATGCACATCTCCCAGGACATGAAAGAAAAAGGATAGCTTAAAGAAAAGACATCACAGGTGGAATTTGAAACAACTTTCCATTTCCTTCAGCAGTTCAGTCTCAACATCTCAAGAATTGCCTTCCGGATATTGGGAATGTTCCCAACATTTAATCCCAAAACATACATCATATTACTTGAAGACACCGATTAAGTGGCAGAAACATAATGATATTACATAAATTAAGGAGCATATCATAATAAGCAATCTAAATTACTTAAATTAGCATCTTCCACAAAAGAAAAAAAGAATCACATCACAGATATGCAATCATAATACAGTCATTGAGTACACAGCAGTAGCGTTTTGAGAATAACAGCGTTGATTCATTTATTAGTTTTGTACATGACAGGAATCTGAATTAATACCTTCCGGGAAGTAATTGTGCTGCAGTAACGGGGCCCTTGGTGCTACCACCAAATCGCTTTGCCCTGTTCTCCTGCTCTTTCTCTACGCGCATGGCTGCTACCTCCTTCTCCATGACAGCTACTTCCCTTCTCATCTTCTTTGCCTCAACCTCCATTGCTTTCGTCAGTGTCTCTACCTTCTTTGCTAACATCTGAAAAACATCGAGCACCAATGCCAGAATAGAAGTTAACATCTATTTAACTCATAGATGAAGAATAAATCACATAAGACTTCAAAGAACTTGTTTAGAAACAATCAACCTCAATGGCATCATCCTTGTCTTTAAGGCTCTGATCTTTCTCATGACCAGCTTTTCTCAATGCTATAACCTCCTTTTGGAGTAAATCATACAACATGCCTGGAACACTGTCTTCAGTCCCAGGTGTTGGAGACTCATTTCCCTTTTCATCAGGATTACTTTTCCAATCATTATTTACTTCACTGTCCTTACTTGCATCACAGGACCGATTGAATGAATAACTGGGTAGAAGTCCATTCAATGACACCTTCCCTCGGTCCAATGACCTTGTGCCTCCATCAAATGATTTTGACGTGCCCTTAGCATGTTTCAACACTGTGCTACTGCTTGAGGACAAAGATCTAAACTGAGAACCTGGTGTCCTTTTGGGTAAAAGACCATTGGAAGTTAATTTCGAAACATTGTCAATTCCCCCGAGAGACTGTCGACGAGAGGGGCCATTGCTTACACTTCTCCCCTCTGGAGGAGCACTTCGATTACTACTACCAGATGACCCTCTCAAACTCTCTTCAAGCACTCTAAGTCGCAGTTGATACTTCTCCTGCAAACAGTAGCAGTGAGGCTTTTAGTTTCTGGTAACGGTGAACCATGTATAGTGAATTACAGTGATTGAGATAAAATTGGGTTACCTTCAATTGTGCTTCAGACCTTGCAGCTCGCTCAGATATAGTAAGTTTATCACGAAGTTGCTGCATTTCTCCCTAGAAATAGAAGCAATAGCACAACAACAAGAAGATAAGCCCAGAGCAAAATATTGGGTTGAAAAGAGTCAACAAACTCAATTTACCTGCAAAAATCTTCGTTCTTCCAGCCATTGTTTTACTGGCATAACCTTGTCATTTGAATCTTTCCATTCATTTGCTACTACTACAGCCACTCTGTTGGCTGATACCTTTGCACGAGCCAACTCTCTGTCTAGAGTTTTCCTTTCCTCCTGAAGAAAACAGAAATAAACCTCAGCTATTTCGGTAATGAGCTCCAAGATCCAAAATAAGTAGTACATGTAAAATAAAAGACAATTCTGATTCAAATATCTTGGCACATTACATTCATCTCCTGAACTTTGCGCTGATAATCTCTCACAGCATTTGCTGCCGCACCACCAGCAAGGACAGCCTCCTCCAGCTCCCTCACAGTTTGTGTTAATTTTTCAACCTCTGCAACTTTCTGTCGGTGCATCTTGTCCAAGATTTTGTTTTCTTCCTAAAGCAACCCATAAAACAACGAATGAAACAGCTGAAACGTTTAAATGTTAAGCATCATGCCGAGAAACATTACCTGACAAATCTCTATCTGTTTCATTAACTCTTGATTTTTGTTCTGTAAATCGTCCACCATAGAGGCCTTGGCAAGGGCACTTTGAACAGTCCTCTCAGCATCAACCAAAGCTGCTTCCTTTGATTTGGTTAGACGATCCAATGCTTTGTTGTCATCTTGAAGCTTTGTGATCTTGAAATCAACCAAGACAACAAATATAAGCCCATAGTAATTTTCTTTTTCACTCGGTATATATGCTTATCGTGCCATATTTAATGAACAGTACCTCCTGTCGTGCAAGCTTGAGCTCAGCCTCCAAAGGTGCAAGAATGGCTTCGATTGGAGGCATGTCATCATCCTTTTGAGCAGCATGTACCCTCCTAAGAGTGGCTTCAGCGGCAAATTGAGCTGCCATTGAAGCCTTCTTCTCATCATTGATTTTCTTTATTTCAAGATTCTGAAAGAAGTTACATGATAAATTATTATAATCTTCAAAAAAAAAAAAAAAAAAAAATGGAGTAAATAAGGTTAAAAAAGGGATCAGTGAATACCTTGCTTTCAAGAAGAGATTCTGTCAACTTTAATTTCTCCTCGGCCTTTGATAGTTCTTCCGTCAGCTATATGCCAATTAAAAAACCCAATCAACAATTTTCATACAATAAAATTTCCAGAACATACATACATTGGTCAAAAGTAAGTGACTCGGATATCATTAATGTTGCTCAAGGAAAACCAGTAAAGCCTTTCTGAATAAAGCCAAGCAGAAAAGCCAATTCTTTAGTGAACTTCAAAAGTTACAAAATAATTTTTTTTTTTTTTTTTTAAACACGAAACAACTTCTCATTGAAATAATGAAAATGAATACAAAATAACTCGTAACAGCGAAAGAGATTTAACCAAACAACAAAGAATTAAAGCAACAAAGACACGCATACCCATATAGAGATTTAACCATGAAAAAAAGTAATGAAAAAACAAAAACTTCTCAATATCTTCGCCTGAAAGACTTGGAGAGCTTGCGAACAAAAACTGAAGCTGCGAAAAAGATCTCTGCCAGTCACGTAACACCGAAAGCTACTATACTCTTTTCAAAGAAAATCAGGAACCGACCTCCAACAATGTCATCAAGAAAAACATTCGAAACAACTGCAATACGCATAGAGATCAAGGTGGCAACAAGGACAACAGACCAAAGTGCTCATCCTCCAAGAAAAAATGGTCAAACTACTAACCCTGACTTCATTTTTACCAAATTTTAATAAGAACGATCTTAGAAGGAGAGATTTCTCAATTACTGCCCCAAACTCTTGGAATTATCAAATAAATTGTCTCATTCTTTTGAAACCAAAAACCTGTCAGTTAATTAGTGAGAAGATGAATACCCCAGACCTCAATAACCTTTCCACTGGATTTTCGCCAACTCTTTACTTCAATTCAAATTTCAGAACAATCAATTAAATTAAAGTCTGGGAAGAATCAGACCCCGAAACGTTTACTGATGGCTTCAAATGTGTTGCGTTCCCAGTATGTTAATGGAAGATTCTTCAAAGAAATCCAACCACTATAGCCGATAATGAATTCAGGATAAGAATGCTTTTCCCTTGACCAAAATTTGATCCTTAAATACAAATCACCAATAATTTTGCATTTTCCATCAAAGATTTCGAAGAAAACCAGGTCATATCATCCATGAAAGAGTTGATGGAGAAATTATTATGAAAATGAGACTCTAAAACACTATGCATTTCCTTCCATGAACTGTGAGAAAATAATCTTGAAACTACCAATAACTTACTAAAATTATTGACAAGACATTATTTTCATTTCACCCGGAACCCAGAATTGAAAGACTGAAGATTGATGATTGGATTGAAGCACACCCTTCTTTAACCGAACCACCTCCGCCTAACTTAATGAAGACTACTTTACATAGATAGGATCTGGTTTGGAGGAAGCACAAACCAAGGGAGTTTGAGGAAAAATGAAACATCTATCAACTTTTCCTCATATTTCAACGAAAGTCCTCAACATTTCCCAGAAGGCCAGCCTTTCTTGTCTTGATAAGAAAAGATATGTAGGAGGCCAAATGTCACAATCCATGAATATGTTATGGAGATAACTGGACTTGGCCAAGTGAGATGTCCCATTCTCATCTCTATCTTGTTTAAAAACGGCAAACACACTGGAAGATGAAGAAGCTCAACCAAAGAACATTCAAACCAACGAAGATGAAATTCAGATGGAGGAAGTACTCTCATAAAATATAAAGAATTTGTCATCTGCAAACCAAATGCAGCAAGAAAATTTACGAATACAGCAACTCTCTAATTCCATGATAATTAAACAGGCAGCGGATACTCAAATGAAACAACCAGGAAGGTTAAGTCCAGCTGGAGAAGGAGGATAGAACTAAAAATGGAGGACGAAAGAGGAGAGAGCATTTGAGGGGAAGGGGGCTGGGTACTTCATTGACAGAAGATCCTTATGAAGAAGGATAAACCTGAGCACTAAAAGTTCTAAAATCAAAGGAGACCCCTAAAGCTAACTTACAATGTGTAGCCAACTTTAAAATATTTTAGAGAATCAAGAGGCCTATGAGGAAGAATGAATGGAACCCATAAGAAGCATTGTACAAATAAAGGGAAAGCTTGGAAAATCAAAAGTAATTTCCAGAATGCTTGGTTCTAGAAATTGGTATACGGATATACTTCTTCCCCACTTAGGGATGGAACTTACCGATCCACATTGCCAAAGAGAAACTGGCATACCAAAAATGGGAACAACCCACCAATAATTATCAAGAGAATGCCCACAAAATAGAAATAAGAACAATTAAGGGATTCTTATTGGGAAGCCTAGATCTCAACTATACAAAAAGCAAACCCAAACTACTAGTAGAAAAATACTCCATCCTACACTTTACAAACACCGCAGTTAGTTTTGTGGTGGTCTCCAATTATGAAGAGGTGTTGAATTTCAAGTAATTTCGTGAGTCCCTTAAACTATTCGAGAAGAATCCTCAAAATTAACAGCATTTTATGTCCCACAAACATTCAAGTGATCAAAATATTAACCTCTTCAACTGCCTTCTCTCTAAGCCGCTCAGACAACTTCAAAGCCTTGATCTTCGCCTGAGCTTCCCCGAGCTCTCTATCCTTATCTGCAAACAAAAAACAGAAAACAGAAACCCCACTCAAAAAAAATATATATATCGAATCAAACACGAACACTTGACAAAACGAGCAAAATCCCCTTAAAATCCCTCTAAAGAAACACCAGATCGAACCACATTTCGCACCTCGCACTTCATTCTCAAGTCGATTGAGCTCCACCTTCACCGGATCCGAGCCATGAAACAAGTTCAAGAAGTCGTCAGCGTCCATACTCGGCCTAACCGACGTCCGCCGCCGCGACGAGCTTTTCCCCTCCCTGAAAGATCCCGAAACCGTCAACGGCGTCGGATTCGGTGCCGAAATCGGCGTCGACGTAGCCTGAGAATCCACCGCCCGTCCGTTACTAACCTCCGACAAAAACCCATCTCCATCACCAGATATCTCCGCCATAACCTGATCTACCCAAATCTCTCCCTTCTCCCCCCCTTCACATTCAGTGCAAGTCCAACCCAGGATCCAAAAACGCTTCCGCTCCAATCTCAAAAATGGTACATTACATTCACCACATAATTAAGAACAAAAAAACAAAGAGAAACAGAACAATATTATACCCTTAAACTCAGGTATGGATACAAATACAGACGAAATCTGAAGAAAGAGAGAGAAAAAAGAAAAAGAAAAAGAAAAAGAAAGGAGGAGAGTAGAAATCAGGAATTGGGTTCGTTAAATAAGGCTAAAATCCTCTCTCTACGAATGGAATAAATGAGTCTAGAGAGAAAAAGATGGGAAATGGGAGCTCTGCTTCCTCTGCCCGCGCGTTTCTCTCTCCCTCTCTCTCTCCCTCTCCCTCCCTCTCTCTCTACAAATTCGAGAGGCCGTGTCAGTGTGTGGGGAAACTCTGTTTAGAGAGAGACACACAGACAGAGACAGATAGAAAGAGAGCGAGTGAGTGACTGAAAAAGAGAAAGAGCTAATTTTGTTCCCTCTAATTAATTAATAATTCATTATCCACAACAATAATATCAAAAATATACTCTTTAATTTATTGTTAATTATCATTATCTAAATTTAAAAAGATAAATTAGGTTTTTTTTTATTTTTAAATTATTTAAAATTAGTAATTAATAAAGCAAATAAAAACTATATACTTATAGATTGCCAACTAATATTGTCCCTTAGATTTTAAACATTATGTAACAAAATGTTTGCCCCTCCACTTTTCTTTAAAATGTATTTATATTGAAAAAGACGTTTCTGCAATAATCCCTCTTTTTTTAAAATATATTTCATTTATGTATTTGTCTTATTTGTTCCTCGTCCCGTGTGGGAAGGGCTATAAAAATACAGAAAACATCAATAATGTAATAGCTCAAATCCACGCTAGCAGTCTTTTTTTTACTTTCCCTCCAGACTTCTCCTCAAGATTTTTAATAAATGGTAGTTTGTTGTCCTCCCTACCTACCCAGTCAATATGGAACATCACACATAAATTTTTTTTTTTTTTTGTTAAATTTTAATTGTTTAACTCATTTATATTACAATAATATAAAATATTACCTTATAAATATTGTGGTAAAGGATAAATAAAAATAATGATTGATAGAATTATGGGTAATGGGCCCAAAATTAATCTCAACCCATTACCCTTTCTAAATGGTGTGCGAGCTGATGTTACATAATCGATACGAAACGAGTTGAAGTGGATAGTATCTACTAGTGGTAGACTTTGACTGTTACAGTAAAGATAAAAAACATTTATGTATTGGTTGAAGATATAATGCAAAAGAATCAAAATGCTATATAAGCGATGCTGACATTATAACGGAAAGGGTATAGCGCCAATCTATGTGCTATTTGTTCAATAAATATCTTTCATGCTTATATTTTAGGTTTAGGGTTTTAATTTTGCGTGTGGGACTTCTTTTTGTTTTATGTATAAATTAATGGGCCGTCTCTTTATAAACGTGGTCATACGTCAGTCTCAACACATGCATGTGTATATTTTGTTATAATATAATAATGATTCGAGTTTTATATATTCTTTTTTTGTATATAATATCTCGTAGGATAACAATTTCATTTTTTCAAATTTAGATGCGAAATTAAATTTTGAACTTATATAAATATTGAAATACATATCTCGTCGTGTGTGTGCAAGGGTCGCTAGTAAGATATAAGAACGAACAATGAATAGTTTGCCTTGGATTGAATATAACCCGAAGTTCGAGAATTTGCAAGTTGTTGTCGAGATGCCTAGACGTATGGAGCATACATACCAAATGCTCCCCCTTAATGAGAAGCACACGCGTAATTACAATCTTGGTCACGAGATAGACAGTTTAAAAAAATTTGAACTTTTTTTATTGATTGTAACCGTTTACAAGGGCACGAGCCTTGCATCACTCAATAGACTCGATAGCGTTATACTTGGCTTTGTAGACCCACTTACAACCACGTAAGTGCTAACCCAAACATATAATGTTATTACCAATTAATTAAAAAAAAAATGATATTTTTAAATATTTTAAAAACACTGAACAATTCAAAAGTAATTTTTATTGGAAAAAAAATTCAAAAGGAAATTCCAAAGCTTTTGTGAATGGCCGCTAGGGTTTAAGAACCCGGCCTTAAACCCAAAACTTCCTCAATCTCGGTCTCCTAGCTCTCTCAAGCCTCGAATGTCTTTCCTCAAATCGCTACCATTCAAACCCATCTTCGCATGGTCAAAGAAGCCCTCCAATTCTTGGCTCACCTGCGGCGAATCTCCGGCTTTCCCTCCCCTTTCACCTGCAACAAGCTTGTCCACTCTCTCATCAACTCCGGCTGCGGCGAGCTCTCCGCCAAAGTGCTTTTCCACTTTCTCTCCAAAGGGTATACTCCTCATGCATCGTCTTTCAATTCCATCATCTCCTTTTTCTGTAAATTAGGGAACATAAAATATGCCGAACGGATTTTGAATTCAATGCCCAGATTCGGGTGCTCGCCTGATATTGTGTCTTACAATTCTCTGTTACATGGGTATTGTGCGAGTTATAAGATTAGAGAGGCTTGTTTTCTTGTTAATAGAGTTCGTGGGGGTGTGTTGAATCCTGATTTGGTTATGTTTAATATACTGTTTAATGGGTTTGCTAAGGCTTATATGAAGAATGAGGCGTTTATGTATCTGGGTTTGATGTGGAAATCCTGTTTGCCTAATGTTGTTACTTATGGTACACTTGTTGATATGTTCTGTAAGATGGGGGATATGGAAGTGGGTAACAAAATGTTTTTTGATATGATGAAGGTGGGGGTTGTGCCTAATTTGGTTGCTTTTAGCTCCTTGATTGATGGGTATTGCAAGGCTGGGAGTTTGGATGTTGCATTTGGATACTTAGAGAGAATGCAACAATGTTCGGTTCAGCCGAACGAGTTCACATATTCAACGTTGATTGATGGTTGTTGCAAGCAGGGGATGTTGGAAAGAGCTGACTTTTTGTTTGAAGAGATGTTGAGTGTTGGTATTCTGCCTAATTGTACGGTTCATACTTCGATAATAGACGGACATTTTAAGAAGGGAAATGTAGACAATGCGTTGAAGTATATAAACAGGATGTTCGATCGAGAAATAGGACTCGATCTAACAGCATATACGGTAGTTATCTCGGGCTTCCGTAGAGTTGGTAGGTTGCATAAGGCAATGGAAGCTGCAGAAAATGTGGTGAAGAATGGATTACTTCCTGATAGGATAATACTAACAGCTATTATGGATGTGCATTTCAAAGCTGGAAACTTAAAAGAAGCTTTGAATGCGTACAGAATATTACTCGCTAGGGGTTTTGAGCCTGATACCGTGACTCTATCCACTCTAATAGATGGTCTATGCAAGAACGGATACTTGCAGGAGGCTAGACGGTACGTGGTCAAAGAAAAGGCCAATGAAATTCTATATACAGTGCTTATAGATGCACTGTGTAAGGAGGGTAATTTAGATGAAGCTGAGAGAACCATTAAGGAAATGTGTGAGGCAGGGTTTGTTCCTGATAAATATGTGTATACTTCTTGGATTGCAGAGCTTTGCAAGCAAGGAAATTTGCTCAAGGCTTTCACGGTCAAGAAAAGGATGGTTCAAGAGAACATTGAACCTGATTTATTAACCTACAGTTCCCTGATTGGTGGTTTGGCGGAGAAGGGACTAATGATAGAAGCCAAACAGGTTTTTGATGACATGTTAAATGCAGGAATCACTCCAGATTCTGTTGCTTATGACATCCTTATAAGAGGGTATCATAATCAGGGTAATGTAGTTGCGATTTCAGGTCTACACGATGAAATGAGAACGAGAGGAATTGTTATTGAACATTAATACACGAGATTCGATGCCGGGTCTAATCCTTCAATTTATACCGGAACCTTCCTTACGAGAAGCCAAGAGGCATGTGATTGGCATCAGACGGTATCGAAATTAGAGAGATTCCAAGTCATATATTCCTCCATATATTGCGTTGCTTATTGCAGGTTTCAAATGCTCCCAAAGGTTTTAAATCATGCTGTTCACATGTGGGTCATCGACATAAGGTGCTGTTTCGATATCTACTATCGATCACATGTAAACAAAATTGAACTCTAGACTTCTACGCAACCAATTTGCATCTCTATGATCTCATGCTCTCTGTTTGGCAGATTTGGTGCTTCTTCTCCTCTTGCTGAGTAGCTGCAACATGAGATCTGGGAATAGACATGACATTGCTTGAGATGGCACCTGATGGTTGCTGTAGTGTTGGAGAATTTCAAGTCGTCAGCTGCTACTGAAGAAAAATACCTATTCTTGCAAGCCAGAGCTTTCTAAATCTTTATTGAATCCATTGAAGATTTGTAGTAAACCCAAATAAACACCACACACACATAGGAATTGTTGCTTATGAAGAATCTCTCAATCGAAATAGAATTATCCATTGAAGGTTGATCTTTGTTTTTCAGGATATATACATTTAATACACACAATTGATTGTTCCTTTGTAGTAGTAACAGAATACGCTTAATACAACAGTGGACTAAAATCCACCCTCAAGAACAAGGGCCAAAAAGTTCAATAAGGTTTGATTCTACATGTCTAATCCAAGCACATTAACATGAAAATTTGATTGTTTTTCAAAGCAATATAAAGTGCAAAATGCAAATCTACGTTTATAACAAACGAGTTAGGCATCTAAGCAACATTTTGTGATTGAACAATCCTTATGGTCGCAGCATATTGGAGATGGAAAAACATTTCACTAATACAAATCAAAACAAAAATGGAGGTCCTGTTTGTCAGAACTTAAAAAATGCGTATGTATATGCTTCTGCAAATCAAGAGAAAACATGTACACAAAAGGTGCTTCCCAATACAAAGTGAACATATGGCCATTTAGAAGTAAAAGACAGAACCACAAAGAAAGGTAACAAAAACACGACCTATATCATATATAAATACATATATACAGAAGACCAAAATTTAAACACAAACCAAAGTGAAGAAAAACAAAACAAAATCATAATGTAGCTAAGTACTGGGAAATTTCTGTTCTTACAGTAGCTATAATATGAGGAATCTCGAACCATTCGAGCAACTTTTCCTTTGGAGTGTTGTTTGCTGCTTGATAAAAATAGTATCAAAGATCTGAGTCTTGCTTGCTAGCTAAGCGGAGTTCGTGCAATTCATTGAGGATCCATTCTTCCCCAGTGTGGCCGCCCAATACCAAGACTCTTGTCCCTCCAACCACGCAAGTACTGTGGCCCCAAGAAAATTTAGGTGGCTGTCCAGGAACGTTGAGAATCCTCCATGACGGTTTCTCCTCAGCTGGATCCAAAAGGAATAGTTGAGAAGGCGAATGTAACCCCGCAATGGACCCTCCGAAAATGATAATCCTTCCACAGGGCATGCTGACTGCTACGTGATCGAGTCTTGGTGGAGGAACCACGGCACTCTGACCACCAATGCCAGTCAATGCACTGCATTCAAGTTGCCTCCACCGCGGTTCTTCCTCTTCTAGATCTATGGTGTACGCCTCGCCTGATCGTAAGCGTAAGTGTCCACTCTTGGCAAGGCCACCAAACATTAGAATTTTTGTTCGACCATAAACTGAAAGAGAATGTCCCAATCTAGAAGGGGGAGTCCCGGATGTGGGAATCTCTCTCCAGGTTGGATTGTCTATTGTTAGATCCAACAAGTATGTGTCGCTGAGAAGGACCCCGGCATCTGTACATCCACCTGAAACAACCAGTTTAGAACCTTCGATCATACAGGAGCTATGCCAGGATCTAGGCAATGGAGGAGCTCCACCAGAGATTTCTTTCCATGTTGGTTGCTGAGCATCCAAATCAAGTACAAAAACATCGTTGAGCAATCCTTGACTACCACATCCACCAAAAACAACTAACCAAGAACCATTCAAACAAGATAGAGTGTGGCCCCAACGTCCAGGTGGGGAGGATTTCACGCTTACTCTGCGCCACTCAGGATTTGCAGCATCAAGATTGAGAACAAAGGTATCGTCCATGGGTTGCATATTGACTCCTTCCCCACCAAATAATACAAGTCGATTACCTGCGGCACAAGCACTAAAATTGCAACGTAAAGGTTCCACAGCTCCCCCGACCGTCAGTTTTCTCCAACATACAGCTTCAAGAGTAGTAAGTTCCCGGGCCAAGCGCCCCCAACCAAGTTTCTTTGTCATTTGTTCCAATGTTCCAGTCACTTCTCTTCCCCATGCATTCTGACATACCATCTTCCTTAAGTGCTCATTCTTTGTCAATTGACGAGTCCTTCGGCAAACTGATCCAATAGATGCAACATCTCTTGGTGTCAAGCGCGATAAAATGTTATGGGCCAAGACTTCATCTGAAAGCTGCAGTATCCAACAGATTTCTTTAAGCTGACCAAAAGGTGGTTGATCAATCAGATGAGCACTTTTGCCTGATAGATCATATTTTTTGGCGCAAGTTTCTTTGAAAACAGGATACGACAACCGATTAAGGTCTATCTTTGTCTCAGAAAACACTTGAATTCCTATAATGTGTGTTACGGTGCCATCATCATCATGTATGGGTGCAAGCCTTAGCCTATTCACCATAGGGGTGCCGTCCTTTCTGAAATTGAGAAGTTCACCTTGGAATTCAACACCTTCTTCAAGGCATCTTCTGATTTCAGAAACAACCACCGGATCTACCAAAGGGTGTCGCCTTTGTGCACGAGGATCTCTATATTGTAAGAACCGACTGAAACAAAAAGTTTCCATATGAGTTGATAAAACTTTACAAACAAGAATAATTACAAAACCTGGGATCAGGTCATGCTGGGTAAACACTGAAATGCAACTAAATCAGGCATTAATGTGGATTAAGGTAATCAAATGGTAAATCCCCCCACCGCCCCACCAAAAAAAGAGCACAACAATTGTAGACAGATAAGAGCTCGGAGGAGAAAACCAATAACAGACCTTGATCTGGATAGAGTCAGGGGATACATTACAGCAATCTCCTTAATCAGAGTCACCTAAGGTTCGCACTGAGCCATCGCCATTTGAGATAATTAGACAAGGAAATCAAAATGGGCTCCACTTTCTTCCCCCTCTATCTTTCCTAACAGGGTGCCAATCAGAATTTAGTCTCAAATCATACAAATGTGCTTCTGTTTCATATAGTAACTTGTAAATAAAGGGACTCAACAGTCGTTTGCTTAAGGAATCAGCCAGCACAGAGAAGCCACCCTCAACAAGCACAACACATCGCAACAGGAAACACCATGAAAAACTGATTTTGCAAAAAGGAATTCCTACTGAAAATTGAATCAAATCACAACACAAAAGGGCACATAAATTGCCTTAACTACAAACAAACAGAAGCACAAATCTAATTCTCCTGGATTAATTCATTCCAAACAACTGTCCCAAGCATCCAAAAGTTCCTCCTACCGTAAATTACATTCTGAATCCATTCGTAAACCAAAATTACCACAGCCTCCAATACCAAAAACGGAAAGCTAAAAACAGCCAAAAAAAAAAAAAAAAAAAAAAAAATCATCACGCAATTGAGTCTCGTCATACCAATTCTGGCCGAGGACCTCATCGGCGCGGTATCCGGTGTAGATCTCAAAGACTTTATTGACGTAGATGATGGGGAATTCGGGCTCAAGAGCATCGGAGACCACGAAGGAAGTTGGAGTCATTGGGTAAAAGAACAGGCCAGGCTTTAATGGAAGCTCGCTCACTTGCTCTTCTTCTTCTTCTTCTTCATGTTCGAGTTGTTCGTCATCGTGCTTGGAGCATTTTAGCCTCTTGCCGGAGCTCTGAACCTCCGGTTCATCATCGTTTCTCGCCATTGGCTTTCGCCGCTTTCTTTCTTCCGTCAGAGCCTGAAAATGGAAGTGATTGAATTGGCCTCCGAGATATTTATTTGCTCAATGGCGGTGAAGGAAAATGCCCCTATCCCACTCGAAAATCACGAATTTGCCACATACTAACATTAGTACAAGACTAAAATTATTATTTTCATTTTAATTTTTTTAATTCAAGAAATTAAACTAAGACCCTCAAAACTCTAATTATTAAAAGTATTATCCATTAAATTATGCCCCAAGATTCTTATTCAAAATTATAATACCTTGTTTTCAATTTTTAAATTAAATGCAAATTTCATATTCTATATAATTAGTTTTTATTTAATCAAGTTCTTATTGTTTACTAAATAAAATTTAAATATATATAATTTGTTCCGACAAAATTGTAATGGATGTTTGAAAATTTGAATAAAAATTATTGTATTTTAATAGGCTAATAAATAAAATATTAAAAATTTAAATTAGTTAATAATAAAAGAACCATTTTAATTAAATGATTTATTATAAGTACTATTAATTGGTTGATACTTTTAGTAACTATATTTAATTACTTTAATTTGATATATTTCGATCAATAAAAATGAACTAAATAAATATATAATTATTTATTTATATATTTATTACAATAGAATATTTAACTAAATATAATTAAAGGCATTACACATTAAATAGATGTATATGTTCGTAAAAAAGAAATGGCAATAACGTAATTAAGGATAAAAAAGAGGGGTGAAAGAAAGGAGTGAGAGTCCACGTAAGAGAGAGTGGGGAACACGCGTGGGAATGATATTTGGAGGTAGAAAATATCTGACATTTTAGAGGCGACTACGAAAGTGCCACGTCACCATCAAACTCGTTAGATAAGATATTTTCTTCGGGAACAGAATTCCTTCTGACATGCCTGTGTGGTCCCACCATCTGCCACATGCCTTTCTCATGCTCATACATGTGCCCTTTTAAAAACTTATTTTTCTGTTCTTTTTTATTTTTTTATTTTTATTTTTTTTACTATTGAAATTCCTAACTCAAATGCTAAAAACATAATAAATTCGTTGCGAAAAGCTACAATTTTTTATAAATAAAAAAAACTAAATAGCTATAAAAACGACCATTAGTGGAATTTAGATTTTATAGATTAAATCCTTATTTAATAAAAATAAATATTTAATTTTAACTAAAACTTTCAAAGTATAAAATATATATTTTATAGAATTAAAATATATAATTTAAATTGTTACCAATGACTAATTAAATTATTATTAATTTCTTTTATATCTTAAGACTAATGAGGAAATTGTCTAATTTCTATTTTAAACTTTACATTATAATCTTAATTTGTTCGTAACACATCAAAACACGTCACCTGCACAAGCACATAAGATTAGGTGTAATTTCAACAAACCTGTCGTAACATTTTGATAACCAGTCAAATTAGTTTTTTAATTTGTTTAGTTTGGTTGATTTCTATGACGTTATTAACTTCGAAACAAAATTTATTGTAAACCATTTAAAAAAATGACTATTTTATTGTTTTCATTTTCATTTTATTTGGCAACAATAATTTTACTAAAATTCTTATAAAATTAAGTTTGGTAAATAAAACTAAACTATCACAGAAAAAAACACAAAGGTTTTGAAAGTACGAGAACAAAAAAAAAATGAATGGAATAAAGTAAAACAACTTCAAAACTCGATGAACCAAAGTTGCATTAATTAAAATCCTGAACTTCCATTAAAAGATGTGCAAGTTTATGAGTTCTTAATCAAGATCCTCTCGAAAAATGTCTCAAACACTCTCCATAGGACACGATATACAATGAGTGAAGGAAAATAGTTATAGACGTATCGTATCTGCTCCACACACATTTTTTATGGTTGGACCGACGCATCTAATAATATCATATGCACATCATGTGGTAATGTACAACGTCATAGCATGGACAAAAGAATAGCTCAAGAAAACGTGTTTACTCGACCAGAGTACGTATGTTCGTGGTTAGGTCTAACTTCTTCAAGTCATTCATGACTACAACCCTCTACCTTATCTCAACCACTTTGAATAACCATCATACTCACCTCTTATTCACTTAACCATAAACCCTTCTCGAAGTATTAAACTTTTATATCTAACTTAACAAGTGTAACCGGCTAAGTTTATTACTATAAAATATTGTCTTTTTTGGGTTTCTCATTCAAGGTTTTAACATGCGTCGGTTGGTAAGAGATTTTCACGCTCTTATAAAGAATATTTAGTTCCTCTCTTCTACCGACGTGAGATATTACAATCCACCCAAGACCAGTGTCTTCACTGATATTCGTCCTCTTCATTAATCGATATAAGATCTGAGGTTAACTTAAGAGGGAAAGAAATAGACATAAATGTTGTCAAGTTGTCTCTCATCCGCCCCAACTCCTCCATCTACTTCATTTAATGTGCAATTAATAACATTAATTGCATCATTTATTTGAAGGAAATAAAAATAAATAAAATAAAAACCATATATTTTACCTTTACCTTCCCTTTAAAGTGTCTATTTTAAAATTAATTGAAAATATAAAATTAAAATTTTAAAATACAAAATAACTGTCTTATGATTGAGGTGCATTGATGATGAGCTGTAAGTAGTTATTTGGAGATTTGAAAGTAGTTATTTGGAGCTTTCTATTAAGTTTTATATAAGATAATTAAATTATAATTTTTCTTTATTAAAATTTCAAATTTGAAAATTCACCCAATTAAAATTTATAAATTAAATTATTATAAATTAAATTTCAAATACTATATAATTACTTTTACATATGTTAAACTAATGTATATATAAATCATACCTAACGTATAATATAATGTATTCAATATTACCTTCGTTGAAATTCGTTAAAAAAACAGTAAAAATAAAGTTAAATTGAACTAAATCAAATTAATTCCTCAACTCCAGTAATATATTAAACTTCATCTTGTTAGTATGGTTTAGGACATAACTTTTCTATATTATATTTATATATTACCCAAAATTAAAGGTTAAATTTGGCCCTCCTTGTCAAACTTAGCCCGCAACCTCTTTATTAATTCATAAATAAAGGACAAAATTATACACTATTTACAAAACTCTAGGTGAAACACTATTGTTATTATTATTATTATCTTGGTTATATGTGAAACTATGTATAAGTACTAAATTATTAATTATTAGTCTGATTAATATTAAAAAATATTGCCATGAGACTAAAAATTGAGATAATTTTATAAAATAAAAGTATTAGTGGGTGAATTAGTATAAATTAATTAAAAAATAAAATTTAAAATAAATTGAGAAATTGGGAGTTAAAATTTATTATTGTTATTTTTTATTTCTACAAAAATTGGAATATATATATATATCAGCAAAATAGACCAGGGACCATAGCTACGACTGCACCAGAAACTCTCCTCCTCACCTCTCTTCCAACTCATTTATTCCCTCTCTCACACTCTCTGCATTCTCCTATCAGTTCGTCCTCAATTCGGTTCCACGCCTGATCTCATCACCTAACCTCTGCCCGTCGCCGACGTCGATTCACCTTACCTCCACGGATTCCGAGATGGAGGATTCTCGCGCCAATGCGCTAATCCAGATGAGGAAAGCCGTCGAGAAATCAGGCATCAACACACAAGTAACAAGAAATCAAAATCCTGATCTATTCGTTTTTTCGTTCGATTAGCTGATGGATTTCTGACTCTGTGAGTGTTTCGACAGGAGTACTGCGATGCGACGATGATGAGATTCTTGATCGCGAGGTCTATGGAGCCTTCGAAAGGAGCGAAGATGTTCGTACAATGGCGGAAATGGAGAGATGCGGTGGTTCCGAAGGGTTTTATTTGTGAATCGGAGGTGAAGGAGGAGTTGGAGGCTAAGAAGATTTTCTTGCAGGGATTGTCCAAGACAGGACTGGCTGTGATGATTGTTATGGCTAAACGCCATTTTTCTTCCAAGGATCCACTCCAGTTCAAGAGTTAGTGTTCTGATTTCGTTCTTCTTCTTCTTCTTTTCTTCTAATTGTAATTTTGAAATTATTTGGAGTTCTTTTCTTCAAGTTTAAACAAAAATAGATTGTGAATGTTTTGATTATTTGTTTGCCTGAATCTAATTCACACTCCTCTCTCTGTTCTATGCAGAATTCCTGGTTCATCTCTTGGACAAGGTCATTGCAAGGTGACCTACTCAATTTTAATCATGAATAAAAAATGCATTTTAAAAATTTATCGTTATTTTCATCTTTTTACAAATTATTTATATAGGTTTTTAAACATTAACTACTTCTAGATCATTTATACAGGATTTTAAATATATCATTAACTACTTCTAGATAATTGAATCTAATTTTTTTAGTTGTTTTTTGAAATAATTTTTTAATTAGCTAAATTAATAAAAATACTCCATAATACTCATTAAGCTTTAAAAAGTTTCATTCATACCTTTCACTTTTATTCTTGTCAATATATGGTAATAGTCTCCAAAACCGCATAAATTATCTCAAAACTTTTTAATATTAGTTTTGGAAATTTATTAGTATTTTTGAAATGTAATACAAGGTAATAATTCTTTTGAAAATTTTCAAAAAAGTTTAAAAATGTTTTTAAAGTTTTAAAAAAAAAATTATTAACACAAGTTTTGAAAATTTAAAGGTATAATTGAAACAATTTTGAAAATTGAAGGTATTTTTGAAACAGTTCTCTTCAAGAAAAGTATAAACCATGAACCATTTCTATCCAAAATTAACAGTATATTTGAAAGTTTAAAGTATTTTTGATATTTTTTTTAATTGATGGGTATTATTAAAATTTTTAAAATTTTTAGATACTAAAAAAAATTAAAGAATGTTTTTATTAATGTAGTTTTTTTTGGAAAACAAATGGATTTTGAAAGTTAAGTAAAGATAAAAAAACTTAAGGATTTGCATATGTGAACAGTGGTAGCAAAGGAAAAGAAATTGGAAACGAAAAGTGGATTGCTATTGTCGATCTTCACCAAATCTCATACAAGAATGTTGATATGCGTGGACTCATAACAGGGTTTCAATTTCTACAGGTAAATCATATTTAAATAAATTTCAAGTCCTTGTGGATTTAATAGTACATTGAAACGTTTTAGTGTGCATATAAAAAAAAATGTTGCAGAATTACTACCCAGAACGCTTGGGTAAATGCTTCATTTTAAACATGCCATGGTTTTTCGTTAGCATTTGGAGAATGGTTTCTCGTTTCGTGGACCCTGCAACGCTCAAAAACGTAAGCCCTTCCCTTCCCTTCCTTCTTTTCATTTCCAATATTAATTTCTTCCAACTTTCACTTTATATGTCTTACCACTAAAAAAAAAAAATAATAATCATAAAAACATTTTACTTATATGCTTCAAAGGCCCTTCATTTTTCCACTTTGTACCCAATTCTTTTGTCTCACTCACTCGGGTTCGTCCCCACCTCCTATATCAAACATCCAATTCCATTCCCTTGATAGGAGAGAGTCAGATTAGAAATCATGACTTTTAAAAATGGTATGATATTGTCTCCTTTAAGCATAAACTTTCCTTGACATGTAGATATATTTTTTTACTCGGGATCATTTCTTTAATTAACTAATATAGAACTCCTCCTTACAAATTGTGAAAAAATTTAATGAAAATGGACCCGTTTGAGGTTTGAGTTTTATGGGGGTATTTGAAGTTTTTGGGTGGGTGTTACGTCTGTTTCAGACAAGTCATCTCAAAGCTTTAGGGTCTTATTACGCCCCTCCCATCTATTTCTTTTGTTGGTTGGTTGTTACCTCTTCCTTTCTTACAAAACCTCCATAGGTATTAAGCTGCCACTTAGCTCCAAGTTTGTTAAGACAACAACACGTATAAAGGACCAGACAAAATTATTATAATACTATGCTAATTTTAAAATACATTTTTATTTTGATTCAGAAACTAAAATAAAGCATTAAATTTGTTTGACTACATAAAATAAGTATGTTTAAAATTTAAAGTAGAATCCCCCCCATCTTTTATAGTTAAAAAATAGGCAAAAGTTGAAACAAAAGAATAAAATGTCATGAATAGAATATAGAATATGAAAAAATTAAAATCTTACATTTAATCTTATACGTAACATTATTTATATATATATGCATGCATAAACGATGATTTTCAGATTTTAATTGTGAGCAATGAAGAAGAAAGAAGAAGTATGATAGAGGAAGTTGGAGAAGAAGTATTGCCAGAAGAGTACGGTGGAAAGGCAAAGTTTATTGCTCTTCAAGATGCTGTTCTTCCTCACTTGGATGCCTGAATCATTAAAACCAAGCAACTTAAATTTTTAGATTTATTGAGAAGATGCTCAACATATTCGAAATAGTAATTTCATTTGAATGTAATTAAAGCCCAGATAATAGAGAGAGGGTTGTGCAAAATTTTAAGTCTTCCATAATGTTAAAGTTAGGTAAAGATTCTCTAACTTAGCATCCATATTTACTTGAGCGGACCCATTGAGTACGGATAAGTCTATCTTGCCTGGCCTACAACAAAACATGATTGTGACTTTTAATTTGTCGACTATTTGATATAAAGATAATCGATCTATCCCTATAAAGACGCAAAATAAATGCAAATTAAAGAGCTAATAGAGCCTGGTGGCTAGTGTTTCTAGAAAATTTAAGATCTCCGATCATGGTATTGAAGTATGAAGTATGAAATAAAACTAGACATAAAACTTTAGAACTTACATTACTTACTTACCATTTTTATATTCATCTATACTATTTTTCTTTTAATTTGATTATATATACTTACTAAAGCAAGAGTTTAAGACGAGCTAAATGAGAATTATGAGGCAGCTAAATGGACCATTGGGCCCTATTGACATTGGCTCAAATTGCAAAACCCAAGCCCATCTGAAAGAGTGCCTAAACGAGGCGACCAAATATTCATATCTCAAAGACGTTTTCTATTTCTATCGTAGATTGATGGTATATATATATATTGAAATTTTTTTTTTGACAATGTTAATAAATAAAAAAAATGTTAATACCCTTTTAACTTTAAAAAAATAAAAAATAAAAAATAAAAAACTTAAAAATGATCTATGAGGTACAGATAAATTTTTTTAACACAGTTAAAGGTACTAATTAAATACTTTTTAAATATAGTACCGACGTAGAGATATATTAAAATTTCTAAAAAATTTAAAAGGTGGGTATTTTAAGAATACTATTTAAATTTATAAAAGAAAATGGTAAGTATATTTTTTAATATATGGAAGGGTTTTAAAAGTTTTAAGAATATATTTTTGGGAGAAAAAAAAAGTAAATTTAAAAATATTTTATATTAATATAATATTTATTTATTGAGTAAGCATCTTATTCGGCGCATCTGATTCGAGGAAGACTTCTTATTCGTGGGCCTTATAAATAATAACACCCCTAAACCAGGCACACTTCCAGTTTTCACTGATACTCTGTGGGTTCCCCGGCCGCCTCAGCTCCGTTGAAGCTTTTTCTGTCTCTACAATGGCGGCGCTAGCTTCTTCACGAACCACCTTCTTCTTCTCCCCTGTTTCTCCTCAACCTAAACCAAGGCGCATCTCTAGACTTGTTCGCATGGCGTATCAAGAGAACGGACCCTCTCTTGCTGTCGTCGGTGTCACTGGCGCTGTCGGCCAGGAATTTCTCTCCGTCCTTTCCGATCGCGGCTTTCCTTATAGCTCAATCAAGATGCTGGCCTCCAAGCGCTCCGCTGGAAAGTCCGTTCACTTCCATGGCGAAGAGCATATTGTTGAGGAGCTCACTGCGGATAGCTTCGACGGTGTCGACATTGCTCTCTTCAGCGCTGGGGGATCCATCAGCAAGAAGTTTGGACCGCTCGCCGTTGAGAAGGGGACGATTGTGGTTGATAATAGCTCTGCCTTTCGGATGGATGAGAATGTGCCACTTGTTATTCCGGAGGTTAATCCCGACGCCATGAAGGGGATTAAGGTCGGGACCGGCAAGGGCGCTTTGATTGCTAATCCCAATTGTTCTACCATCATTTGCTTGATGGCGGTCACTCCTCTGCATCGTTACGCTAAGGTTTTGAGGTCGACTATTTCATTTCTTTTGTCTGTTTACATTTTTGGTAACGGTACGCAAGCTATGTTCCCTTAATATTGCTATCAAGTGGAAGCACTTCTAGAAATGCTTCTTTTACAAGCATTTAAATGTTAAGATTAGAAAATATTGTATAGCAGACTAGAAGAAAGCTCAATGTTCTTAGGGATGAGGCATTTTAGTGTTTCTTTTAGCGGTTTTAGTATTTTTTAAATGGATTTATCTTATTTAACCAAATACTATGGAATTCTTAAGAAGTTCCAAGTGTCAATTCAAGCTCACCCTTAATGTTGGATTGATTGATTGCTATTGAAAATGGCAGGTGTTACGCATGGTTGTTAGTACGTATCAAGCAGCTAGTGGTGCTGGTGCAGCTGCCATGGAAGAGCTTGTGCAACAAACTCGTGAGGTTTTTTTCTTTTTCTTAATCTATCTCATAATTTGGATTGTATTTTACTCGTCATCTTATCTTTTGGATGTTCTATTTAGTCCATTCCAATGGCTGTAAACTATTTTTCGTTTCTTCCCTTTTCTGAAGGTTCTGGAAGGAAAACCACCAACCTGTAATATATTTAGGGATCAGGTCAGTTTCTTTTATGTGTCTTTTTTGAGGGTCAAGTTTCTGTAGCAATTTTCTTAGCTTCTTCTACTTGGTGCAGTATGCTTTCAATTTGTTCTCCCACAATGCATCTGTTCTTTCAAATGGATACAATGAAGAGGAAATGAAATTAGTAAAAGAGACTCGGAAAATTTGGGTAAGTGTTGATTTGTGAAATATGGATGCCACTTACATCCTGACCTGACCCTTACTTGCATTACCTTTTTGTGAATTTTTTCTCCTTTGGAAATTGGTAAATGGAATCCTTTCTTACACTGACTGACTGCTTTATTCCCCTCAAGAGCGATGCAAATGTTAAAGTTACTGCCACTTGTATTCGAGTTCCTGTCATGCGTGCGCATGCTGAGAGTGTGAATCTTCAATTTGAGAATCCCCTTGATGAGGTAAGATTTTATTTTGATAATATTGTTTTGATCAGTACTATAATACTACTGCATATGCTGCTTGAGATTCTATTGATTGCATAGTATTTTTGGTTGAGAAGGTAATGATTTTGAAGTGCTTTTTGTTGATGGCTCCATCGGTGGGCTTGTTTTTTTTGGATGCCCTTGTATTTTCTCTCATTGTTCTTAATGAAAACTAGGTTTCTTATAATAAAAAGAAAACGAAGTGTCTTTTCTCAGACTTGCGAGTGGGGAACGGAAATCCACCATAGTTGTGAAAATATCATGTTAGGACCCCCAAGGGGTAGTCTTGAAGGTAATGGCTTGGGATGTTTGGAGATGAGCTCCAATGCTTTCAAGGATGAACTGAACACGTTTTGAAATTCACTGTATCAGAAACTCTTTGATTGATTACGATGCTAGTTAGTTTCTATAGAATTTGTAGCATATGTTCATGGCCAAATTTTGTGTTCTCTCTTCCCTCGAATTTGTTTACTCAATGTTGGTTCCTTAACCCACACTCCTGATGCGTAAATCAATCGAGAATTTTACTTGTTGGATGAAAGATAAACTGTAACGATCCTAGTCCACCGTTAACAAATGTTCTCTGCTTTGGCCTGTTACATACGCTATTAGCCTCATGGTTTTAAAAACGAGTCTACTAGGGAGAGGTCATAGACGGTGTAATATTACTTCAAATTTCGAACATCATGTATCAGTAGATCAACCCAGAATCCCTCTTCTTCTCTATAGAAGTTGTAATTTCATTATGCTTATATCATATCTATATTATGCAGGACGCAGCTAGAGAGATTCTAAAAAATGCTCCTGGAGTTGTCATTATTGACGACCGGGCCGCCAACCAATTTCCGACACCGCTGAAGGTATCGAACAAAGACGACGTTGCAGTTGGGAGGATCCGACAGGATATTTCACTAGATGGAAATAAAGGGTTAGACTGACTCATCCATCCACAACCTGTTTCATAGCTCTCTGTTTATTTTCCTGATTGAAAAAGTTAAATGAGACAAACTAACGGGACTCGTCTGTATGTAGGTTGGATATCTTCATCTGTGGTGATCAAATACGAAAGGGCGCCGCGCTTAATGCCGTTCAGATTGCTGAGATGTTACTGTAGTTTGTTCTATCCATTGCAGATCATCGGGGTACAATTACAAAAAGTGTTTCTTATTACTATGAATGATATCATAGGAGGATGTCTCTCGAGTCTTAACTTAGAGCATAATTTTGCATTTAGATCTGTTGTTTGAAGGAAAATTTTGGAATTAATGTTTGAAGTCATTTTGGTTTGTTTCTGAATTGTTGGTTTAAATAGGGTATCTGTGGGTCATCCTGGAACATATAAGATACATATTTTTGGTGTGATAAAGGGAAAGCCGAATTTAGTGCCCAACAAATGAAAGCCGCGGATTCAAACTGCGCGTCTATAGCGCGTAGATGCCTTTGTTTCAGATTGCGCCTTTGTTTTACCATTTTTTCTATTTTCTCATTAACCTAACACACAACATTCTTCAAATTCAAACTTCTTAATATAAGATTAAAACATTATAGTCAAACATTTTTCTTCTTAACATCAAATTTATAATTCAATTTATAATATATTTCGATACATATTTGATGATTCCACCCTATAAAAAACGTTATTGAAACAATTTCTTCCCCTTAGTCAAGTTATTGTTCTTTCTAACCCAACATTCAAGTTAGATTATAGATTTTTTAGGATAGTTGTAATTGGTTAGGTGAACAAATTAAGAGTTATAATCTATTTGGACCCAGTTCTAATGAGAGAAGGATGATGTCCATCTAAATCGGGAATGAGAAAGAGATCGATAAGAGATTTCTTTTCATTAGCTAAACGGGTTTGAGGATAAAGATTATATTTCTCATCCTCTCTTGACCCCGCTCCAATTCCCGTCCCACCCACCTTTTATATATATATATTATAAAGAATTGGAGGGGATTTTAAGCATGGGAGATATAGAATTGAGAAAGCAATATTAGTAGTGAGAGTCAGCGAAAAGAGCCACCGACCAGAGGTTATGTGGACGGTCATCTCCTTTTACGTCAAACCTTTGATTTTTTGAAAATCCTTAAAGTCTTTCATCCATTCGGACCCTTTCTCTTTCTCTCTCTTAACAATTATTTCATAAATAAATAAATAAATAAATAAAATAAAATAAAACTCTTTTTACCATTTCAAACTTCCCTTTCTTTTTCCTCTCTAATTTGGTCAACATTCAAACTTCTATTAATCTCTCTCTCTTTCTTCATCCTAATTTTTATAATCTCCATTCACATATAAACTCCCCCCTCTCTCTCAATCTCCTCTCATTTTTCTCTTTAACACAATTCCATCTCTTCTTTTCACCATGATTTCCTCTTGGAGACGACGGAGGGCCACCCGGCGAACAGCGAGGGGCACCGGCAGTGACATGAGAGAGCTGACGATCCCGAGCCATTTCCGGTGTCCAATTTCGCTGGACATGATGAAAGATCCAGTGACTTTGTCTACTGGAATCACATATGATCGTGCTAGTATTGAGACATGGATAGAAGGAGGGAATTTCAGCTGCCCCATCACCAACCAGCCATTACAAACCCTTGATTCCATTCCAAATCATAACATAAGGAAAATGATTCAAGATTGGTGTGTTGAAAACAAGGATTACGGGGTCGAGAGAATTCCGACGCCGAGGGTTCCGGTGAGTCCCGTGCAGATTGGGGACATTCTCGAGAAGATTACCGCTGCAGCACGGCGGGGGGATGGCGACGGATGTAAGTCGTCGGTCGAGAAGATCAAGATGTTGGCAAAAGAAAGTGAAAGGAACAAGAAATGCATTATGGGCAATGGAGCAAGCCATGTGATATCATCAGCATTCCAAGCGTTGTCAAAACAAGAACCATTGGAGAAAAGCATAGAGATTTTAGAAGAAATGATATCAGCCATGGCAATCATGTTCCCTCTCCAAGAAGAATCCATTAAAAACCTCAAATCAAAAGCTTCATTGCAAGCCCTCGTGTTGTTCATGAAAGGAGGAGATTTATCAAGAAGAAGAAATTCAATTTTGATATTGAAAGAAATCATTTCATCATACCCACAAAAAGCAACAAAATTAGGTGAAATCCAAGGAGCATTAGAGGGATTAGTGAAGCTCATAAAAGAGCCCATTTGTTCATCATCAAAAAAAGCCTCACTTTTCATAACATATCACATCATAGCTTCATCTTCCAATCCACAAAGATTCACAAAAGCCCTTTTAGAAATGGGGTTTGTCTCTTTGCTACTCGAAACGCTCGTCGACGCCGAGAGAAGCGTTTGCGAGAGGGCGTTGGGAGCGTTCGATGGGATTTGCGAGAGCAAAGAAGGAAGAGAAGAGGCGTACGCGCACGCGTTGACGATGCCCGTGATAGTGAAAAAGATACTTCGAGTTTCGGATTTAGCGACGGAGTTATCGGTGTCGATTGTTTGGAAGCTTGTAAAGCATGAGAGTGAAGAAGAAGAAGAAGATGGAAGGGTTAAAGTAGAAGCACTTCAAGTGGGAGCGTTTCAAAAGCTATTGTTGTTGTTGCAAGTTGGTTGTAGTGAATGGACAAAGGAGAAAGCAACTGAGTTGTTGAAACTATTGAATAATCTTCACAGGGATAGGTTAGAATGTATTGATTCATTGGACTTTAAGGGTATCAAAAGACCCTTTTGAATTCATGACCATTTTGTTGTTGTAAACACTAAAACAAAAGGAGGGTATTTTAGACATAAAACAACCGCTCATAAACTTAAATAGGTCGGTTTTCATGCTAATGCATCTTGCGTAGAAATACGAGACTTCTTGAACGAGCTCGTAGTGTATACGTACTTCTCTTGTATTACCTCAATGCATATAGTGTATACTCTTGAAAACATATCAACGTTTGCTCGATAAAAACTTATTTAAGAGTACGTACACAATCATATGAATCTCTCTTTAAGATCAGAGGTCGATTCAACCATAGTGCCAAAACGTTTCAAAAGATTGAAAAGCAAAACAAAATTCACATGGGAAATTAGGAGATGTTTGAACAACTTTGGTTGTTGAGGTAATCATTTTTGTGAAGAACAAAGTAAATCAGCATAATTATTGTGTAAAACATGTGTCAAAATTGAAGCTTTTAGGCATGAGGCCTCTTTATTTAATAATAATAAATAAAAAAAACAAACCAAAATTTTTCATTTTAACCCTTATATTTTTAAATATTATTATTTTAATTCTTATATTTTTTAAATATTATTATTTTTCTTTTCTTTAGAATCGTAATTTTAACAATAACTAAATTTCTTGAAATATAACCTTACGCTCGTATTAAAGAATTATAACCTTACGATATAACTAAAATAAATAAAAATTAAAAGCGAAAAGAATTAAATAGAACATTTTAATTAGTTTTTTTTTATTATTATTATTCATTTGCTTTTAATAGACTTGGTCTTTAGATGTAGTCTTGTAGGTAGAAAAATCAAACACAACGTATTTAATGCATGGCCCCACTGACATTATTATTAATGTATAACCCATGCTTTTATTTTATGATTCATTCATATTTTATAGTATTTATGACTAAGTTGTGTATAATTCTTTTTTTTTCTTTCTTTATTTAAATTATTTATTTATTGAAAAATACTTAGTCAAAGTCTTTTAGTTTGAATCCATATTTCAGCTTGCCTGTTTTTTTTTTTCTTCCTAAATCAAATTTATAACCTCTCTCATTTTTTTGACTTTTAGCTTATATTATTTTATTTTATTTTTAATCTTTGACCATTTTGACGGGTATTGTTTAGAAAATTATAATGTAGGTTCGTAAACGTGTACTAAGACATATATTGGAGTCAATAAATCAACTACAAAAAGTATAAACGTATGAATATTTGAAGATGAAAATAATGTTTTTCAAAAAATAAAATTATAATATTTTTAAACTTTCAGATTTGTGCCTAGAAAGTGAGTGGATATTCAAACATGTTGAATGACTAATGATATTAGACACAGAAGAGAAAGTTTAACATTCTATTAGATACATTTTTAATAACCAAACAGATATATTTTTAATTTTAAAATTATATTTACGTGAACTTGTTGAATCAGTACCTAGATTATATTCATATGGAACCAAACAAATAGAAGTCGAGGTGTCTCTATAAAGAAGTCGAGACACCTAGAACTAGTCCAAGTCCACTTCCGTAAGCATTAAATCTTAATCCTTTGAAAAGTAGATGAACATATAATGAAAATGACAATATAAAGTCTTGGCCCTAGCCCTAAGGTTGCACCAAAATATATATATATGACTGTTTCATTAGGTGGGCTCCCAAAATTTTCTATTTAGGAATAATTTTAAAATAATTAATTTTTAAAAGTTGGAAAATCACATTTTAAATATATTTTTTTTCAAAATCAAAATTAGTTAAATTGTCATGTTAGAACTAAAGAGGCCGTACTAAAAATAGTGAGAAACAATATTTTTAGAGAGAGAGAGAGAGAAAAAACATATTATTCATACGAGGCAAAAAGAAAAAAAGAACGTTATGGTCAAGATCTATGGGCTAAATAGTCAATGTCGAGGCAAATGTGGGCAATAAAAAGAAAAATAAAATAAAATAAGAAATTCAACGGTTGGCATCAAATCCATCGTCTTTCCATTGCTTTTCAACGGCACCGATCACTTCTTATCAAAACGTTTGTGTTTTTCTTTCAAAATATTTTATTTTTATTCAAGTCTCCCTCGTGCTTTTTTTTAGTTCTCAAATTTAGATTTCTTGTAAAGGTTTTAATTGGTCTATAGAAAGTTTATGTTAACAATAGCTTCCCTAACAATATAAAATTTGGATAAATATAGGCTATAGAAAGTTTATGTTGGAAAAGAAAAAACCCTCGTGTTCAAAAATGGTTCGAGTTAAGACAATCAATCCGACTGGTGGGTCGAGCGAGAGACATGAACCCCCACCCTTTCGTGTCGCATCCAATGCAGGTCCATGATAAATAGCGGTTCGAAGAATGTCGACTACTTCAGTCAAACATATTAGGGAGGGGTCTGACTGCCATAAACGCATCCACCATCTGAAAGGAGATGCAACAACTATAAGCAGGCGGAAGCTTATGAGCTTATAACTATGATGGCATGAGCAGAGGATAAAGGGCTACTTGAGGATGAATATGCCTCACACAAATAATGCAACAAACTTACCTCATCTGTCACAGAAGCCCGAGCTCTACGATGTCTTTCTACCATTTCAGTCAATACTTGTATTAGGCGCTGCTTCACTTCACCTGTTAGCATGCGTCCAGCACCATACTCCTGAAGAGAAAAATAATATGTTAAAAATTATTTTATTTTTCTAAAGGCTCTTTACTCATGCCAAGCCTCTGTAAAGATGAAAAAGGAGGCATAAAATTCCAACTCCATAGAATGAGAGATCTCACCTTTGTTATGTGTTCAAGTTCAGCATCATCATCAAGGAAAAAGTTCAAATATTTGATGGGTATATCTACCTGTATGGTTTATAGTACAATTGATAAAAACCACATTAGAAATTTGCAATCTTAATTTTCAAGTTCCTATTTTCTTCAGACACCCAACTTGAATGTTGGCTAGACTCTTGGAAGCAGGGGGGGCATAACAAGAATGTATCCATGCATAGCACGCATTTGAACTTTGAACAACATCAAAACTTCTTTTAAATACCTTTTATGATAAGAAACAAAGATTTCATTTGCAAATAAATAAATTAAACAGATATGGAAATTTCAAGGATGTAAAAAGGGCATTCCAATTTGAAGAAACCAAAGAGGAATAATTATAAAATCCTTTTGGTGATATGCACGATAAGAACCTATCCAGATAATAGTAATTCTGTACCATGTTGTATCTTGGTCTATATGTCAACAGTGCTTAATTGCAAACTAATACATTAAGCTTAAAATGAATAGAAAGACTAAAGACAATAAAATCAGTCTATTTCCTTGCGTGGATCATGTGTAAAATTTAATACAGCATTGTTTTTTCTTTTTCTTTTTTTAAATGTTAACTTTATGGGACAACAATAAATGAAATAATTTGTACCTCGAGATTTGCTCCATATAATCTGTGCTTCTCTATAGAATCTTGGCCACCGGAGAATGCATATCTGTTTACCTGTATAATAAACATAATCCCCAATGGCAAACGTAAATAAAAATTAATGCCATTGCAAGAGTATTGGATGAAATGGGCATACTTTCCCAGTTAACAAACAAGAGAATGTCAGCATATAGCCATACAAATTTAAGAATCACTACTACACATAACTAGAGAACTACACAATACATGCTACTATCATCACAAATAATAAAATTGCCAGACATAAAAATAAATTAGCAATATCACAAAAAACTGGAGAGTGGAACTTTTAAAATTATAACGTAGCTTCATATTATGTGCTCTTATTAGGGAGGGTGAGATAATTCATATTTCTACTTTCTTGGGGCTAAATAGTAGTAGAAAAAGCCTAGTAATGAAACAAGTCATTACAGACAAAAAGAAGGGGGTGAACAAGAAGAGTACACCTAACCTAGTGAGTTAGGAACTCTATTAAAAACGAAAATGAAGTGCAGAATTATCAATTTATGTGTGTTGTTTGGACAAATGCTTACAACTTCTGGGTAACCTAGAAGGAGAGCATACTTGTAATTTTCCCCTATTTTCGAGGCTAGAGCATATCTCATACACTTTTCTTGGAAACATTTTCCTTAGGTAACTATATTATTTCATTACCCCCCCCCCCAAAAAAAAAAAAAAAAAAAATTAGAAAAACATGGACACCCAACCCAATTTCTACATCTTAAAGTAAGCTTCAGAGACAAATTGAACTATTTCAATAGAAAACAAATTATAAGATAAAGAATCTGGACCTTGTTTTTTATTTCCTTTGCGGAATCAGTCACATATATTGCAGAATTTGGATCACTAGCGGACATCTTTCCTGTCTCGCCCTGCAGATCAAACACTGACATAATAAGAAAGTAATTGCACAACACACATATTATGCAAACAAGAACCATCAGGGATCTTAACCAAACAAAATTGCAGGTGCTATACTTTTTATAAAACTAGGGATGCAAAACTTTGAGTACGCACCAAACTTTTTAAGAAGAAATAAATGGGTACAAGAAAAATAAATAAAACATCTATGACCATGACAACTCTAACATATAGTCGTGCAATCAAAAACATCATTCACAAGTCTAAACCGAAGCCCATGTATTCTGGCAAGTGATATATCAACCGTGTTCATAATCATTTTTTCTTGTGTTCTAAAAAGATTCTATAAATTAATCAATATTGAATGGTAAATTTAACATGATGAAACAAAAGAATTATGGTGTTACCTGCAGAGCAGGAAAGAAAGAAGATTCGATCAGTGCAGGTTTATGATAACCTAAGCGAGGAGCAACATCCCTTGTCATTCGAAAATAAGGATCCTGGAGAATCAACCAAAAAAATCACATAATTAGAGAAAATTTTAATCACAGACCAAATAAATAAAATACCAACCCAGACTATATAATTACTACAACAACATGGTGCATGCTATTTAACAAGGTGAACAATACCTGTGCTAGGAGAAACAATCAACAATACCTGATCAATAGCACAAGGTACTAAGCACCGAAGATCATCCTTGCCAGAGAAAAGATGTGGAAATGAACTCGGAAATGAAGGAACTGCCTGCATCAGATTGGGATGATGATGAAAGAAAAAAAAAAATGATTAATTCCATAGACAATGTAGTAATGCTGTCATAATGATGCAGAGGGAGAAAAATTCAAGAAGATCAACAAAAAATGATTTCCACTTTTAGTTTTCTCGTAACTTACTGTATATAGAGTGCTGTTACTGTTTTTGTGATTTGTGGTATAAAGAGTGCTCTGGTTGTTTTTGTAATTTATGTTGCAGTGGTAAGGTTCCAGTTCATTTAATTTGAATGTAATGTAACTCAACGAGTCCTTTGACTTATTGAGATTTATAGTTTATCTTGGCACTCTCTGGAAAATTTTATATGATACTTATGATCTATGCCAATCGGCTATTCTTTTTGTTTTGTACTAACAAGTTTTCTTCTTAAGATGAAACACTTGCGTATCTGAGTCATTTCTTCATAGAAATGGAGTTATTGGGCACGCGACAAATAAGTTTCATTTTAGAGAAGTTCATTATAAACTATTTCATTCAAAATCTTAAGTATATACAATGCACCTATTGCATGAGAGATACAAAGAGAGTGCATGATCAAAGTAATTCATCTCAAATAAAAAGGATCATAAATTGGATTGGATATGAGACCATTCTGATATAAAATTAATGTAGTGACAAAAAAATAGAATTCAATAAGAATTACTCATTACTCCCATTATAAGTTGCGGCACATACCTGCACTGGTGGAAAACTAACTTTTCCAATATGATCTTCACCAGTAAACCCGAAAATACCAACAACCTAGCAAAAGAATGTATCAAAATAAGCAAAATAGTAATAATAATATTAATAAAGAAATCTTAAAAATGAAAAATACCAAAGACGATTAGATTATAAGTGAGTACCTTATTGTATGTAACACATTTGGCAACTTTCACCATGTTCTTATAAAAAGCACTGTGAAATAACTCGCAGAATAAACCAAGTTAGGAAGTGTAAACACTTCAATCTTTTGAATCTAACAACAAATTTACACTTGTAAAATCATAAACAACTCCATGTAGCGAGCATATAAATCACTCCTAGAAATATGTATAAGACATTCCGCCAGTTCAAACTCAATGACTGTTAGATGTTTCTTCTCTTATAAAAGATGAGTTCGCTCATATCATACTCACCCACCAACGTAATCAAAATCAGAGAAGATAAAGGTTTTGGAAATATCAAAACCACAAGCAATGATGTCTTTTGCATTCTCACGAGCAAGTCTCTGGCTCTCTTCCACAGAAAGATTTTTCCACATGCATTTCTCGTCGTCAGTGAGTTGTATCACAAGGGGCACCTTAAATGCATCTTGCAAATATCTACAAAAGCATCCAACACCTATACTTAGAACATGGATAAAAAAAAAATGGACCTCGTAATCCAAAAACTCAAGTTAAAGCACAATCAATTAAGAAACGTGAAATGTCACACAAAACTCAAATGGATTTTCATGCCATTGTTCAAAAAGACACGAAATCCATAGTATCATCATCCACCCTCGTAAAGTTTACCAGTCAATTGCCCCAGGAAATAGACAGCATTCGCAATTCAAGTAGTTTAAATAAATACGTATATACTTATAAAGGCCAAAGCATTAGAAACTGAAACACACTTGGTAAACATAAAAGGAACGAGATGCCCCAAATGCAATGCTTCAGACGAAGGTCCTCTTCCAGTATACAAGTAGAATTTCTCCCCCCTCTCGTACGCATTCAAAATTTCTTCGAAGTCCCTGAGAGAGTAAAATAAAGTTAAGCACAATTTGTCGAACTGAAAAGAAAAAATAAATGTCGAGAGAGACAGAGAAAGAGAGAAACCGATGGGCAAAGAAGACGCCGCGGCGAAGGAAGACATGGGGAGGACGAGAAGTAAGGCGCTGGACTCGGTCAACGAGAGACTGGTCGAGCCTCTGGCAGCCGAATTTGTCAATTAGCTTATCGTAATCGATTTTTCCTCCATCTTTAGCCGAAACTTGCCATGGATTTACAACCTGATCATCTTCTTCCACAGATTCCTCTACCTTTCTCTCCGACTCTGCCTTCTCCATATTACTCTTGTTTCACTGCAAATCCTCCGCCGCCGCCGCTAGTGCTTCTTCTACACAGTTAAATCTCTCTGGCCCTAGTAGATTTATCTATTCAGACTCCCCTGAAGAATAAGGGGCGGGCCACTGAATTTGGAAGCTTAGATACTTCATGTATTGTTCTTAATATTCCCATAGACCGTAAACATGAATTTGCTCGTGTTGGAAAAACAGGGTTTTAGGTTTTTTCTTTTTCCTTTTTTTTTTTTTTTTTATGCAATATTCCTCTTTAGTTACCTCCATTATTTTCTAAATTAATGTAATATTTGAAAGCCACACATTAAGTATAATTTAGAAAATTTCTATTTGAAAATATATTTATATTTATATTAAATATAATCTATGCCTCCAGTCTTATTTAGTCTCCATCTAAACAGGGAATCTCCCACTATTTAAGGTAGATCTCCACTAGTCTCCATCACTGGTTAGCTAATTACACACCTCATTTCTTACTTAGTTATTTCAAATTTGATGTGAGGTGAGATTCTCGCCACATTCTCGAGCTAGTCACTTTCATGTTTAAAATTCTATTAAATATGTTTTTTATTTAAGTTCAAGGGATATGTTAAACGTGCAATATTATAATTTATTTTATACCAAAAAAAACTTTTTTCAATGCCTTCATAAAGCCACGTATCATTTACAAATAAATCGAAGAAATTAATTTTGTGTGGGTAGAAATTTAGGTAATAAACAAAAAATGGGAAATTAAGAATAATAATAAAATTAATAATTCAATTTTTTTTTTTGTTTGAAAATTAGTATAATAAACATTTTTGTATTATTTTATCGTTAATTTATTTATTGATAGATATGGTTGAAATTAGCAAATATTTTATATTACATTTTTCACGTAAAAAATATATTGCTTTTTGTTAAAAATTAATAGGTAAAATAGCTAATTTGGGTAAAGGGTATAAATTAAAGCAGGTAAGTCAAAGGTCCAATTTCAAAAGTTAAAATACATAATAAATTGGCTAAATTAATAAAACGAATATAAACTTCTCATTCTCTAAAAACTTTTAATAATATTCTTAAATAAAGTATTATTAAACTTAAAAAAATTAATTAATTAATTAATACTTTATTCTATAAACATCTTTAAAATATTTTAAACTTTATAAAATTTCATTAATATTTAAAAAATATATTTTTTAAAATGTTAAAAAATACTTTTACTATTAATATACGATAGAAGAGGTAAATAGAATTTCTTATTTATATTAGCGATAATTTTTTTTTTAATAAAGCTCGAAGATGTTGATGCTCTTTTTAAAAGTCGCAAGTATTAGAATTTTTTTTTAAGTTATGTTTTTTTCATTTTCTAATTTTCTGATAATTTATTATTATTTTTAAAACCTCACATCATCTCAATTGTTATATATACTTACTTTTAAATTTCTATTTAACACGTGTTTTATTTTATTTTATTTATTTTACTTCAACTATTCTTAGGTACATAGACCGACAATATAAACTAATAATTAATAATAGCTAATTAAGATCCAACCGCAAAAAATCCGGCCGCATGTCAAAAGGAAATGCCACGTCCTAAAATCTCGCGCCTTTTTCGGCGGTCAATGACTCGCTGCGCCCCATGAGTCGCCACGTGTCAATGTAAACCACCTTTACTTCTCGGCCCCACACGACCGGAAAGAACCATTCACATTTCTTCCAAATAACAAATTTTTTGGGTTGTTTTCAACTTAATCCTAGTATTTTAGTAAGTTACCATTTAGTCCTTCAAATTACAAAATTCCCATTTTTGCCCCTATCAATTGGTAAATATTAAAATTAATATTTATGCCGTAATTCTTATTGAGCTTATAGAAATTTAGAGCAAGAAAATAACCAAGAAAAAATTCATACCTTCTCCTCTAAATTTCTAGTAAGCAAAAATTTGAATTTTTTTTTTTTAAAAAAAAAAAACTTAATTTTTTATTTAAAAAAATAATAAATATCAAATATATCTTCAAAATTTTTAATTAGTCACGTTTGGACTGATTCGAATATATAATTTTTTTATTAATATCATACGACTAAATTAATTGAAATATGCTTAAATAATTAAAAGAAAAGTGAAAAAAAAAATTATTCCAAAATAGTTAAATGTGAGAGGCTATATTGGAATTGTTTAAACTCTAAATTGAAAAGAAAAAAAAAAGCTTAGCCGTCCGATGGCGACAATCCAACGGCCAGCATGCCTTCACCTTCATGGCGATCGTAGCCCACATCCCTCTGTTGCCTAATAAGTGCAAATATGTACACACGCAAACACTCATAAAAGATTTTTGTTTATCAAACCAAATAATAATAATAAAAAAGATCCTAAAGATTTCTGTTTCCATTTTCACTTTAATCTTCGTTCTTCCTCTTCTTTCTTCCTCCATTTGCAGCGCTTAATCCAATTTGTCCGCCGCTTCCTCTGTGTCCTTGTACTGGTTTCAGTCTTCGTCCTGCAATCGGAAGAATCTGTGAGTATTTTAGTCCTTTTCGGTGAATGTGCAGTTTTCGAACTCTTTTTCTTTCGTTTTTGTTTGATTCTTCCACGGGAATGAGTATTGAATTCACTTGCTTACTGTTTTTTTTTTCTTTTGTTTGGGGAGATTTTATGATGTGTACTTTATAGTGTCTGTTGGCTTCCGCGATTGATACTTTTGATTTTTGAATCTCTCTACTTATGCGATTGATTGTTATATTGTGTATATTGAACTTCAATTCGAGCTCGGTTACTTGAATGGCCGTTAAATTAATTAGTTCAACTCTGAATTTGTCTGCAGTTTTTCTCAAGAATTGGATGAAATTTTGTGAAAGAGGATCGGAATCTTACGGAGTGATGGATTTCTTTGGTTTTGTAGGTTATAATTATGCGAGCTCTTTAGTGAAGAGAATGGAAACGGACTGGCTTGGTACGCTTTTGAATACGAAATTCTTCGGTTCTTGCGATCTTCATCCTAATCTCAGGAAAAATGAGAAAAATAAATTCTGCATTGATTGTAGTGTTAGCTTCTGCAAGAATTGTACAGTACATGATCTTCATCGGCAGGTTCATATCTGGAAATATGTCTATCACGAAGTTGTTCGCGTTCAGGACGCGGAGAAATACTTTCGCTGTTCAGAGATTCATGTATAAAACATTTTTTCCCTTATTACAACTCCAGTAAGATATCGATTTAATAGTCTTCCATAGAAAAGATTTCTGAATTCAATCTTTGTGTTGCTGATCTTTTTGATTTTATGAAGTTGAAATCATTGAGATTTGAGATAAGTTCTTATTTTATTCTAACACAACTTTTAATTCTTTAGCCGAATCTATCTGGTTTTCAACCACTTCTTGTAAGGATCGAATCCGAGGTGACCGTTTGTAGAGGAAATCTCAGAAGTTTGATTTTGATCTTTACCATTTTGAATGAACAAATCATATTGTTTTTGTTAATCTGAGTCCCGTCTGATTCCATTTTAGTTTTAGGAATAAAGTTTGTTTGTTATCAATTTGTTTGCTTTCTTTTCTGCTTGTTGAAAATGATCAAACCGAACTATTTCTAACATTCCCTTTCTCCTATGGCATTTCATCTCTATGTCTTCTAACTTGAAACCTCTATTGCTTGATTCTGCAGACATATAAAGTCAATGGTGAAATATCTGTTCATCTAAACTCCCGTGGTCAATCCGTCGACGCCAAACCACCAAAAACGAAGTCCGGTGGTTCTTGTGAAGACTGTGGTAGATATGTACAATATCCCAATCGCTTCTGTTCAATTGCTTGCAAGGTATATAAAAACATGAGCCATATCACAACTCTGCTACTCGGTAGATTGCTTAGACTAAGAGACCATATTCTAAGCAATTTAATTACATCATGCACATATTGCTAACAATTCAACTGCTGCAAAAACATCAGGTTTCTGTGAACTCAAAGCTTAAAGACCAGAGCATAAGAACCATCGTATCTCTGAGCCCGGATTTCGGTAACTTATCGTTCAAGGAAAAAACTAGCGCCGAAACAAATGCAAGCGAATTGGAATCAACCATATCAATTGCAGAGTCCAGGGAAGAGACCAAAGCTAGCCCTTCATCATCTTCACAGCCAAGAAAACGCAGAAGGAAAGACACCCCTCACAGATCTCCATCCTTCTGATAAGATCCAACATTTTCATCTTCTTTTTAACTTCCTTGTGGCTCTCAAATGGTACGCTTCTTAAATTTTATTTGCCATGACTCTTTACATGAAATGCCTAGTAGTGAAATCATCAATATAAAAGTCTGAATTTTAGAACACAATGCATTCTCACTACTCGCATGATTTCTAAAATTTCTTTCTACAGCTTTGACTAGAAACATTAGCTGCTTGAGAAAGCTGACATGAACAGACATTTTTGACCCATTCTGAAGAATTTTTAATGTCCATGTGATTGCATTTTCTGTCTGAAATGGTTAAACATAGCTATTCTTCATCACTACAATTAGCATGTGAGTATGGGTCTTATTATTGATGAGAATGTTTGTAGATGTGTTTACACGAAAGTTTGCTTTCCCACTTTTTCTTTTTCTTTTTCTTTTTCTTTTTCTCTCTTTTTGCTGTATGGCCGCCATGGAATTAGAGCTTCCTTTTGTCTTTGTTGACTAACTTGGGACTCACTTCCTTTCGGTTCATGTATTCTTTAAATGTTTTATTTAATTTAATCTTTTTAGATCCAATAAATCTAAAGTTTAGGGAGGAGATGTTAGAGACTTTTTCAATAATTTTTAGGATTAAAAAAGAATAAAAAAGTGGTACTAAATTTGAAGATAGGTAGAATAAATTTCAAAATAGTAATAAACTTTTTACCTTTTGGGTCGGTGTGTCAATATTTGGTAGCTATTAAAAGAGGGGCCCCTCTATCCCTCCTCACCTTTATTTGAATGATGAAAGCAGGCTTTTCTATGTGATTTTTTTTTCCACGAGAATATGGCAGACAGAATATGGCCAATCCCACAAGTGAAATAGGAGATAAAGCTTAAAGACAGGCATCGTCGGTACCATGCAATTGATTTTATTTATTTTGTTAATTTAAAATGCGGCTTAATTATGGAAATGGTCATATCTTTTTTACCCACAGAAGACTGCCATTAAATGTGGTTAATAATTTTACATCAGCACATATAAATTTTTAAGTATGCATTAATCATTATTAAAAGGAAGCATGTGGTGGAAATTTATCTCTAACTCATTCTCTAATCTGGTAGAACTAATAGTAGCTGTTTTTGGAGCAATTAAAGAATTCTAAATATAAGCACGAGTCATGACCCACAACCCTCCAACTTTCCCACCACTAATACTAATGCTTTGTCACAACTAATTCATATATAGCATTTAATTAACTATACATTATTTTATTTTTTCTTTTTGTATGAAAGAATCCTAATAGAGAAAGAGCTTGGTGCAAGAAGAGTTCATATTAGGTGGGGGAGATTAAATGGAATAATACTTCCCTTTTGATTAAACAACTTGCTTCTTTGTTAAAATCGTAGAATCTATTGTGTTTTTTTTTTTTTTTTTTTTTGTTTGACAATTTGCACGTGAGGAATTCGGCCTCCGACTTTGAGCATATGCCTTAATTGTTTAGATAGAATATTATGTTGACATTTATGAAATAAAGAAAAAAAAAAGTTCTCTGAATTATTATTTATTAAATGTTTGATTTATAAGTAAAGATTTTGGATTTGTTTTAAAAAGAGATTTTTTTTGGAAAAATAATAATGGTGGCTAAACTAGTCGTCATATTAGTTTGTAAATTTGTTACATGGAAATATTTCCCACTTGGTATATTCTTTATTTCTTTTACCACTAACAAAGTATATCTTTTATATTACGAATGAAATTAGACAATAAAGAACAATTAAAAAAAAAAAAGAAAAAAAAAAGAAAAACTAGAATAAAATGAGTTGAAAAATGAAGGAAGTTGGCCCAAGTTTCCAGCCCAAGCCCAACCTTATATGAGGCCCATGCCCATCATAGTTTTTTCTAAAGCGTTATGAGATCGAAAGATTAGATCTAAAGGTTCTTATTGAGCTAAGTAGACCACTCCCCCGTTTTTATTATTTAACAACTTAAACTTATTAAATTTTTAATTAATATATTAATCTATTTATGTAATAAATTATATTAAATTTGAACCATAATTTTTACAAATTTTAAAATAAAGGAATTAAATGGTTAGAGAAGAAGTTTTAAATTAAAAAAAAAAGAAAAAAAAAAAGAAAGTATCGAGTTGCGTCACAGTTATATACAGATCAGAGAGGTATAGGAAACCAAGTCAAACCTGAAATTGTGTCGCTCTTACTGAACAAACAAAAATGAAAAAACTTCGCAAACAAATCGTATCCATTTCCAGAACCGAACTACCCAAAAAAACTAAATCCAAATCCAAATCCAAAAATCACTTCCCCTTCCTCGCAACAATTTATTATCTTCTCTTCCCGCCTTCATCTCATCATCTTCCGCCATAGCTAATTCCCTCTCCAACCTTTCTTTTGCCGCGCACAAATGTCGGTGAGTTCATCATCTTCTTTTTGTCTGTCAATCTTTGATGCAGATCTGCCGCATTCGCGTTTGCTAATTTGTTTTTCCTCATTGTGAATGGTTGTGATGGTGATTTAGGGATTTGTGATTGTAATGTGGAATATGGTTTATGATTTTGATTTTTCAAGATCTCTGTTTCTGTATTCTCTTGTTCCTACAGTTTGTGAGAAGATTTCTACTGCTGTTGATGCATTCGTTCTTCTTTCGTACATTTTTCTCGCTCGATTTGCTTCTTATTGGAATTTGGAATTTGGAATTTATCGAGAAAAGGTTTAGATTCTCATTCTATCCATAATTCATGAACAGTCTCTTCGTCTATTCCTCCTCCTCAAATCAGCTCAGCTGTATATCCCAATTCCCAACTTCTTTTTCCTTCCTATTTTGATTTCTCTTTGAAATGTTGAACTGAATGGAAGTGAGAATTACTAATGGTTAACTCACTGCTAAACCCAATTTTTTGTTCTTAATTTTCTTTTTCTGAAATCAGCTACTTGAATCTAATCCTTGTTCTTTCACTTTGATGATGAACTGAATGGAGTGGAAGTTATAAACTGTTGAATTATCTCTAAACCCAAAAGCTTAAATTTGTTTTATACATTTTCTTAGGATGTGAATTGAGTATTAATTTGACTCGAGAATTATCAGTGTTCATGGAGGAAGAAATAACATTGTAAAACTTCAAATGCAGAGGTTTAGGCTTGAACATCAATCTTAGATTGATTGATGTCGAAAATTTAATCTTTTATACATATACATATTCTTAACACGAACACTTGCATTTCTTCATTGTTTTTAAAATCCGATGCAGATGAGAACTGTGAAGGTCAGCAATATCTCGAAGGCTACTTCGGAGAGAGATATCGAAGAGTTCTTTTCATTCTCTGGTGAAATCCTTTATGTTGAAATGCAAAGGTTAATGATTCTGTTCTATGTGTTGATTTATTTGGAAAAAAAAAAAAAAAAAAAAAAAAAAAAAAAGCATGCTGAAGAATTTGATTTTGTTTGTAGAGAAACTGAAAATACTCAGGTTGCTTATGTTACATACAAGGATTCTCAAGGAGCAGATACTGCAATCCTTTTGACAGTATGTTCCTTTATGAACTTTGATCTTTTTTTTTTTTAATTTATAATTATGTTTTTAACTTTTTTTTCCCCTTCCTCTTTGGATATCTCAGGGAGCAAAAATTGGTGATCTATCTGTAACAATTGGTCTGGTTGAGAATTATCATCTTCCCCCAGACGCAATGTCATCAATCCTGGTAATTCTGCCTTGTTTATCATTATCAAATGTCTTGTGTGTATGCATTGTCGATGCTCGAGTTTATGCACGTAAGCGAATTACGTGTTTTGGTCATTGCGAGTTCTTGAAATCATTTGGTTCAAAGTTCTTCATGCTATTATCAGCTTCTTCAGCTGTTTGAAAAGGTTTTGAATTCTTGAGGATCTTAGGGAAATCAAGTAGCTGTTTTTGTCTAGAAAGAGGGCTTTCAGACTACTTACACTGTCTTAAATGTAATGATCTTTTGAAGGATAAAAGGCAAACTGTTACTGGGAATGCTCCGAATCAGGCAGAAGACGTCGTAAGTACAATGCTTGCTAAGGGCTTCATCTTGGGGAAGGATGCTGTCAATAAGGCAAAAGCGTTCGATGAACGACACCAGTTGACATCGAATGCTTCTGCGACCGTCACGTCCATAGATCGCAAGATGGGCATAACGGAGAAGATAACTGCAGGCACAGCAGTAGTAAATGAAAAGGTCAGGGAGATGGATGAAAAGTTCCAGGTTTCTGAAAAGACGAAATCCGCTCTCGCAGTGGCCGAGCAGAAGGCAAGCAGTGCAGGAACTGCGCTCATGAATAACTATTATGTGTTTACTGGAGCAGCATGGTTTTCAAATGCAGTAACTGCTGTTACAAAAGCTGCTGAGGAAGTGACTCAGATGACCAAGGCGAAAGTCGAGAAAGCCGAGGAGGAGAAAAAGGAGAGTATATACCGCGAAAGAACTGGGATCATCAACAACTTCGCCGAGCTCCATCTCGACGAGCCATTACCAGGGGAGCCTGCTATTGTTCCAGTTAATTCAGCTGATAGATAAACAGTAAGTTGTGCATCATATTCATGAAAGCAGAAATCCTACACTTGTGAATTACTTTGCTTACTCATTTTGCTGTATGATATACATTTCATCTAGATGTTGAAATGTTGCGACATTCTTTTGGGTACAAAAAAATTACTTTTTGGATACTTGATTGTATACCGTTTCACTTAACTAATGTAATTTGTAATTTACAAATATAGATTATTGTCTCGTTTTCTTTTACCGTTTCTTTTGATTTTAGGGTAATATGAATTGGCATATTTGCAAACGTAGAACATAAATTGATTTGTGAAGAATATCAGTACTTTTGTTGTCTATTTCATCTCATCTCAGATTTTTCTGTAATAAGCAATAAGCCAACTAAAGCTTCTAAAACACAAACAAACCTAATAAGATGGCAAAACTAGCAGAGTTTAAGTATGCTTAGCAGTGACATCTAAACTTGATCGTAATCATTTACATTTTAAAGCCAATCACTTGGGTACTAAAAATCTCATCGTACCGAGTCATATCTCTGAGTATCAAACGCATACAAGTTGTAATTCAACACTAAATACAAACGATATTGATGAATTATTGAAGCATGTAGATGAAATTCAAATGCTAATTGGTATGAACTTGAGTAGGTCTTAATATGATTCTCGTATAAAAATTTGAGAAAAACTTATCGGACCTTTAGGCCAAAGAGGATTTTTGGCAATCCATCATATACTTTTCATTCTATTGGTGAAAGAATAGAATCGAATGTAGATCTAATTTCTGTCAGGATATGATGCTTGCATCATACAAACTTCAATAGCCACTCCAAGCTCTGTTAAATTTAATACAGCATCAGTAACTTTTGCTCATGTTGACTTAAAAGTGAATCTATGGAATCAAGTTCAATGCAATAATATAGTTTTTTTTTTTTTTTTTAAAGTTCTTGCAAATCCTGTCTAGTTGACTATTTATACCTCGATACATTCGGGAAGATCATCACTTTCTGTTCTGACATGCGTCTGCAAAACCACAAAATGCACCAAATATTATGAGATAGATGCATAGAGTCTAATAAAAGGGTCCTTTCCATTATTCTAGAACTCGAGAAAAATTTCGAAGTAGTAATTCTCGAAAGATTTCCAAAACAAAACTGTGATAGTTTTGTCAATGTGATCAGTAGGTTCGTGAGTTCACAACACAGAAAATGAATAAGAAAATAAATTATTTAAAAAAAGAACCATATGTACCTCCACTATACTTTCAATTTTGTTCAGAAAAGGGAAAAAAAAAAATGCATAATCTGGAATTTTCAAGAACCAGATTTACCGGGACTAGATATTCTTCAAGTCAGTAGGAAATATGCACGAGATTAACAATAGAAATTTTACCGACATAAATTTAATTATGCATTCAAAACAAATATGAAAATTTTAAATATGTACTTTACATTATAATTGATTCTAGTTGGATATAGATTATGCTATTTTTGTAAAATTTTAAATTTTCTACTTCTAGATTTGAAAACAAATACTTATATTATTATTCTATTAGGTATATAAATAGATAAAGTGAATTTGTCTAGCAGGTATTTGAATTTTAACCTCGATGACTCGTTGATTTGGTAAATCTTGTGTTTCTCCGAGGGATGCCAGGAGGACAACCGCAGCTGCAATAGTTGAAGGGAAATAACAAAATTGGACTTGATCTGTAAGAACGAGCACTGCGAAGTTCTTAGCTCGATTCTCCAAATCTGAGTCCCCTCCAGCAGCTTTCAGGTAGAACCTAATATTATTTTCAAACACCCATTATCAAAATGCGATATTAGAGTAAGTTATTCGCAGTAGATTCAAATTGTAAGTGGGCGGAAGGAGAAAGAATGTCCCATAAATTGTTAAGTTAGTCGAAGGAAGATGTACCCCAAGAAGTTGTAAACAGTTGGCAGGAAACACTGGAACTTTAGGACTTCTTGAACAAGCCATTCCATGCCAACAACTTCAGATCTTCTATAGGTGTTGTCCCCTACACGGATGCTCCTTTGCTGCATCCTGAAATGCCGAAAATAAAACCAATCAATATGCTATAGCTTTTTCAATATATCCACCAAGCTCGAGACCCACTGGCTTGGATACCTTCTCAATTCTCAAGGCTCTATTTAATGAAACAGACGATAAATTTAACATTTTGCATGTGAAGTACTAGTCAAAGATAAATGAAGACCTGATAAAGCAAGTTTGAAGAAAGAAAATAGAAGAAAAGAATTGCTATAAAGCTGATTCATATTTGACTCGGCTCGGCTTAGAGCTCAGATCAGCATTTTATTGTCTGCGGTCTGACCATGTGATTGAAGTGTTTCACTATAAAATGTTTCCCTGTTGGGTCGGGTCTCTTCTGTGCACATGAGTTGTTAACTTGAGAACTATAAGATACTATTATTGCAATCTTGGATGGGTGGTGTACCGTCATTAGTAAATGGCTATTATTTGTTACATAGCGGCTGAAAGAGGACCTACAATATAATCACAATGTGACAACATTATTTTGTCCATGTGAACGCAAAGCTATCGGACCCGGCAATTTGAACTTAAGGAGGACATTCAAGACTATTAGATTCAATTACTTCACACTCTAGTACTAATTATCACACGACCTCAACTTACTCAATTTTACACTCGTAGATCGACAAAAGAAGACAAACACGCATACAGTTTGTTTCCAAACAATATTCATAAAAAATAGACCAACGAAGTTAAGAACTTATAGTATATAGCAACTACACTTGTTAAAGTTAAAACTGAGATGCACACAAATAAACAAAGAAAAAGAAATTACCAGCTGTATGATTGATTTTCTTCAATTCTAGTGGCCAAAGTTAGACATGCTACGCCCAGAATTTGAAGGTGTCTTCCAGCTTTGAAGAATCCTTTGCTCAGAATCTGGTCGAGAAGGGTTACTCCTAAAAATGTCGTCTCCTGATGAAGTTTGGTATCTCTCGATCGCTACATTATTCAACAAAATAAAGCTACATAATGAAAAAAGTTTGACGAAATGATTGATGACAAGTCGACAAGTCCTAAGCATGAAAAGGAATTAAAAAATTATAAAGAATGCATTTCGTGGACTGGAACAGTTGATATGAAACTAAAGGATTCCTGAGAAAATCTCAACTTTCCCGTCCATATGAACACAAATCTCGCTGCTACGAATATGCAAAATATTATCAAGATAAAAATAAACTGATAATGTAACCAAGCAGAAGTAAGAAATGAAATGAAAAAATGGGCTAGATGCTGCGCAGTCCGTCAAACTTGACTGATTCTAGGCGCCAAAAGCGTTGGACGCGCGGCAAGCCTCATTCGTTAGAAAGTGCTTATTATAACTTGACGGTTCAACTATTTAACAGGAGCAAAATCATGAACAACTGGCTTTAAGTAGTGAAATATTATAGTACTTAGTAATTTTCACTGATAAATTACAGTTACGTTTAAACCAAAGAGGCGATAGGATTTGCATACATGAAAATACATTAGATGGTAGCAGTGAATATTGTGCCAATACCAGAAAAGTGCATTGTTGGATTAAGTTTCATATCAAATGAGGCAGAGAACTAATTTGATGACCTGTTAAGAATGACTTAGTCATTCAGTTGACACTGAAATATGACAGTGCCTCAAACGTACCTCTGTACAGTTACCAATGTCTCAGATTAGCAAGCTATTAACGTTTAAAATGGAATTTCTGTGCAATATCTTATGCTAATTAACGAATTATTGAGAGAAACGCGGTGGTTTCTAGTTCAAGGACTTACTTCAACTATCCATTGAACCATATTTGATCGTTGCTGGAGGATGAGATCGCCATAATCCGTCGTGGACCGGTACTCATCAACGTAGTCGCGAATAATCAATTGGCGTCTTTCTCTGGTTCTGAATATTCGATAGGTTTCTTCATCGTCCAATCCTTCCAATCTCAAAAACTAATTTTAAATAAATAAAAAAAATATGTAAGTTGTTTGATTAGCTGCAGGTTTGTTGCCGATGAAACGCTAAGGAATCATGAAATTGGAGTATTACCAAAGATTGACCTGCGTTCTCTTCTTCAATTGACGAGCTAGTTCTGATGTCTTGAGAGGCACATGATCTTAAAAAATCGCTTCTGAACTGCAGTAACATGCTAAATGCTGATGAAGGAGCTGCATCTTCGTTCGATTTCTCTGAAAAGTCGCTTCCGGATTCCAAGAAATTTGAAGGAGTGTAATCTGAGCAGTCCGTATCAGAAATCCCCATTAGAATAGTTGACTGAAGCTCGCGCAAGTCCTGGCTAGAGTATTCCGAAACGTCCTCGTAAGATAATTGCTCCGTGCAAGCAAGATCCGATTCAAACTTCAAGCTGTTAGGCCACTGTTCTATTGTCGAATCCGACTTCGAAATAGTGAAAGTTTCATTGACCTCATCCCTCGGTATCTCCGGTACCTGAAATTCCCACACTCTGTTCTCCGCAACCTCTAATCCTTCCTCTTCGAACGAACAGACGCTCTCGAAGATAGATTCAGCCCAAGACTCTACACAAGGAGTGAGTGGCACAGCTCCCTTTCCACAAAGCTTCGACGAGACATCCGCATCAGTCAGTTCGAACTTCAGAGCTCCATTTTCCGCTTGATCGGCTTGATCTTCATTTTCCTCTACGGTTCTCCTAAAACCACTCCTAATCTTCAACTTCGAGCTACTCCTTCCGAGAACAACAAAATCAACTCCAGAATTCGACTCCACGCAAGACGATTCAGAAACTTCGACGTTAGCCTCATTCCTTCCCTTCTTAACCTCACAATCCTCGTTAAAGCAATCTCTCGCTACTCCATTGGAAGCAGAATCCAAATTCACTTCAATAAACTCGGCACTCGAACCAAATCGCGTCTTCCGCAAATTCGTCCTCGCGTTCACAGCACCACTCTCCAATTCAAAAACCGCATTGAGTTGACTAGAAACCTCACCTCCTCCTCCTCCTCCCTGGAAGGAACCGCAGCTGGACTCAGCCGCAGCAACGGAAGAAGAAACAAGACCAACACTCGTACACGGAGCAGCCGAATCCGACTCCGGCAAGCAGAAAACAGGAGAAATCCGAGCGCGTCTCCTGCGAGGAAGCTGAGAACGAAGCTTCTTCTTGGGAGGACACTCCGATTGCGGTTTCGGCTTCGACCTTCGCTTCTTGGATTTCATCGCGAGGAGAAGGAAGAGGAGGCTATGCAGATGAGTTTGGTGATAGAAGCAGTTATGGAAGTTGTGAATTGGAATTTGGAAGTGAGTTAATGGAGTTCTGAGAGGCTCTTTAGTAATTATGTGCAACACAAGTCTTTCTTCATGTGTATTCTGTTAGGAAGTCTGGCGTGTTTAGGATTTGAAGATGAGTGGGCGTACTTGATCTTGGTTATTAATTCATTTTTAATTTCCAAATATTTTATTTATATTAGCTTCATTTTGATTATTTGGATACTAGTTTGTTATTAATCATATCATTGTTCTATATTATCTCATAATCAACACCATATCTACATCAATTAATTTATGATTTATTACTTAAATATCAATATAATGTTTGTATATCATTTATACATTTGTCTGTATATTCAAATTAATTTGTGAGTTACACTTTATTGAATGATTTAGACCAACAAAATCATAAATAACTAATGTTTTTATGCACAAAATTTTCGAATGATCTTGACAAGGGAAAGCACAGTGTGTCACAATTGTACTCTTGTGATAGCAAAACAACGATTGTACGACACTTGTTCTAATATGATAAATAAGTCAACGGTATAAAAATTGTAAGTCATGGACAATTCGGATGTATAATCGAACCTCGAGCACGTTTGAGAGAAAGTGTTTTGAAAAACGTGAGGAGGAAATGCTTTAAAAACAATTGGTAAGAAAGCAATGTTATGGGCTCAAAGCAAATGAGCAACTACCACAATTTTGATAGCATATAATCCGGGTATAAAGAATTGACGACGAGTCAAATCCTCCATAGTACATTTTAGGGCATTTTAGTCTATTGAGCGTAAACATAATTTTAGTGAACAGTCGCGCACTATTGACATGACATGAATAGTAAAAGTCTAGTCATACATGAAAGCAAGTAAAAGAGACTTTGAAACATACATGCAACCATGGACCACACGTCCTGAATAAACATAACTAAGATATTTGACACGCTACCATAGGCAACACACCTTGGACAAAAATGATCGTAACACAATTGATTCGGTGTGACAATGAGAGGTGGAATTTGAACCAGCAAAATGAGCGTAGTAAAATGTTTGCATTAAAAAAATATTTAGATAATCATTACCTCTAAAATTAATATTTCAATATCTCTAATTAAATCTTATTGTTTATATAAAAATTATGGAAAAAAATTCATATTTCCTTTATCCACATAAAAACGTTTATTTCAAGTCATAAATATATGAGTTGTTTAAAATATGTTTATTTAATTTAAAAAAAAAAAAAAAAACAGGATGAGATCAAAGATAATATAAAAAGAAGATAAGATTATCTATTAGATTATTGATTGTTCCAAATACCTCTTGAATTTTCCTCATAAAATATATTTATTTAAGTTTTTTTTAATATATGTAATATATTATAAGAAAATGGGCACTTGAAGGCTACATTTATATAAGAAGTCCGTTAATACTACAATGGGCCTAGCACAACCTCAGTCATCGGCCCAATTATACTACAATGGGCCTAGCACAATCTCAGTCATCAGCCCAAGTTCCAAAGTCCATTATTGTAAATTCCAGGGAAGGGATAAAAATGTAATTCCAAACTCGAATTCAAAATCCAGCCTATATTAAAATTGTTGCATTTTAAGAAGCTTAGGGATAAGACGAATAAATTAATATTATTAAGGCATATAAAAATGATTGAATCAAAGCAATTAATCCATATATAACCTTTTATTAATTAAGAGCTCCTTGGGTTCCATTTAGGGGAACATCAATCATATCCCTTCATATGCAATGCTTAGAACTAAAATCATTCTCCAAACTTAGGGATAAACTAATTTTGCATATGAATTATAAATCTTTTCAATTAATATATGTATTCGTTTGTCTCAATTATTGTCGCTATTATTTAAAAAAAAAAAAAAAAAAAAAGTTGTTATGAGTAGATCAACGACAAGGATGATGCCACGTAAGGAGTGAGCAGCATAATAACCATGGAGTGGCAGCACAGACAATTGCAACTTATTTAATCCAAAAACCTTATCCGGTTTAGTTGAGAAACGTGCTGCTGCCCGCTGGTTTTTTGGTTTATTTTCACTCCCATTTCTTCGTTATCCATTTTGCTGCATCGCTATCATAATTTTTATTTATTTATTTTCTCTCATGCGAAATTAAAAATAAAATAAAATTAAAAATAATAGCTAAACTGAGAAGAGCGTGCCAGGTGTACCATCCTGTGCTTCGTGCTTATCCACGTCAGAAACCAAGACCCCAATTTACGCATTAGATGGATTAAGTACATTATCCATGTTTTCAATTTATCCTCTTACTTGTAGAGCCCCCTTGGGCTTACGTGGCATTTTCGGTCAATGTGACGTCCAGCTGGAGTCAGGTGGGTGTGGCTGGCTGTTCCCAATCTCCGATGTACCCCTTTTTTTTCTTTTTATTTGAATTTAAATTTTAAATAATTTACCTCTCGGTATTATTTTTTTAACCCCATCCATGTGACCCATATGAAAGGACCATCTCACGCCGGAGAAACGGAATGGCTTTATTTTATTTAATCCATAAAGTTTTGAGATATTGTAATTAATTATCTTATTACTATGCCACGTCAAATCATCACCCCTTAATATTATTTGTTTGGTTGCTCTATGCGTATAAGAATGTGATTTATTTGGAAATGTTAAATACATAGGTTGATTTTATAAAATATCCATATATACTTATTTATTTTCTTTTTTATATATTAAAATAATTATAAATATAACAATATAAAAAACAATTACAAAGTTTAGTATTTTTTAAAAAAAATGTTAATCACTTATCCGACTCATCCTATAATTAGTATATTTTATTTTATGTAATCACAATGGTCGGGCATAAAAAATAATTTATTAATCACTAATTAAATATATTATCAACTTTTTGTTATTAAAAAAAATTGTTTGGACAGTATGTAATTTTAAAAATGTTATTTAATAAATAAATAAAAATTTCACATATATAAACCAATTCATTCAAGGCGTGTTTCATTATAAACAATAATATCACGTTCTATATAAACTGCGTTTAAAAAATACTAGTTTCGTTAATATATTTTTTAATTTTTTTTTAAAGTTAAAATATAAAATTTTAAATATTACATTCATTCTTTACTTTTATTACAAAAAAAAATTCAAAACAACTTTTTAATGTGAGAACCAGAGTATTTTTTATGATATTATAAGATAATAATTAGTAGAAAATTTATAATATAAAACTGCCTCTGTGCAACGCTCTTAAATAATTACTAGAAGAAGGGAAAAAAGGGCTCCTAAGTGGGCCCTACTCACCAGTTCAATGCTCGTGGCATTGGCAACAATAACAATGGCAATAGCGGACTCACCAACGGAGCAAAAAAAAAAAAAAAAGAAAAAAAAAAGAAAAGGATAAGAACAAGGGGGTGGGAATTTATCCAGTGCTACTCAGATGTACCATCAAAACCCACACTCTTTACTTCTCCACCGTCCAATCTGATTTGATCTGACCCATCTGTTCATTCTCCTCTTCATCTCTCTCTCTCTCTCTCTCTCTCTCTCTCCTCTTTTGGATCACTGAATTCCGAATATGCTTCTTCCCACCACTTGAGCGTTGTTTCATTTTTTATTTTTTGTATTTCCTCTCCAAATTGGTAAATTATTTAAAAAAAAAAGTTGAAATTTGGATTTGTGTATCCTTTTCTTCGGGGTCTCAGTGGATTCATCATCTCAGTACTCTGGGAGAGACAGTGTGTGTTTGTGTTCATGTTCTTCTCTTTTCTTTCTTGTCTGAATCCAGTCGGAAGCCTTCTAGAAGTAGAACCAAACCCCCGTAATCAATTCTCCCCAACATTTTCTTTCAACCCCGGATTTTCAATTTCTCGTTCTGGTTTTGGTTCGATTTCAGTCGCTTTTTCCCTAGTTTTAAACGGGTTTTTGAAATACCCATTTCCCTCAGTTTCATGGATTGATCTTACAGACTGAAATCCCTTCAGAATCCATGGTTTCCAGGTCGTATTCCAATTTACTCGAACTCGCCACCGGAGAATCGCCGTCTTTCGGCCGTATAAACCGCCAAATCCCCCGGATTGTGACCGTCGCCGGCTTAATCTCCGACGTCGACAACGACCCATCCGAGAGCGTCTCCTCGGAGCCGTCCTCCTCCTCCACCTCTCGCGACCGGATTATCATCGTCGCCAATGAGCTTCCCATCAGAGCCCACCGGATATCCGGCAACGGCGGAGCCACCACCAACTGGACTTTCAGCTGGGATGAAAATTCCCTTCTCCTCCAGCTGAAAGACGGGCTGGGAGATGATGATTTTGAAGTGTTTTATGTGGGTTGTCTTAAGGAAGATATTCACCCAAATGAACAAGATGAAGTCTCTCAAATACTTCTAGAGACTTTCAAATGCGTGCCAACATTTCTCACTCAAGATCTTTACACAAGGTACTACCATGGCTTCTGCAAGCAGCAGCTATGGCCTCTGTTTCATTACATGTTGCCTCTGTCGCCTGACCTCGGCGGTCGATTCAATCGACCACTATGGCAGGCTTATGTTAAAGTTAATAAAATCTTTGCTGATAAGATCATGGAAGTGATCAATCCTGAAGACGATTTTGTTTGGATTCATGATTATCATCTTATGGTACTGCCTACTTTTTTGAGGAAGAGATTCAATAGGGTTAAGCTTGGATTCTTTTTGCATAGCCCTTTCCCATCGTCGGAGATATATCGAACACTTCCGATCCGGGAAGAGCTCTTACGAGCACTCCTGAATTCAGATTTGATAGGGTTTCATACTTTTGATTATGCTAGGCATTTTCTATCTTGTTGTAGTCGAATGTTCGGTCTAACGTATGAGTCGAAACGGGGTTATATCGGGATAGAGTATTACGGTCGAACGATTAGTATTAAGATCCTTCCTGTTGGGATTCATATGGGTCAGCTTCAATCTGTTTTGAGTCTTGGGAAGACTGAGGAGAAGGTTAGTGAGGTTATTAAGCAGTTTCGTGATCGGGATCGGATCATGTTGCTCGGTGTGGACGATATGGACATATTTAAGGGGATAAGTTTGAAGCTTTTGGCTATGGAGCAGTTGTTGATGACGCACCCTGAGTGGGAGGGCAAGGTTGTGTTGGTGCAGATTGCCAACCCTGCAAGAGGTAGAGGGAAAGATGTTAAGGAAGTTCGGGACGAGATGAAGGCAACTGTTAGGCGGATTAACGATACGTTTGGGAGACCTGGGTACGAGCCAATCGTGTTGATTGAGGAACCACTCAAATTCTATGAGAGAATTGCATATTATACGGTTGCTGAATGTTGTTTGGTCACAGCGGTTCGGGACGGTATGAATCTCATTCCATACGAGTACATTGTCAGTCGTCAAGGGAATGATAAGTTGGATAAACTCATGGGCTGGGAATCATCAGCTCCGAAGAAGAGTATGTTGGTTCTATCCGAGTTCATCGGGTGCTCTCCATCCTTAAGTGGAGCGATTCGAGTTAATCCCTGGAATATCGATGCTGTAGCTGATGCAATGGAATGTGCATTGGAGATGGCAGATGCAGAGAAGCAGCTCCGCCATGAGAAGCATTTTAGATATGTGAGCACGCACGACGTCGGGTATTGGGCTCGGAGTTTCCTACAAGATTTGGAGAGGACTTGTAGGGATCATGTGAGGCAGAGATGTTGGGGTATCGGGTTCGGTTTAAGTTTTAGAGTTGTGGCCCTTGATCTGAACTTCAGGAAGCTCGCTATGGAACACATAATTTCGACTTATAAGAGGACGAAGTCTCGGGCTATTCTTTTGGACTACGATGGTACGTTAATGCCTCAAGCTTCAATTGACAAGGGCCCTACTTCAAAATGCCTCGAAACTCTTGATACCTTGTGTCGAGATAAGAAAAACACGGTGTTCATTGTGAGTGCAAAAACTCGAAAAACACTTGCTGAATGGTTTGGCCCTTGCGAAAAACTCAGCATTGCTGCCGAGCACGGATACTTTATTAGGTGAATTCTCACACGATGAATACGTTCTCTTGTATCGTTCCATTGATCGTACATCCGAAATTAAAGCGATTGTTCTCCTCTTCTTTCAGGCTAAAGCAGGATGAGGAATGGGAGACCAGTTTGCCAGTTGCAGATTGCTGTTGGAAACAGATTGTGCAGCCAGTGATGAAACTCTACACTGAAACGACCGATGGATCGACAATCGAAGATCGAGAAACTGCACTCGGATGGTGTTATGAAGATGCAGATCCAGATTTCGGTTCGTGTCAAGCTAAGGAGCTCCTTGATCATCTCGAAAGCGTACTAGCCAATGAGCCAGTTACCGTAAAAAGTGGTCAAAGCATTGTGGAAGTTAAACCACAGGTACAAACTCATTGCCATCATCGTTTAATTATCATTGTTTCTGATCTTCGTAGTCCATTAATTTACTAAATATGAGTTACTTTAGGACTGGCTATAATCATGTGTACTGTCATAACTTTATTCGAAATCCTTAGAAACTATTCGTTCGATTATCGACCGGTAACTAACAAAACCGTTGATTTTAACTGAGGAGTATTTTTTCCTATCAACCTTAACAATGGATGACCTGATGATCGTAGGGCGTCAGCAAGGGTCTCGTAGCGAAACGACTACTCTCTGCAATGCAAGATAAGGGGACTCCTGCAGATTTTGTTCTCTGCATTGGCGACGACCGATCAGATGAAGACATGTTCAAGGTGATCTCAAGTTCCATGGCAGGTCCATCGGTTGCACCCCGAGCTGAAATTTTTGCTTGTACGGTAGGGAAGAAACCGAGCAAAGCCAAGTATTACCTCGACGATCCATCGGAAATTGCTAGGCTGATGCATGGTTTGGCTTCGGTGTCGAGGCCGAACGTCCCGCCTTATCCATCCCCAAGCTGAAGAACAAGGTGCATAAGCTTGAAGTTTTTTATTCGTCAATGTACATATTGCTGCAGTTCCACGCAAGGAAGAAAGTAAAAGATGTAAATGAGCGGGGCTTTGATGAACTTAAAAAAAAGATATGTGAAAAAAAATGTTTTTTTATTATCATATTATATTTTCCATGTATTTTTATTTTTCCTAGAGCTATAACTATTTATTTAGTTACTATGTTTGTGATTATTTATTTAAAAATTTCAAAGTCAATTTTATAATGGAAGATTAATTTATAAAATTAATTTTAAATGCAAACTTACCTAAAAATTATGGCAATAAGAAGGGTGATTATTAATAATTTAATGTGCAATAAAATTCAACCATTTTTTTTTAATCAACATTATTCAACAAAATATACTAAAATTTTGGTACAAGCAAGATAGCTTTAATTTTCTTTAATGCATATTTATTAACTTTTCTTTAATAAAATTTAATTATACAATAATGATAAACTTTAGGTCGTTTCAATAATGCAGAACATTCAATATTATCCATATGTAATAATTTTGTTAAGTTAGTATAATTTTCTCCTATGTCAATTATTGACTATTTAAAATTAAATTAATAACCTATAATCTTTATATGGATGGATATTATAAATGGTAAAAAAATATCAATTTTGAGTTTTTAGGACATGAATTTCAACTGATCAACTTAAACCTTATCCAACTTGCTCTCGATGAGATCATAGAGATGTTCACGAGGTGAGTCAGGACTATCTCTATCATCTCGAATTATTATTATTTTTTTCATGGATTGGGGCGGGGCAAGACCGAGAATATGATTCTTGTCTCCAACTCCATTTAGTTTATAGAAAGAAATCTTTCCAAATTTCTACCTCATTTTTTTGGTTTAAATGGTGATTTTAGCCATCAAGCTAAATAGATATATTGGGTGCTTGGTGTCATAGTCATGCTCGTGCAGGACATGTTGTCCTGCATGCCCATGCCATGCTAAACCCTTTATTTGATTTCATGTTGTATTGTCTTACTATTGTATTTTCTGTTTATATGATTATTCGACAAAATCATGTCTAGGCCTGCTAAATCGGAATCACCTCAAAATGTACCATAAAGGATGCGACTAGTCGTCAACTCCTCCTGCCTAGATTTTGTATGACTGTTTGGTGAAATCATGTTTACGATTGTCATACGTGAATCGCCTCAAAATATATTATAGGGGATGCACCTAATCGTCAATTCTTCGTACCTAAAGTTATATGCTTTCTAAGCGGTTCTGTTGTCTTTTTTTATAGTCTATAATATTGCTTTCAAACCCTCGTTACAAAATCTCTCAGCCCAAATTCTGAAATTTTCTTTTCAGGAATTTCCATTTTTCAATTTCTTAATGATAAAGATGATGATAATGAAGCCTCACATTCGTGAAACATAGTCAGAGGTTTGAGCATACGTTGTTCGACGGTAGACGAAATGAATCAAAATTAACTTAACTAGCTCGAGTGGCGAAACACAATACATAAATTGTGACACTAGATTTGTTGAGATCATCCAGGGCAGATACCAGCGTTTTGAGTGCTGCCCAAGATAACTGTCGAACAAAAAAAGGAAATATAATTAATTGAGGGTTTGAAATTGGATTAAGAAAACCAAAATGCACGTGGCACGATGTAAGTGGTGAAATTACTACAAGATCTCTCTTTAGAACAGCACCGATGGCGAAAGCAAACCGCGGAGAAGAGAAGCGTCCACTGACATGCCTGCCTCTCAATAACCCAACCACACGACGCGGCAAACAAGGGATAAACCCCAAAATTCTTCCTGTTCTACCCAATTCCCCGAATCATTTTTCTATGCTTTCCTTCTAATTTCTTCCTTTATCCTTTTGCTTTCCTCCTAATTACGCTATCTAATCTCATCGGACTTCGAGAATTTTGCGATGGTGAAATCCGCGGGGGAGCGGCAGGGATCTTCGGTGGCGCCTTTTCTGAAGAAATTGTACGAGATGGTCGACGATGAGGCAACCAATTCCATTATCTCGTGGAGTCCGAGGGATGATAGCTTTACGATTTTGGACATGACTCATTTCTCTGTCCACTTGCTTCCTAAGTACTTTAAGCACAGTAATTTCTCTAGCTTTATGCGGCAGCTTAACATCTATGTGAGTTTCTTGTTTGTTTTATTGTCGTTTGAAATTTTCGATGCGATGTTTGTGTTCTGTTTTTTTTTTTTTTTTTTTTTTTTGGCCTTGCTGATTTTTCTTCTCTGGTATTCACTCTAATAGACTTGCGATATATCTTATCTTGTTTATGCAGTCGTCATTTGTTGTTCTTGAGTTCTGATTAAATGGGAAAGTTGCTCTGTCGTGGACTCATCTTCTTTCTAGTTGCCCTAATTGGTAATAACGCAATTGAGGATTATAGGTATTCACGAACTGGGAGGAGTTATATTCAAGATTGACTTGGAAAAGGCTTCGATGGGGACTTGATTGAAATTATGTTAGGTCGCTTAATTACTCTGTTTTGGTTAATGGTAAGCTCAGAGGAGAATTTTGCCTCCACACAGGGGGAACCTTAGCCCTTTCTTTTTCAACAACACGTTCAGTACTGTGTTATCAACAAAAACATTGCAAATCCTTTTTTTAGTAAATGCCAAATAACATATACTATTTATTAGAACCAGCTTGCTCAGGGCCTAATAAGAGGAGCTGCACCATACATCATGACATAGTTACCAGCTTCCTCTTCTTCAAATTCGTTATCATCATATTCTAATTCTTTTCATCAAAAGTATTAGTTGGAAGCTCAAAGGACTCTTTATTTCCATCTACTAGCGTAGGTTGCTTGTGGTTGGTACTGTCATTAGGAGTTGGGACTAGCACGTGGGTGATGATGCTACTGGATTGAAGGGGCGTCCATGGAGGTTTTGAAGGTTGGCTATTGTCAAAAGGGGATTTGGGTGGAGTACCATTGGGCAGGAGTTTCGTATTGGGGTTTTTCCATTGTCATAAATGCTCACCAAGTTGTTTTTGTCTTTGGCCACAGAAAGGGCATTGTGCGTTGGGTCATTAGGCAAGGTTTGTAGTCATTGAGAGAAGCTCATTTTCTAGGATGATTAAAGTGATTCCTAAGGGATTCTTGCAGGGTTGCTAATGTAATGAACCGCTTGGATAAAACCACTCTTCAACATACTATTTACTGTCTGATTATGTTCGGTATATCGTTGAGGGTATTTCAGATTTTTTTTATTCAAATTTTCTGGTAGAGGAAGAAACCTGGCTCTGAGTTGATGTTTCATCCTCAACTAGACGTGTATGTGTTTTCCTTTCTTCATGAGTTCTATTCAGTTGAAATTGCTCACTAGGCTGCTGGTCCCCTCCACCCACAATTTCCGAGCAATCATTTTAACTCTTTTTTTCTTTTAGTATGTTCATATTCCCGTGCATAATTTTCTACTGCATGTACATTCAAGAAAATCTTCTATGTGATGGTGGCCATCAAAATATGATAGATCATCCTTTTTCTTGTATTGATTGGCTGAATACTTGAGGAGAATTTTCTGAATCCCAAACTTGTTGCACTACCCATAGTATACATTTTTAAATTCTTCTTGTGTTTCACTCTTAGGTGCTGGTTCATGGATGAGCCCCAAGGCTTGCCAGACAAAGACAAACTAATCAGAAGTTCTATTTTGGCATTTGCCATGCGAAATGAACTAATCGGGTTTTGTTAATCAGAAGTGAAGAATAATTATAAAACAAATTTGAATTAGGAGCCTGAAGAGGAAGCATTGAAGTTCGCCAAATCCTAACATTGCCACACGATCTATTTAACCCCACCAACGTACATGTGATTTTAGTATTTGGCATTCTGAAATAGGGATGAAGAGAGAAATGGCTCTATCTTGTCACTACTTGGACGCATGCCTTATGCAGCTCTTAGGTTTTCTGATAAAGTCCTCGAAGACCAATTAAACAAGTGAATTTTTGTCCTTCTAAATTCATTCCCCCGAGCAGGTTGATCATTGAGTGGTTGGGGTTGGGGCGACGGAGAAATTTCACAAACATCTCACTTTTTATCCTACTTAAATTATATTTCCTTCGTCTATTGCCTTTTCTCTTATCCCTTTCTGGTATATTCTCTACAAATACTTCTTATCGACTCTTGATTAAGTCATAATGCAGTCTGCAGAAATAGACTCCAAGTGTCATTTTCTTTCCTTGTTTATTTCTTCTCTTTTATTTATTTATTTGTTTATTTTTTAGAATGGGTGTTTTGTTCCTGATGCTATTATTCATTGAGAAATCTTTTCAGTCAAGCTAGTTAGTTGTGGTTCGTAATGCATGTTTTTACTTTTAGGCCCTTGTGGAAAAGGGAAAAACTGTTCAACATAATGGCGAACTAGAGGAGAAACAACTACATTTTCTCCATTTAGTTTTGAATTGTCACATCTTAGTTATATAACAAATGGCGTCTTATATTTCAGGGTTTTCGGAAAATTGAGACAGATTGCTGGGAATTTGCAACTGATGGATTCGTTAAAGGACAAAAACATCTGTTGAAGAACATCTACCGAAGGAAAAACATTCAGGGCACAGATCAGCGTAAAGCGTCACAGCCCCAAGACAATTCTGAGGGACAAGGTGAACTACATGATTATACAGGGCTGTGGAAGGAAGTTGAGAATCTTAAAATAGATAAAAATGCTGTAATGCAGGAATTGGTTAAACTTAGGCAGCAGCAGGAAACTTCAGAGAACAAGATGCTCCTATTGAGAGACCGCCTTCAAGGTATGGAAAAGAATCAACAGCAGATGCTATCATTCTTAGTAATGGCAGTGCAAAGCCCTGGATTTTTGGTTCAGTTTCTTCAACCAAAAGAGAAGAATTGGCGCATGGCTGATGCTGCCAATATGTTAGAACAAATTCCAGATGATAATCAAGTACCTTCAAATGGTTTGATAGTCAGGTATCAACGTCCAATAGATGAACTGCCAGCACCTCTACTTCCTCCAGTGTCGGGTCTGGGGAAACAACAAGAATCTGATCCATTCCCTGATGGAATGAAGGACTTTTTCCTTAATTCCGACTTCATGAAAGTACTTATGGATGAAAAGTTAGACAATCACAGCCAATTTGTTCTACCAGATGTACAGGATGTCGCATGGGAGCAGCTTCTTTTAGCGAGCACTGTTTCTTGTAATTCAGATAATGTTAGAAAAGTTGACGACGAACGGGAGCCTATGGACCATGAGGACCATGAACTGGATATGGAAACAATTGATACTCGAACTCATGAAGAGAATCTGCAAGATTTCGAACTTCTAATCAAACAAATGGAGAAAGGTGAAAATTTCGGGTTGCAACCAAGGTTGGATGAATCGTATATCGAGAAATCAAATACTGTTAATCTTATGGAACTTATGGCATCTGATCAAGAAATCCTATATGAAACACCGCCGAAGATGCAAGGCCATTAAAAGAATTAGATGCTTTTTAGGCGGATTATGTTTCTTCATGGATTTAAATCTCAAAGATCAGTATAAGTTTCTTTTGTCTTCACCATCCATACCAAGTACCCATTGGTTGGCTATGAAGTTATGGTGATAAGGCTGCTGCTGCTGCTGCTATTTCAATGTCTTGAGCAGAGTATTGAATTTCAAACAGGTTTAGGAATTTCGGCCATCTTTTTGTTGGTGATAGCCTCAAGGTAATGTTTTTGTTTCAACTTGCAAGCATTATATCTTGTGGGCATTGTTACAATTTTAATGCACACACAGTCTATATATATATATATATATATTATCAATTTTGAAGAAGTGGTTTCTCAACTGCTTCTTGCCTGCCTTTGCCATATGTTTTTCTGTATAGCTTGGCAGACACTCCTCTGTTATGATCACTAGATATTAAATTTATTTGATGTTCATTATCTCTCTTGCATGTGCGTGCTCATGCACACATATCTCACACGATATTTGTTCATTTTTCTTTATTCTTTGAATATTTGTAATGTTTTGATCGCTTTTTAAGTTGGTCGTTTTTAAGTTATTAGTTAAAACTTTGCTTGAAAAATGATAAATATAGAAATTCTTTGTCGATGGTTTCGTTTATGTATTCATTCCTATATTTTGGTATAAGGCTTTCAACACTAAAGATCATATCTATATTTTGTAGACTATAGCAAGTAGATCCTCAGAAAATGAAATATACAATCCAAAATGTTACTGAAAAATTGTACATCACTCACCTAAGTCATGAACCTCATGGGACTTCAAAATTGGCACATCGCAAAATGCCATAATATGGGGTGGTCAAGTGACTAGCACAGTCACGTCGCCTTTTAAGACCGGGAATACAATATCCAAAGCGAAAATAATGGTAAATCCTTTGAGTTCTCGTTTAGATCCTTCACAATTTTTTAGTATTAAAAGAAATATACAATTTTCTTTAGAAAGTTCACCAAAAAGGAAGAAACTCGAGTTTTAAACAGCTCCTAAAATAAATGAATTGGACTAAATGCATGCTTTTAACTTAGCTGTTCTTTCTCTCCATAATTGAAGGCCGATGTCCATTTCACATTTTCCTCTTCTCTACAGAAAGTGAGAGGATTTTCATCTTATTGTTAATAGGAATTTACAGAAGGGAGATTACATTTACGAAGCAGAAAAACTAGGAACTCCGCACATCCCTCTAACCTCTGCTCTTCGTTATACAGGTTTGTATACACGACACTGGAAGCACGTGCCTCTAATCCAAGGAGAATGCTCCATTGCAGTACCTGTAGAGCCCAAATACAAAATAACTTCTCAGTTTGTAGGCAAAGATAAAGAGATTTTTCATCTTTTTTGGCAAAAATCCTCTTTGTGCAGCTTCTTGACATAGGCTAAGTAAACTTTTATGTAACTACTCTCTTTGCAATGTTCTGACCAAGCTCGTTTGCCTTAGGGGTGGCTCCAGTATTTTCATCAATCTTATGACATATTCCATTTCTCTTAGTAAAATAAGGGCCCTTTCATCGTCCGTCAATCAATAGAAAATGACTTCAATTATTCTCATGACTCAATTGTCTTATTCTACATTCCTAATACATTTGGTTGTTAAGGTAACTCGTAATATTAAAACCTAAGTAAGTAACCAAACCCATCTCCTCTAACTTCTTTATTATTTACATGCCTTTTAACCCGAATATAAATCCATGGTAGTTGACTACTAGTATCATTCATCATACATAATGTCATGTATTTTAGGCATCCACGTTGAAAATTAAAATTAAAATCAAACATAAAACAATACCTGTTGCTGAATTTCTCCACCATATCAGAGGCATAGAGTACAGTATCGTTGGCTTTCTCCAGAACCATATAAAGCTCTTTCCTTCTTGTGATTCGAGAAATAACCCATGCGTTGTTTTTTGCTCTAATAGTTACTTCCAGCTCCTTTTCCTCACCAACACCATCCTGTTTTGCTCCACTCTTCTCCAGATCAACCTTTTCTCTGAGTTTGCTCATGGCAAGTAAAGATTCCTTTGTGAGGGTGGTAACTTTTCCTGGAGGTGAGGCCCTGGATATTTGTCTATCACCATCTATCAGTAAATAACGATACCCACCAACATGATACGCATTTTCCCCACCCCAGCCTTTTGACAATTTTTCTTCAACGGTCATGATCTTCAGGGAAGCCTAGAAGATAGCAAGAAATGCATCCAATGAGTGGAAGGAATTCAAACAGAAGATTCATAAATCAGTTTAAACCTATCACGATGCTGACTACGTTTTTACATTTATTTTGGTAAATTTTATTCTTCTAAGTTTCCTTAACTTGGTTTAGACTCCATTAAAAGACAAAAACGAGATGATAATTGAGAATCAATAAATATTGGAACCCTATATTTTCTCCCTGTGCTCCTCTCTTCCTCTAAACTCTATTTATTGTCCAATTTTTTACATTCTTCTCCCAATGTAAATAAATGATATTTCCTCTCTTCTCTTGTCCTCGTACTGTTCTTATTCTTCCCTTTCAATCTGTCCAACATGTACTGCTTTGGCATAAATCACCATTTCACAAGCAACAACTATATCCACATAGGGAGAGAATCATTTAGAAAAAAAAATGGTAGCAAGATAATAAAATCAATTAGAAGAGATGAGAAACTAACATTTTCAAGAAAATACTGCCTGATGATTGAAATGCCTTGTTCCCCATTAGGTATTGATGAAGCAGGAACAAGAAGAATCAGAGTCAGGCTTTTATGCTGATGTACATACAAGTACATTTGCTTCTCTGTTTGAAAAGGCCAGATTTTTGGGGTAGAATTGACCCGGCCACTTGCCTCCATACCCCAAATATCAGTTTCTAGAAAACCATCCTTTCCTTTTGACCATTTTCCATGCTGCAAGGGTCGTATGACATGATTACCAACATTTCCTCCATGTTGGGTGACATGAGAAACAGTATTGCCTCTAATTAAATAGGACCAAGAACTTGCGCTAGAAGATAAGACACTTGGAGTTAACCTCAGAACAGCATATGAAAATAAATTTGTAGTATCCTCCTGAAAAAGAGCTTGAAATGAACAGCTTTAAAATTTTGAATGATCTATACTATATTTCAAAATAAAATTCAGTTATGGATATGTATTAGGACTTTAGCATCCCCAAGTGCTTTAGGTTTTATAATATGAAAATTGAATAGTACAATAAGTTATGATGAACATTAAATACTGGAGATCAAACCATACAGGTGAAAGCGATGTAGACACCAGTAAGTCCTGAAATAAAATCAGAGAGCAGCATGATGCGTTTCCAATGCAAGAATCAAGTGTTCTAACAAGTGCCTGCACAAAAGTATATAATGCAATTAACTCCGATGAACAAAATTAAAAATGCCAACGACGCTCCAACTCTAAGCTACTTTCTTTTTTCCTGACGTATCAGGGTAGCATTGAAACCAAATAGTTTCTCCATAACGTTAAGTTGACAGTTCTTAAAATTCAAATTCATTGTCAACAATTCATATTTAGATTTAAAGACAGATTGATATCAAGACTTAAAGCTCTACAACTCTAACTGAAATAACATAAAAAGATCCCAAAAGTAACCCAAGGAAAGGCACAATGTAGATCTCTCATGAGCGCTCCTTCCTTTTTAACAATGTACAGCAAACATTGTGGTGGTTTCAGAGGAATTAAAACAGATTGATCTAAAGCCTTAAAGCTCTATGACTCAAAGTGAAATAATTGGACTTTTGAAGACGAGGTGGTTTTGGAGGGATTTTTTGTAACAATGTACCACATATATCATCTCATTGGTGCTCCAACCGCAAGGAATTCTTTTTCAACTACAGCCTCCTAAAGATTATTAATGATTGGGAGACTCTGCTCTTGTTTCTTCCTCCTGAGTATTAATATACATCATCTCTGTTTCTTGTTAGCGAAAAAACAGAGAATCACTATATTCTTTTGTTTCTGATTCTCTGTTTCTTAATAAAAAGAGAAAACGGGGGGGAGGGGAATAAAAATAATAATAATTAAGTGCATGGCACGCATACAAGTACTTGAAGTTCTTTACAAGGACAAACCTGAACTTCAATGGCAGCATCCCGCCCTATGGTCAGCATATGTACAGTTCCACGTTCCTTTAAACAGTCAACAAATGATGGCAACTGCAATTTCTTCCCAACAAGAAAATCTGCATCAAAAGAGATGCAAGAGTTAGGCATGAGATACAGTAACTTCAATCTCAATCTGACATTCAACAACGTCAATATTACCACAGCAGCACCTATCCAATGCAGACCGTTTTTGACATGCTGACAATTAGTAACTTATAATGCAACGTTTTGACACAACGGTAACATATACTTGACTTCATGAAAAGGTAATTTAGATGAAAAGTGGCTGTAAATGACTTACCACTCAAATAATCCATGATGAAGGAATACAAATGTGATCTGGAAACTTCTCCAGTGGGTTCTTTCTCAAGTAATAACCTTATAGGACCGTGAAACATTAGAAAAAGAGAGTGAATTTCCTTCAGAAGCTTCTGCAATGCATCCATCCGCCAAGTTGCTTGTACCTCCTTGTTTTTCTCCACTACCTACCCCAGCATAGATAACTCGTTAGAAAGACAGAGAAAATAAAGCTTGAGAATGTTTTTTTTAGAGAACTACCAAGCATGACTGGAAACAGTGCACAGATCAGTTGCAACTACATTCATGGTTGAAATAAAAGAGACCAAAGAAAAAGGGTAAGGTACTTTTTCTTTTCTCAAAAAGAAACTTGATAAGTGGTAAGCCTTTAATTCTACCATATTGAACTTCCTTTAACCCTAAGAAGCCTAGAGTAAAATGTGAACGTTGAACGTTTCATTTGAATATATGTCAAAACAAACAGAGATGTCACCATAAATAATCAAGAAGTATTAAAAACAAAACTCTAATGCCACAAGGCTGAAAGTAAATCTGAATTCTAGGATAAAACACTGGTTATTTTGTAAAAATAAGGACATTTAACAAGTAATATTAGCAGTAAAGAATGGAGGGAAAAAACCAAAATAAAGTAGTCGATGTTTTAAAGTAATGTGTAAAGAAATTATTGAACCAGATAAAAAAATGTTTCCATCAAAGTTTGCATGGATAATAAACATAAAATATGAGACCATATGAATGCGATCCCCAAACAAAATAATACTACTACCATTTACTGATACACGATTTCAAACAAAACTGTACCAAAACCATCCATATATCTGGCTCCGCCTCAAAAAATACATGAGAGTGCTTCTCTGCTTCAATGACCTCACAAGCTGCCTCTGGGGAGAATGTTCTGCATTAAGTTTTCATTTTTCATTTAGCTACCAACAACAAACAAGAAAATGTAAATATATTTAAGGAATCTTTGAACATAACTCAGTTCGACTAGGTTTTACTTTGTTATCTCATTAAAACTACAATAGAAGCAGGCCTGAGTAACTCTCTAAATATTTTACTAAAGAACGTAACTGGAGGAGTGCACAAGGACCTTGTTTGGTGAGGATTATTTTCAACCCAAAAGAAAAATATGCATGAATAATAGGTTCGTTTGTCTTTCATACATATATTACAACATACGAGTACAAATAAAATTGAAAACAACAAAATTTAAAAGTTGCAAAAATGTGACAGATTAACAATATAAACAAAGCAAGAAGTTTTATTAGAGAAAATGTCTATTCGATTATTTCACAACCTGTTCTCGATGTTCAATGAGCAATTTCTGTCATTCTTATTTCTTATATCTACTCTTCAAATGTTTCTGCACGGTGGTTACCGATTGAAAAAAGGGGGAAAAAATTATACTGACCTTGTAAATGTGACAAGTCCTTCACTGAGCCCAATAATATACAATTGTTTTGTAAAGGGTAAATCGGCTGGATAGAAAAACAATATCTTATCCAGCTCTTGACCCTCCTGTTGTCCTCTCCTTGAATCAAATACGCAGAGTTTAATGGCCTCGGAAACGGCAGTAGTAGCAGTTGACAGGCCCATTATTTACTTTTCAACAACCTTCAGAAAGGAGAAAAATACCAATTAGTGATTCTTGCGAAAAGACCTCAATTTAGCTGAATTTCCCTAAAATAGGCATAAATCAGAGCCCAACACCACTAAACTTAAATTCGACGAAGTTGTCGGAGGAGAAGGCGTACCTCTACAGAAAGATCAACTGAAGCAGAGCCTCAACAAAACCCTAAACGCGAATGATCGTTGCACATGCCGGTGATTGGAGATTCGAGCATTGGTGCATTGGGAGAAAAGAGCCGCGTGGCTCAAATATGAACTCGTTTGAGCCCTAACGGACGACAGTGTCATGAATCGAAGCCAGACAGCAGAACCAAATCCAAGGTTTGGCGGAACTTCCAGAAACCACGCGCGGGAAAGAAACGAAAACGTAGCACTCTTGCATGTACTGAAAAAAATTAAGGAAAACGTCCATCAAAATATTTAAAAAAAAAAAAAAATAAAAAAATCTGAAAAGATATTTAAATCAATAAATAAATATTTCATACTTTTTAATTGAATTAAAATATTGATAAAAATGTTAATAGGTAAAAATAAATTTAATTCAATGAAAACATAAATTTTTAATTTAAAAGTCTCTAAACTAATCATTAAGGAATAAATTAATATGTTATATTTTTATTTAAATGACACCTTTAGATTTTATTTATCTTTATGGACGTCTGTTGGATCTTATTTATCTTTATAGATAAACGTCTGTTTTCTAAAGTCTTTATATAATATATATATATATATATATATATATATAATATAGGGTAAAAATATAAATACATTAAAAGATATAAATAAAAAAATTAAAAAAAGTAAAGAAAAATCAAATGATAGAATATTTACCTCCATAGGTTGAAACACTTTTTTTAAAATTGTTTTTTGACCCATAAATAATAAATTATTGCATGTTTGTACTATAATGTCTTTTTTTTTAGAGGGGAGGAGGTGGGGAAAAGGATGTCCCAACAATTTTCCACGTCATTTTGTTCTCTTTTTCTAATTACTTTACGTATAAAATATTAAAAAAAAGAGAGAAAAATGATTTGTGTTTAATAGAGAATGCGAAATGCGTTAAAGACATTTCTTTAAAAAGGGAAAGAATTGCACTCAAGGAGAGAATTTTTTTATTACTTGTTAATTGTTAATATAACAGTTAAGAGGTACGGTTTTTAGAGTGGTGGAGAAAAGGATGACTTGGTAAATGAAAGTCTTTCTTTATGCTTAAGGTAAGGGCCCGCCAATTGTGGAATCATTTGCCTTCGTTCCTGCATTTTCTTTTTCTATGTTCATCCACTGCGTTGCTTTGCAGTATAGTACTACATTTTCTGAACTGGGTGTTGCTCTTTCTATCAAAATTCTGCTTTCTTTTTACCTAATCGTTCTTCCCATTGTTCACATGGGTTATTGATCTGTTCTTGCTTTGGTAAGCTAATCCTCTTTCTTTTTGTTTTTCTTCATCTGGGTTCTTTCTGATCCTTGTTTTCTTCTATTTTTTTTCCCTCTCCGTACTGTATCTGTGATTGTACTATGTAGCTCCATCTTGTCCCTTCGCTGATTCTTACTGTTTCTGGGTTGCTTATGATCTATGGCTGTTCCTTGTCTTCCATGTTTAGCTATCATTTTGTGTTTGATTTATGAAGAAACAGAGTTTTGATTTAATTCCTTCAAGCAGAACATGTGAGGAAAATGGAAATGATAAGACCCATTTCTTTTCAAAGCTTTGTGGGAGGCAATATCTTTGAGAAACTCTCCTTAGTTTCATGAATTAAAGCTTTCTTTTCATAGAATCCTGATACTTTTTTACACTTATTCTCAGTTTTTCTTCATATCATACAACTTTTGAGGACTAGATTGAGCTTAAAATCTCACATGAGCATGAATTGGTGCTTGGCCCTGCATAAACTACCATTATTATGCATTCATGCTCCTCCCCAAATGAGTATGCATTACAATCAATTTGTTTGGGATTACAGGAAAAAGTTTGCTGTTGATCTCATTGGATTGAATGGGTAAAACAATTCAGCTTTATGGATTCCCTTCTGGTGTATTACAAGAATCGGTTAAGGCGTTTGTAGAGAGATTTACAGGCGAAGGAAGTATAGATGCCATAAATGTAAAACGTTCAAGGGGAAGAGGAAAGCGATTGTATGCAATCATCCAGTTTATTGACGATGTAGGTGCTAAGTTAATTATATCTTTGGCTAATGCAAGCCTCCGCTATGGAACTTCTTATCTGAAGGCAAGGGAGTGGAAGCAGGATATTCTACAAGATCCACTAGTCTTTGAATACAATTTCAAAGGCTTAGAACTCCATCTTGGTTGTCAGATATCAAGGGAGGAATTTTTTGTGTTATGGAGAGAGTCAAATGTGTCTGTGAATTTCGAGTTTGAGCGGCGTGATCTTAAGTTTTTCATATCTCATTCTCATGCTGACTACATGCTGGTATTGCGCTATGAGAACATTTGGCAAGTTGAGCTACACAAGCCACCAGGCCAATCTATAGATTATCTTCTGATTCAGGTTCATCCATAAACTTTGAACAATGTTTTCTTTTCTCTTCACTATTGGTAAATATCATGCATTCATACAAGGACATTTGACCGAAAATTTTCACTCAAATGATGCATGTACTATTCTTGATTAGAGGTGTGAGATCCTACATCGGTTGGAGAGGGGAACGAAGCATTCCTTATAAGGGTGTGGAAACCTCTCCCTAGCATAGGCGTTTTAAAACCGTGAGGCTGACGATGATGAGTAACTGCTAGTAGTGGATTTGGGTTGTTACAAATGGTATCAGAATCAGAGACCGGGCGGTGTGCCAACGAGGATGCTGGCCTCCCAAGGGGGGTGGATTGTGAGATCTCACATCGGTTGGAGAGGGAAATGAATCATTACTTATAAGGGTGTGGAAACATCTCCCTAGTAGACGCGTTTTAAAACCATGTGACTAACGGCAATACGTAATAAGCTAAAGTGGACAATATCTGCTAGCGGTGGACTTGGTACCATAAGATGGAAAGAGCAATAATTGAACTTAGCTGTAGATAGAGTAATGCTTAGCTTCATTAAGTTTTTGGGACCTTTGGTCCTCGCCTGCATTCACGTCATATAGGTGCTGTCAGGACATGCTTTCTTTACCCATTTTCATTTCATTTTGCATACTATTCTAACTATGACCTCTCTGTATTGGTAGTTAGTTGGTGCTCCGCGGATTTATGAGAGAGATACAAAGCTTTTTGGACATATTTCTGAAGACCCCTTCTTGAGCTTTTCTAAGGAAATGGACACCGAATGGTTTCGAGCAACCGATTTCACTCCATCATGCTGTATTGGACAATCTGGAGCTTTATGCTTGGAGATTCCTTACGGTCGCCTGCTCCCTAATTTTCATGATAAATTTGCTTACTTCAAAGAAATAAAGGGTAAATTTACACTGGCCAGCGGCTCTACTTATTCGTCCAATGTAAACTTGGTACCTGTAGTTAGACCTCCTCTGAGCATCCACTTGCCATATGCCATTTTGTTTAAGATAAACTTGTTGGTACAACAGGGGTGTCTTCCAGGCCCAGCTCTTGATATCAGTTTCTATGAGATGGTTGATCCTCAGATACACAATATTGCCTTCATAGATCGTGCTTTAAGGAAACTCTATGACTTGAAAGAGTGTTGCTATAACCCTTCAAAATGGTTAGGTGAGGAGTACAGGAAGTACTCCAAGTTAACGAATCCGCCCCAGCCACCTAACTTGTCCTTAGATGAAGGGTTAGTCTATGTACACAGGGTTCAAGTGACACCTTGTAGAGTGTACTTTTGTGGTCCAGAGGTTAATGTTTCGAATCGTGTATTGCGTCGTTATCCCGAATATCTTGACAACTTTTTGCGTGTTTCGTTTGTCGACGAGGAATTGGATAAACTGTATTCAACTGAATTGTCTCCACGAGAATCTTCTTCCTTGGAGGATGGAAAGACGAAAATATTTAAAAGAATCCTTTCAGTTCTGAAAGATGGCATTACCATTGGTGATAAGAAGTTCGAGTTTCTTGCGTATTCTTCGAGTCAATTACGGGAAAATGCCGTGTGGATGTTTGCTCCAAGAGATGGGATTACTGCAGCTAAAATAAGGAAATGGATGGGAGATTTTCATAGTATAAGAAATGTAGCCAAGTATGCTGCTAGACTAGGCCAATCCTTTGGTTCATCCACAGAAACTGCAAGTGTCAGTCGACGCGAAGTCGAGGTTATTCCTGATATCGAGGTTAAATCAGATGCTGGTATCAATTATGTCTTCTCTGATGGGATTGGGAAAATATCAGCTAGTTTTGCTAGAGAAGTGGCTAGAAAATGCCGCATCAGGCATACACCATCTGCTTTTCAGATTCGTTATGCTGGTTTTAAAGGTGTTATTTCGGTCGATCCAACCTCATTCGTAAAATTATCGCTCAGGAACAGCATGCTAAAGTATGAGTCGACCGACACGAAGCTCGATGTCTTATCTTGGAGTAGATATCATCCTTGTTATCTTAATCGTCAGTTGATTACTCTTCTGTCTACACTTGGAGTTCAGGATGATATCTTTGAGAGTAAACAAAAGGAATTGATAGATCAATTGGACACCATTTTTATGGATCCATTGAAGGCTCAGCAGGCCCTTGAGCTAATGTCTCCGGGAGAGAATACCAACATTCTGAAGGAAATAATCTCGTGCGGTTACCGACCTGATTCCGAACCTTTCTTATCTATGATGTTGCATACATTCCGAGAATCGAAGTTGTTAGAATTGCGGAGAAAATCTAGAATCTTTATCCCAAATGGAAGAGCAATGATGGGATGTCTTGATGAAACTGGAAACTTAGAATATGGAGAGGTATTTGTGCAGTGTTCTGCTCACCAGCAGCTGCATAATGATCATATTATCTTTAAAAGAAGCAAATCAAATCAACATTTCATCGTAACAGGAACGGTAGTCGTGGCGAAGAACCCGTGCTTGCACCCAGGTGACGTGCGTGTCTTAACCGCTGTGGATGTACCATCTCTACATCACATGGTGGATTGTCTGGTTTTTCCACAGAAGGGACCAAGGTAAATGATCTAATCTTGTTTATGCTTAAACTCATGTCTGCTAGTAATTCTGCTGATATTGGAAACTTTCTTTTCTGTACAAGACCTCATCCGAATGAATGCTCGGGAAGCGATCTCGATGGCGATATATACTTCGTGTGCTGGGATCCTGATTTGATTCCACCTCAACAAGTCGAACCAATGGATTATACCCCCGTGCTTAGCAGATTACTAGATCATGACGTCACAATGGAGGAAGTTCAAGAGTATTTTGCAAATTATATGGTCAATGACAGTCTAGGAATCATTGCCAATGCTCATACAGCATTTGCAGATAGTAGGCCAGAGAAAGCAATGAGCGAGCCTTGTATAAAGCTTGCAAAACTGTTCTCAATTGCAGTGGACTTCCCCAAAACTGGCGTTCCTGCTTTGATATCTGCTGATCTAAGAGTACAAGTATATCCTGATTTCATGGACAAACCCGACAAACAGAGCTACAAGTCACATAATGTACTGGGGAAGCTGTTCAGAATGTTGGATGACATTGAACCAAGGATTAGCATCAAGTCCGTGAAGTTTACTCGGGAGATAGCTCGGCAAGCTTATGACCCCGACATGGAAGTCGACGGCTTCGAGGAGTACCTCGACGATGCGCTTTATCACAAGAACAATTACGACATGAGGTTGGGGAATTTGATGAAATATTATAAGATCAAAACTGAGGCAGAGCTAATCAGTGGGGTTAGTTTGACAAAATCATCTTCTTTTACTAAGAAAAATGAAGCGGAATCTATCATCATGGCTGTTAAGTCCCTGCGAAAGGAGGCGAGGGGATGGTTCAATGAGAATGCTGGCTTGCATTTTGGACATGACAACAATGCGTATGCAAGAGCTTCAGCATGGTATTTTGTTACATATCATTACAGCTACTGGGGCTGGTATGGGGAGAAGAATGAAAGCCATTTTCTCAGCTTTCCATGGTGTGTTTACGACAAGCTCATCCGTATCAAGAAGCGCAAGATTGGTGCTCGAGCTCGCCATCGGTAAGTTTCTCGCACCGTGAATCTTCATGAAGTTTTAGTATATTTCACTTGAGTTAAGAACAACAATCAACTTGGCATAGTTGTGGCAGACACCTTATTTTTTACTAATCACTTTTAGCCTTCTTGCAACTCTTCCATCCAATGTTTTACTTCAATAACTTTATGAACGCACCGAAGAACACACCGAAGGACAGAATATTGACTCTTTGATTATGTTGAAGTGTGCGCGAAGCTAGCTTGAACACTCACGTACAAGATTTGACATAGTTAGTAATATCAACTCAGATATTATATACACGATCTTCGTTATCAATCATGTTATAATGTTAATACTAAAGCATTGGACTTGATACCTACTAATGGCCAAGCAGCTAGGAATGTGAAGAAGGAGAGTTGTAGAAACTAGCTTAATGGAAGATCAATGAACTTTGTTTCAGTTAAAGATCAAGCTAAATCATGTCTAGATTGTGGGTTGAAGCAAACTATGAATTTTGTCAATATGCACGTTGTGTCGAGTCCCAAATCGTCAAATCACGTAGAAGTTAAATTTGTATCCGATGGTCATTAGAAGGCACGTAGATTTTCGAATTCAACGATTACTTGCTGGCAAGTACATTGTGACCTCATTGGAAAAAAAAACGATCATCATTATAGTACTGATCACTCAAAGAAAAATTTATGCTTCTTTCTTGCGTCGGACCATGATATGAACAAGTCATACGTATACCTGCAACAGGACGGGGACGAGCTTGTGTTTGAGAAAAGTAGGCTAAGATTTCAGATTTCATGAACACTGGCCAATGTATAGAGTAGATATTACATAGTAAAGAAAAAGGTGACTATTCAAACTAAGAAGCTCTCAAAAGAGTAGCAAACCAGAGCCAAAGCCAAAGCCAAGTATATTCACAAAACTACAGATAAAGACCATCAGATATATCAGAGGGAGGTAGGACAGGAAACCAACCGGTGTCGATCGTGTTCTTCAACATCCATCGAGATTTAAGGCACGGCTGAATCTATCAAGAGTCGCCAATCTTGAAGCTTTCTCTCTTCTCCTCAAATTATTCTCCTTGACTTGCATCAGTTTGTGGTAAACACACCATGGGAAGCTCAAATAATGGTCGCGTTTCATTCCGTCGTTATAGGAGCCCCAATACGAATGATGATAAGTGACATGGTACCACGCCGAAGCTTTGGCAAATAAATCATCCGAGCCCGAATCCGGACCGCTTTCTTTCGTATTGAACCATGTCCTAGCCTCCTTTCTTAGAGACCTTGCAGCCAAGTTGATGGCTTCTGCGTCTCTTCTCCTCGTGAAAGACTTCGACATTCTCATAATATTGCCACTAAATATCTCGGACTCGGACTTGATCCCGTAATAATCAAGCAAATTCCCCAACTTGTAATCATATATAGTTTTATGATAGATGGCATCTTCAACGTAATCTTCAAAGCCTTCAGCTTCCATATCGGAGTCGTAACACCGCATTGCTACATCTCGAGTAAACGACCTAATGTAGCTTATATTTGGTGCAATGCCCTTTACTGCCCGGAAAAGTTTTCCGATCACGTTCTTTGATTCATATGAGGGCCTCTCGGGCTTCTCCATAAAGTCGGGAAACTCTTTGACATTCAAATGTGAAGGTATTATAGCAGGTACTCCAGTTTTTGGGAAGTCCACAGCAATGGAGAATAGCTTTGCAAGCTCTATACAAGGAGCACTTCTTGCTTTAAAGGGCTCTTTATCTGCAAACGCAGTGTGAGCATTGGCAATGATTCCAAGGCTGTCATTAACCATGTAGTTCACAAAATATTCTTGAACATCCTGTTGTAAAGAACAGTACTTTCAAATTAGTACTAAAACCACACATATAGGAACGGTTCCTCTTCTAGAAATTGAGATAAAACACTTAAAAAGACGACACGTTTGAAGAACGAAACATGATCGAGTCAGTGCTTGTGTGGAGATACCTCGATTGTGACATCACGATCTAACTGAATAGGTGGTGCAGGAGTATAATCCATCGGCGGAATTTGTCGAGGCGGGATCAATTCAGTGTCCCAACAGACGAAGTATATATCACCGTCCAAATCGCTACCCGAGCATTCGTTTGGATGAGGTCTATATTAACAAGTACAGCATCTAGTTAATCTTCAATACAAAATCAAGAAAGAATCAGCATATGTCAATGTACTAACCTTGATCCTTTTTGTGGAAAAACAACACAGTCAACCATATGATACAACAGAGGTACATTTACAGCGTTTAGCACACGAACATCGCCGGGGTGCAGGCAGGGATTTTTCGCAACAGTTACGTTTCCCACGATAACTAAATGGTCTTCCGAATCGCTCATATCGAATGCAGAAGTATCAGATACATGTCTATGCCTAGCACTGGAGATTTGTACAAATACCTGTCCATACTCCAAGGTCCCAGTCTCGTCTAGACATCCCATCATCGCTCGCCCATTCGGAATAAAGATTCTCGATTTGGTTCGTAATTCTAGCAACTTCGACTCCCGGAAAGTCTGTAACATCATTGATAGATAAGGCTCAACATCTGGTTTATAGCCACATTTGAGCATCTCCTTGAGAATGTTAGTATTCTCTCCAGGAGACATCAACTCCAAGGCTTCTTGAGCCTTCAGTGGATCTGTTAAAATGGCATCCAATTGTTCTAAAGCTTCACTTTGTTTCTTCTCAAAAACCTCATCTTTAACGCCTAGAGTCGACAAAAGAGTTATCAGCTGACGATTCAGGAAGCATGGTTGATATTTGCTATAGCCTAAGACGTCGAGTTTCGTGTTGTCTGATTCAAATTTGCACATACTCTTCCTCAGAGATAACTTTACAGACGAGCGCGGATCAAGAGCAACGACACCCTTATATCCACCATAACGAATCTGAAAAGCAGACGGAGTGAACGCTAGCACGCATTTTGAAGCAACCCTTTTGGCAAAATCACTTGATATTTTGCCAATTCCATCAGAAAAGACATACTTGACTTCCCCATGTTGAACCTCTATGTCAGGAATGATTTCCCTTTCATGTCTACCAACCGAAAGAGTCTCGGTCGATGAGCCGAACGATTGTCCCAATCTAGCAGCGTACTTTGCTGGATTCTTGATATGTCGAAAATCACCCATCCACTCTCTAATAACAGCTGCATCAAGGCCAGGTCTGGAAGCAAACATCCACAAAGAATTCTCTCTTAGTTGACTTGATGAGAATGCAAGAAACTTAAACTTTTTATCACCAATGGCTATGCCATTTTTAAGAACAGAGAGGATTCTCCTGTAGATATCAGTTTTACCATTCTCGATCGAAGAAGCCATCCGTGGCAATAAATCCGTCGAACGCATTTTATCCCACTCTTCATCAACAAAGGATACACGAAGAAAGTTATCTAAATCTCGAGAAAAATGGCGCAACACCCGGTTCGAAACATTGACTTCAGGACCACAGAAGTACACCTTACAAGGTGTTATTTGAACCCTACGGACATAAACCAATCCAGCATCCAAGGCTATAGCAGGAGAGTTTGAAGGATGCTTTGCATACTTTTTGTACTGTTCAGTAAGAAAGCTTGATGGCTCATAGCAGCATTCCTTCAAATGGAACAGTTTTTCTAATGCATTTTCTACATACTCAACTCTTATTCGACTCGGATCAACCAACCGATAGAAACCAGTTTCGAGTGATGGCCCTGGAATGCAACCATTTTGAACCAATACATTTACTTTAAAGATTATTTCATATGGCAGAAGAACATTAGGACGAGAATCGACCACGGGAACAAGATCGTCGGAGCAAGAAACACCGTTGCCTCCATCCACCAGTTTGAATTCATCTTCAAATTCTTCATAATAAGCAAAATGTCGCCTAAAGTTGGGAAGTTGACGGCCATTAGGTAGCTTCAAACATAAAGAAGAAGATTGTCCAATAGAGTTTGATGGAGTAAAATCAGCTGTTCTAACCCATTGATCATCAGGTACTTCTTTAAAGAAGTTAAAAAGAGGATCATCAAAGATTTGTCCACTAGAGGGTGCAACTTTTTTATATATCCGAGGAGCTCCATATAACTGATGAGAAAAACATAACAATTATCATTTTGAACTGTATCAAAATCCAGCAGCAGATATTGTAAATGAAGAACACCAGCAGCTAAGATAATGGTAATAATCATGGCAGAAACCAAAAATCTCTACTAGATATTAATAACAGTCAAGACAGAATCCACTACATTCAACAGTCAAAATGACAAAATTACACACCTATAAAGTTCAAGGTCAACCATAACAAAAGCAGTGTTGTTAGTATCAACATTTAGTATGATATATGGCCATGGAAGTCATCGTTAGTTTCTTCCATGCTCTTTTTTGGGGTATATTAAGAACTATCTTCTTTTCAAGGAGAAAGTTGTAACAACTCAAGTCCACTACTAGCAGATATTGTCCTTTTTGGGTTTTTCTTTCGGATTTCCCCTCAAGGTTTTTAAAACACGTATGCTAGATAGAGGTTTCCATACCCTTATAAAGAATGTTTCGTTCTCCTCCAAACCGACGTGGGATCTCACAAGCCACCCCCTTCTGGAGTCCAGCGTCATCGCTGATACTCGTTCCCTTCTCCAATCGATGTGGGACCCCTCAATCCACCCCTTCGAGGCTAGCGTCCTTGCTAGCACACCGCCTCGTGTCCTCCCCCTTCGGGACTCAGCCACCTCGTTGGTATATCGCCTAATGTCTGGCTTTGATATCATTTGTAACAACTCAAGCCCACTGCTAGTAGATATTGTCCTCTTTGGGTTTTCCCTTTCGAACTTCCCCTCAAGGTTTTTAAAACGCGTATATTAGAGAGAGATCTCTACACTCTTAAAAAGAATGCTTCGTTCTCCTCCCCAACCAATGTGGGATCTCACAATCCACTCCCCTTCAGGGCCCAGCGTCCTTGTTGACATTCGTTTCCTTCTCCAATTGATGTGGAACCCCCCAATCCACCCCTTCGAGGCCAGCATCCTTGCTAGCACACCGCCTCGTGTCCACCTCCTTCGGGACTCAGCCATCTTACTGGTATATCGCCCGATGTCTGGCTCTGATATCATTTGTAACAACCCAAGCCCACTGCTAGTAGATATTGTCCTCTTTGAGTTTTCCCTTTCGGGCTTTTCCTCAAAGTTTTTAAAATGTGTATGCTACAGAGAGGTTTCCACACCCTTATAAAGAATGCTTCGTTCTCCTCCCCAACCGACGTGGGATCTCACAATTACCCTTATTCAAGCCATTGCAATATTTTTCAACAAGGATATAATTGAAACAATGCTTAAACATGGCAAAAATTTTAAAGTTTAAAAGGGATAACAATGCTTTTCACACGAGACAAGAACCTGAATCAGAAGACATTTCATAGACTGATGTTGCAGACGGTGGAGTTGTATCTGCCAAATGTTCTCATAGGAAAGCTGAAACCTGTACTCAACGAAATTATGAATCAAATGAAAGTTCATTTTTCGCATTTCAACTCCAAAAGTCACCAACTCAACATCTCCTTCCCATAGAACATGAAACTTTTCACTGGAGACCTGACAGCCAAAGCACAATGTCAAGTCTTCCAAGGTATGCACATATGTCCTAGGCTTCGGTACAATATCGACATCAGCCGCTCGAGCCTTAAGATACGAAGATCCATACCATAGGCGTTGATTAGCTAAGGAAATGATCAACTCAGCTTGTGCAGCACCAATGAATTGGACAATAGCATATACTCTACTTCCTCCCCTTTTAGGTGGTCTAACCTTAATGGCATAGACAGTTCCTAAACCTGTACGAAGCTCCAGAAAACTCTTCACGGAATCTGCCGTGGCATGTGAAGGAAATCCACTAATATGAACCGTTTTCCCCATAAGATCAAACAAATTGTTCACTCCTTCCCTGTTTTACCAAATCAAGCTATAGATTAGAAAAGGCTTCCCTTCTATGTTCTATGATTGCGTTATGATTCCATTGTGAAGGGAGAATTCCACTTGGAATGAAAATTTCTTAGCCATGAAGTAGTCCCTACAAAAGAAAAAAACGTCTTACATTAAATGGAATGAAAAAGAAAAGTAACCCAAAATACAGAGACATACAGACACCAAGAAAAACATTTTGAATGCTGGAGTTTCCAACTTGGGTGCTCAAAGAAACCAAACCCCAACTAAAAAAGGTTCAAAAGAGGCAAGAAAATGAGCAGAGCACCAGGACTTGATGATGAAGAACAGAGTTACAAACCCACACAGATAAACGCATGAATGTCCTCAAACAGGTATATATTGATCAACCAAACCGTAAGCCAGAGACGATCCAGGAGCAGCAGAAACACACTCCAAGAGCTACAAATTGCTAAGCCCAAAACTTGAAATTCTTAAAAGGGTGTTTATGGATGAACCCAGAAAAGCAAAGAAGATCATAAAACAGAGTGAAGAACAGAAACTGGATGGACAACTATAAATTACAAGAAGAGGGTCCAATGGAGGGGAAGAATTTGGATGGACAACGAATTGAAGCGACCATTGTCACCACAAGTCAAAATTTGAGTCGTCCTTTATTTATTTTTTATTTTCTTAGGCTGCACACAATCATCTTCCCATAGAAATAGATGTCTGCAGACTGAGCCCGGAAATTAGAAGTTAATTTAATTTTTTTTGTAATTTCTAGCTTTATTAGTTTCTCTATTAATATTCGATTTTGATTTTAATAAATTATTTTTTTGAAAAAGAGTAAAAAGTAAAGTCATTACATTTTAAATGATTGAAGTAATATATTATCAAAGTTTATAATATACTTTTTAAAAAAATAATAATATATAGTACTATAGTCGAATAATTTTACTCATTTTATCACTATTTATTTATGCTCAAGTTGGCCCCACCATCATTCTTTTTTATTTATCTATTATATTCTAAGGTTTACAAAAAATAAAAAATAAAATTATATATATATATATATATATATATATATATCGGTTAAAATTAATTAAGACCCGGAAGTCAAAAAGTCAGATGGTTACGTGTATATTTTAGTAACTAAAAGCAAAATAATAATAATAATAATAATAATACCATAAAAAGATATAATCATTAAGTCGAACAAAATTTTTTTATAAGGTGTGAATTTTGTATAAGGTGTGAAAATCTCTCCATAATAGATGCGTTTAAAAATCGTGAGACTGACAATGATAATTTACTAACGGTGAGCTAGAACTGTTATAAATGGTATAATAGCCAGACACTGAGTAATGTGCCGGTGAGAACCCTGGCCCCAAGAAGATAAATGGTGAGATTTCACGTTAGTTGGAGAGAAGAACGAAACATTCCTCATAAGATGTGGAAACCTCTCCCTAGTAAATGCGTCTTAAAACCGTAAGGTTGACGGTAATATATAATGGGTCGAATGAGGTGTTACAAACGACATTTACCATATATGTAGTAATAATCTCGATTAAGACCCGGAAGTTAAAAGAATAAATAGGCACAAGTGTCAAGTTAGAATGACATTTATCATGCATGTAATAACGATCTCAATTAGTCAACGCCCAAAAAGTCGGATGGTTACATATATTTTAGTAATTAAAAGCAAAATAATAATAATACCATTAAAAAAAAAAAAAAAAAAAAAAAAAAAACAATCATCTAGTCGAATGAAACATTTCTTATAAGATGTGAAAATCTCTCAATAGTAGACGCGTTTTAAAACCATGAGATTGATGACGATAAGTAACTAGCTAAAGCAAACAATATCTACTAGCGGTGAGCTAGAGTTGTTACAAATGGTATCAGAGCTAGACATCGAGCGGTGTGCCAGCGAGGATGCTAACCCCAAGGAAGTGGAGTGTGAGGTTCCACATTGGTTGGAGAGGAGAACCAGACATTCCTTATAAGGAATGGAAACCTCTCCCTAGTAAACACGTTTTAAAAACGTAATGCTAATGGTGATACATAACGGGTCAAATGGGTTGTTACAAACGACATTTACCATGCATGTAGTAACTATCTTACTTAAGACCCGAAAGTTTAAAGAATAAATAGACACAAGTGTCAAGTTAGAATGACATTTATCATACATGTAATAACGATCTCAATTAGTCAAAGCCCAAAAAGTCTGATGGTTACGTAAAAGCATAATAATAATAATACCATAAAAGGACAAAATCATCAAATCGAACGAAACATTCCTTATAAGGGGTGAAAATCTCTCCCTAGTAGACACATTTTAAAACCATCAGGCTGACAGCAACACATAACCGGCCGAAGCGGACAATATCTATTAGCAATGAGCTAGGGCAATTACAAATGGTATCAGAGCTAGACATCGAACAGTGTGCTAACAAGTACACTAACCCCCACGAAAGTGGATGATGAGATTTCACATTGGTTAGAGAGGAGAACGAAACATTCCTTATAAGGTATGGAAACCTCTCCCTAGTAGACGCATTTTGAAACAGTGAAACTGATGGCGGTACGTAACGGGCCGGATGGGCTCTTCCGTCCCTTTGCATCGCCTTTAAAAATTCCTCATTCTGGGTAATTTCCGGAACTTCCTTATAAAGAGGACTAAATTCCAGCTTTTAATATCAAATTCTCAGTCAGTTTCAGTGTTCATCAGTATATTCAGTATATTCAGTAGGTCCACAAGAATTGAAGATCAAAATGCTTAGAAAAGCTATCGAATACTACGTGTTAGTCAATCTTTATGTTCAGAGAGATACAATACAAATTTTGTAGTATGGAAGAGAGGGAAAGCTTCACTCACAATATTCACCTTGAAGAAGAAGATGGCAGAGAATGATATGGTAATATCCATTGTCATCCCAGAATTAATGCAGCTTTTGGTTCATTCTTTCTATTTGCTACCCCTAAAAGCAGATAGAGAGAAGAAAGACCTGCCTACTGCCACATGAGTATAAACAACAAAGAGTTAAAATCCATGCGTTTGCAAGCAATGGGAAAACAAGAATGCAACTCATACATATCTCTAACCTTTAGTAGAAGAAACTGTAGCATGATCATGGCTTTCTTGGAACTTGGAACTAAAATTCGGTGCACCATATGTACCTACATATCAACGAGTCCACATGTTAAGCGTATATATGAATTTTCTTCCCCATTTGTGTTCATAGTTCAAGCGTTAGAGCTTTAAGAATCAGATTAATGTCAAATTCACTACTAGCCGGTATTGTCCTTTTTTATTTTTCCTTTCGGACTTCCTCTCAAAAATTTTAAAACGCGTCTGCTAATGTTTCGTTCTTCTCTCCAACTGATGTGGGATCTCACAATCCACCCTCCTTGGGGTCCAGCGTCCTCGCTGGCACTCGTTCCTCTCTTCAATCGATGTGGGATCTCACAAAAACACTAGAGAAGCGTAAGTAAATAAATTGCAACAATAAGGGGAAGGATCAAAACCTGAGTATAGTTTGTCATGATCAAAGCTTTTGTCAAGAGAAGCCTTTACAAGACCAGAGTTAAGTGTAGCTTTCATCAATAGACTGTCCATCTTTTTTGTGTTCAGAGATTTAGATTCTTCAGAATCATCCTCACCCTCAGAAACCACGGAAGGGCTCGACCAACCACCATTGTTTGCTTCTCCCTTGTTTTTCCTTGCAAATTTTAGGAGTCTCTTAAATCCTTTCGGTGCACCCCTTTGATAGTTCATCATGGGAGGATTTTCTGCAATGCCCCAATCATTATTATCAAGTTCGTTATTTTCTTCCTGCAGCATTTGAGACAAAGAGAGACGAACGGGGCAATTTTCGATTGGTGCAGCATTTTCCAGTGATGCAAGATGAGGTGGCCCATCATTGATGGCTGGTATCTCTTCAAACTCTTCTATTTCCTCTATGGACTTTGATGGGATCATTGATTCTCCTTCAGCTACAATTTCCAAAGAAGATTTCTCTTCATTTGGTAAATGTAGAGCATCACCATGATCAGCATCTACAACATTTGAAGTAAGCATCTCACTATCCTGTTCATCATTCACAACAGTTTCGATATCACAACGAGCTGGTGACAAAGCATCCCCTTTATCAGGATCTGCAACCTCAACTTCTTGATCATGAGTCAATTTTTTGCTGTTCTTTGAAGAATCAGCAGTCTTAGAAAGTTTTGAAGGCTTTGTCTTGTTAGCCATTGGACTACTATTGTCTAAGCTATTTCTCGAACCCTTACGGAAGGACTTTGATTCTAGTGGCACTATGCTGCTTTTTTTGGCTATCCTGTCACGGATACTGGACTTCACAGGAACATTGGCATCTCTAGAAGGTGTAACTTTTGTTTTTGTTATTGTTCCAGTCTTTGTCTGCACCATTTCCTTCTTCTCATTCACACGCCTCGAGTTTCTCGTACTGTCATTAGTTTCCTTGATGTTTTTCTTCTGCACATGGGATCTTTCTGTTTTAGCACTCGATCGATTAAACGACAACACTGGTTGAGCTGTCGGACGAGTTGGATTCACACTGGCTGGTGTAATCCCAGAACATGGCCATGACTTACGTGTGGCAGCTATTGGTTTTGTTCTAGATGAAACCTTGGATGGTTTTTCTGATTTTGATAAATTTGCTGGTGGAAGAACTTCAGGCTTCCGTGTAGCACGTTTTTTTGTTACATTAACTTCAGCAGAGGCTATCTTGGATCTCCTATCATCTGCAACACGTCGCATTCCCTTCGTTTTTACCTCTTTATTCGTACGTACCTTAGCTTCCTCAGCTCGACGCTTTTCGTCTCTCTTCGCCTTGTATTGATCATATAATTCACCCCTTTGCTCAGAACAGACATCTTTCTTTCGATTCACTTGAGTATTATTTTGTGCTACACGTTTACTTTCCATCACTTTTTTCATCATTTGATCCAATTCTGCTTCCTTTCTCCGGCTCCATTCTGAATTTGAAGATACTTTTTCGACAACTTCCCGTGGTTCGCTAATGGGAGAGCCTGCTTGAGCCTCTGGTGGATCAGAAGCTTTAAGCTCTACAACTCCAGCAGTTGTACAAGCTGTTTCCTCCGCTACCTTACTCTTTGGCACATCTTCATCAAAATCACGGCTGATTGTATCAGGTTCATCACTAACAAGCTCTGAGTGGCATTTTGTAGAAGCATCTCCCATGCCTGTACTCCATCTTCTCAATACAAATTTATTTGCACCAATGGTTATGCTTGTTAATGATCTTTGTTTCTCGACTTCGGAAGCATCGTTTCTCTGTTTGCTTTCGAAAAGATTGATAGCATCCTGAACTGATATTCTATCTACATTGCTATCAGCTGTTTTACTGGTAGGTTCTGATCCTTCCTCATCACTATTAGCTGCTATATCTCCTTGAGAAAAACTACTGTCTCTTGTTTGCAGACTCCTAATCATTATCGCAGGTGCTCGGCGGGATCCCGTTCTTCCTATCTGAACCCTTCTCATGGGTGATGCTGACCTTCTCGGAGGTGCTGACCGTGCCATTGTTCTACTTCTTTCTACCAGTGTCCCATTTTCATCAGACTCCTCACTTTCTGATGAATCCTGTCGCTCAACCTGTGCAACTTTTGCAGGTGAAACACCATAATTCACTTGAGTTGACGAATTCGATGTAACCGTGTGCCTATTATCATCATCGTCGTCGTCATCAACAGGATCGATACTATCACTCTTTGGATTTAGTTCCAAATATTTGTATGCACAATTTCTGCAGAGTTGTGAAGATTGAGCACATACTGAGTTAACGGATATATCAGAAATGAAGTTTGTTTTCATTTTGTTAACAACACAGGCAAGCTTTTACCAGGATTAACCTACTTCAAATTTGTAGCTCCGAAATGTTCCATAAACTTCACTAAATGACTGATTTCCTTAGAACTGCAGGTTGCATTGCAACCCTTTTCAAATGATGCAGTGAAGTCCTTATTCAATGCTGTAAGCCTCAATTCCATAGCTCGCAACAATTCGTTTCTGGCATTCATGTTTGCATAGTTCACAGTTGAACAAACCAATTCTATGTTTTGTAAGAAACAGAACAGATAATTAAGAATTCAAATAACCTACTTAGATTCAGCTGATGAAGTAAATTCAGCTCCAGACTGTCAACACAATAAATTAAACTTCACCAGCAAGGAAACATTATAGGAAAATGGCTTCAAAAGATAGCATGAACCACTACCTGACCATATAAAGAAACATGAAATCTCCTGGTTTCTTCTAGTTGAGCCATCTCATTCATCGTTTTCGTGATTTTCGTTAACTCTGGCGAGCCAACTAGATGGAGGAACCTGAGTAGAGAAGTAAGAGTATTAACAAAAATGCACCCTTCAGCTGAAAATCGAAATAATGTAGTTAGAACAACCTGGTTAGAGTAGATTTTGTGAACCATGCTGAACCAGCTGAAGAAGCTGGTGATTGGAGTTTAATGCTCGCTTTAGATTCTTTGGCATTCAGCTCTTGTAGTTCCGGTAAATGTGGCAAAAGGGTATCCAGAATCCCATCAGCCAGAGCATCTACCTTATTGCCACAGGAAGCAAATGCCTCATATCTGTTCACACTCATTCCCATCAAATAGGGGAAAAACTTTCAGGACACGAAAATATGAAATTTTATTGAACAAAGTGATAGTGAGGAGAAGCCAGACACCGGGGAGACTCTCGTCTACTAGAGAAAGGTTTCCACACCCTTATAAAGAATGTTTCGTTCTCCTTCCCATCTCCCCAATCGATGTGGGATCTCACAAAACCTATGATACTCGTTCCTCGTGTTCATCATGTAATTGAATCGACGTTGACCGAGAGTAATGGTAGAACATGTTTTGTACAAGCAGAATCTCATCTACATTGTTGTTTCAAACAGAAATGGTAAAAAAGAAAGAGGAAAACCTGTTCTGAGAAGGTATGATCTGAATGGTGGCATAATCTAAAGGCCCATCATCATCTCCACCACTCATTTCGATCAGCTAAACAAAGAAGCAGATACTGAAACAAACACAATGCTACTAAGTTCAACAGAACAAGCAACACAAATTAGAAGAACAGGTCGTCAAAATCATGAAGCATATATCATTAGACAATCACTCGTTAACAATTTACAACTTCCAGATAAACAAATCCTACCCATCAAACCCAAGCAAACAAACACAGCCCAGATCTGGAAAATCCCTGCAAAACCCATCAGTTCACCAGAAAAAACCCACTAAAACAAAGCAACGGCAAATTCCCAGTTCTCTTCAAATGCATTTTCTCGCACAGAACTCACTCAAACGGCGAATTCTTCAACTACATTGATGAAATACATTGAAATGGTACCTGGGTTTTGCAATCCGGCCGGGGATGACGGAGCAAGGCGGAACATAGACGGAGAAATTTATCGGAAAAAAGAAAATGAGCGATGGGGAGCGAATTCGATCGAGAGCTTCAGTTTAATAATTAAAAAATTAAAAAATTAAAAAAAAAAAAAAAAAATCTTCGAAGTTACGAAACTGATAATTCCACTGAACGCGTGAAGCTCACGCTCTATCCTCCATTTTTTTTCTTCCAAACGACCATGCTTCCATCAGCAGAGTTATGTCGGTTTCCATTTATTCTTATTAACTTTTTATTTTTTATTTCCTGTCGTTTTTTTCCCTCTCTTTATTTTGTTATCATTGGAGAATCATTACATCATTTTCATTATTTTCAGTAACTATATTATTAATTAACATATCTCAACTTCTTATAAATAAATTATAAGTTTGAACATTTATCTTATATTTTAAAAATAAAAAGTATTTAAATTTATGATCTTCAAGTTTTTATTTTTATATTTATTTATATACTAAAATACTCTCTTTCCTAACTATTTTATTTTTTATTTTTTATTTTTTCTATTCTTGGAGATGTGCATTTATCTCTGGTTTCATTTATTAAAGCGGGGACCAAAAGGTAAAATGATTAAGAAGGAGAGGGAATTGAGGTCGACATGTCGTAAAGCGATTGCTAAATTTGCATGCATTATTGGTAATTATATATTGCATTTAAAGACCGTTGGTTTTGTTGGATGTGGACGTTGCTGGACTTGTAAGTTCAAACTTCAAACCCGCCCGCCCGCCAGCCCAATAATGTGCCGAAAAAAAATGTGAAGTTATAATAAAATAATAGATAATAATAATAAATAATAAATGCATTATGATATGTTGTCTGCGTAGTCCACTCTCATTGAGCCCAAGCTAAACATGTTGTTTCAAATGGGCCAATTTTTTGGGCTCAATGATTTATTATAATAAACTTAGGCCCACGTAAAATAAATATGACAACAGACCAACTTACACGGTAAAACACATATAACTCTCTACAAACGTAGCGTCGGTGTAACAATTCAAGCTCATCGCTATTAGAAATTGTCCGCTTTGGTCTATTACCTATCGTTATTAGTCTCACGATTTTAAAATACGCTTGCTAAGAGGAGGTTTTCACACTCTTATAAGGTTTCCCTCTCCAACCGACGTGAGATTTCACAATCCACCCCCCTTGAAGTTCCAGTGTTCTCGCTAGCACACCGCCCGATATATGACTCTAATACCATTTGTAACAGCCCAAACCTATCATCCCAACGTCCTCGCTGACACACCACCTAAACTGATGTGGGATCTCGTAATCCATTCTCCTTGAGCTCTGATACCATTTTTTACAACTCAAGCCTACCGCTAGTAGATATTGTCTGTTTTGACCTTTACAATTTTAAAACGCATATGCTAGAGAAAGGTTTTTACACTTTTATAAGAAATGTTTCATTCCTCTTTCCAATTAATGTGAGATCTCACCGGAGTGTAAATGATTTATACAAGTGTTGGTTAGTTTTGTTTTACAGTCACATTTTGATCTCGGTGATGTTATAATCATGAATTAAGTATCAATTTGTTTTTACTTAGTTTAATATATTTTTATGATTATGATAAAATATATCTTTGAAGTATTTATTAAATGTAATTTCTAATTAATTTAAAGCAAAATCCCTATTTTGATTTGAGAAGGGTATAATTGACATTAAACATAAATCAACTAGTTAATATATAAATTTTTAAATCTACGCACTATTAAATGAAAAAAAAGATATAATCTTTTATCGACAAGTGAAAATTACATTATATTCGAATTCACGAACATATTTCTAATATGATATCCTTAAACGAACATAGACCATTTTATTTTACAAAAAGAGTGGATATACATATCGACACGTCAACCAATATTTCGATAACTCAAAATTTAAAGCTTGTGGTCATTGTTACCGATTTGGATATTGATTTAAGTTGTCTTCATCGTACAATCTTTGTATGTGGATGTACTACGATCTCATCTTATCAAAATATGCGTCTAGAATCTCAACATCAAATCCAAATTTTTTTCCTTTCATTTTTTTTATCAACAAAAAAAGATTTACCAATTACTCGGTGTTCGAGTTTAAAAATAATAATAAAAAAAAAAGCTCGATCAACTTGATTGAAATAGATTATAATTTTTTTAAAAAAATTAAAATTAATTAATGAATAAAGAAAACTCTTTATTTGGATGGTGTTCTTTTTTTTTTAAAAATATTTTTTGAGGTTAATATAAAAATAAGTATTAAAATAATATAAAAAGAAAAAGGAGTTTGAAAGGGAAGTGATGGTTCAATGAATATAAATAGATGTACATAGAATTAATATATATATATATTATTATATGAAAAGGGATGGGGATATTGAAAGTGATGTATGAGATATTAAATATTAGGTGTGGAGTTGTTACAATTGTACAGCTATGTGGGGCCTATGCCTCTCCCCTACAACTTCCCACAAAAACGCCTCAAATTAATTTAATTTTTATTTTTTTTGAGTTATTTTTAGATAAATAATAAAGTTAAAGCATTAATTTATTTATATTAGTGAATTAATATATTGATAATTAATTTAAATAAAAAAAAAAAAAAAAAAAAGTTTGGCAAAAGAAAAGAAAAATAATGTGATATATACACCGATTATAGTGATGGTGAAGAGAGAGGGGGTTGGTCCCAATCCAACTCAAGTTTGTAGTCAACCTCTCAACTTCATTGCGTCGCAAATTCAAAGCTTGAATTTTTTTTTATTTAAATATTTTTAATATGAAAATAATTAAATAATATTACGTTGAATTTATCCGCATCTCGAGATTTCAATATTTAATATTAGAGAGATATAATAAATTATTAGAGAATAGTGAGATCTGATAAATTATTGGAGAAGAGTGTCACAACGTAAGAGATCTAAACTTTAACAAATTATAAAAAATACAGTAGGTTTACCGTTCAATTCAACTCGTGAACGATGTATTTTAGATTAAAAAAAATATTTTTTTTGTTAAATAAAAAATTGAAAAAGGATGGATATTATAAATGCGTGACAAATATTTAATACACTATTTAATACACTTTCCTCCATCAATGTTTCCACCCAACTCTCTCCTTCATTCTTATCATTCTTTTTTTTTTTCTTATCCAAACTTAACAGTAATTAATACGACACATTATTATTTCTGTCTTTTATGGTTTGAATTTATTTATATTTTGTGAGTAAAATTTTTATGTATTAATAATCTTAAAATAATAGTTAGTTTAAGGTTTTAGTCGCTAATATTTTCAAGATATAAATTAATTTATTTTAAAAAATTATGATACTCTAACCCATGGAATGTTTTTGAAATAAAATATCAATTTAAAAAAAAAAATTAAAAGAAATTCAGATAATTTTAAAATAAAATAGTAACCATTTCCATCTAAACGAGAGAAATGATGTCGGTTAAAAAGGGGAACAAAATATAGATAAATTTTGGAAAAAAAAAGAGGCGATGCTTGCATTGACGGACCACGAGTGCAAAGAGCTTAACTCGATCATAAACATCGTATATTGAACCGTGTAAAAGTATTGATGTGATTGCCGATAAGATCTCGACCACGGATTGGTAATGATAATAGATCACATGTGAAGTGGGGCTTGTAGTTTTGTTCCTCTCCCTTTTATCCAACGTAGTTTTCACTCCCCATTCACCTCCTTCTCTCTCTTCCATCACTCCCACATTTGACTTTTTCTTTTTCTATATAATACCAACAACCATTCAAGCAATTGAGCGTAACAAAAAGACGGGGGTTGTAATGGGCGGTTTCGGGTCGGTTCTTTTCGCCGCCGTTGCAGTGGCGGTGGTGGCAGTGGTGGTCCATTTTTACTATGGAGTGTGGAGGAGGACGGCGGAGATTAGGAGGAAGCTACGAGCACAGGGAGTGACGGGACCACCGCCCTCACTTCTGTACGGAAACTTGCCGGAGATGCAGAAGATCCAGTTGGAGGCGCCGGCGGCCATGGCTTCTCCGCCACATCATGCGTCGGTGATTGTTGCTCACGATTATACCTCCACTCTCTTCCCTTATTTCGTCAAGTGGAGAAAACAATACGGTATTATTTTATTATTATTATTATTATTATTATTATTATTATTATTATTTTGTTAAATTACAATTAAATTTCCTCGTGTTCATGTTGTGCATATTTTGGTGTCAATTTTTTCTTTAAGAAAACAGATTTAATCATGTAATGTTAACATTAACATAAATAAAATTTCTCAAAATTATTCAATAATTTTTTAAAAAAGTTTTTAACTTTTAAAGTTTAATTTTTAGATAATGAAATGTTATATTAAATAGTGTTGTACGTTTGAAGTTTTCCGAGCTTTGAGAAATGTGAAAGTCGTCTCACTTGGTCAATGAAATTTAAATTAATTATGCTTTTTTTTTTTTTTTTTTTTTATAATTTTAAATGTTAGAATTTTTTCTACTAGTTTAATAAAAATGTCATAAATCGTCCATAAATAAAGACTATTTATAAAAGATTTATTAAAAACTAATTGTAACCTGACTTAAATTCTATTTTTCTTATTTATAATTCAAAATTAAAATATCTATTAAATTTATAATCATTTTTAATAATATTATAATATTATGAGTGGAGATTTTCGATTTATAGCAAATACGGTTCTATTTGATACTCATTTGACTTAGTGTTTTAAATATTTCTTGTTTTTTCGTCATTTATTTATAATAAGCTTTATCTTTATTAAGATAAGTTTTAAATTTTTAGTGACGTTTTAAAAAAAGAAAAATTGAAAAAAATATATATTTTTAGTAGACTACACTTTATTTATTTTATTATTTTTTTAAATATACGTAAATAATAAATAATAAATGAAGAAATTTTATAGATATAAATAGGGTTTATAGGTTTAATTTTCAAATACAAAAAGTCTAAATTGATAAAATCTCCATAAACATTATATTTTATTTTAAAAAAACACCATTTACAATACACTTAAACTTAAAAAAATAAAAATAAAAATAACATTATCATTAATTTTTAACGTTAATATTTTTTTGTTTAAAAATATCATTAAACTTTAAAAAGTTTCATTAATATCCATCTACTTAAAATAAAATATTTAAATTTGTTAATATTACTTTTGAAAGTTCATATATATTTTTAAATGCAGGATACTAATGATTAATCATTAACGAGTAAAAGTATTTTTGAATATTTTTTTTTTAAATTTAAACTATTTTTGAAGTTTTTAAAGAACTTCAGGTGGTTTTGAAATTTTTTAAAAAATTTAGTTATTGAAAATTTAATGGTATTTTTATTTATTTTTAATTTTAATAATATTTTTGAAATAAAATATTAATAATTTTCAACCTTATTTTCTATTTTTATTAATTTATTCCATACAAAAAAAAAAAAAAAAAAAAAAAAACCCTTTAACCTTTTAAATTTAGTTACACAAGCTAATATACTAATTTTATAAACTTGTAATTATTTATTTATTCAAAGTAAATAGAAATCTCTTATTATAATACAATAATATTTATTAATGTTGATAAAAGACTGGGCCGTGGATGAGTAAATAAAGAGGCCCAAAAGTGATCCTAAAATTGGTTGGCAGGCCCATTATACACATACTCGACAGGGACGAGGCAGCATCTGTACGCGAACCACGTGGACCTGGTAAAGGACTTGAGCCTCACCAACCATCTCCACTTGGGCAAGCCCTCCTACGTCACCAAGAAGCTCGCCCCAATCCTCGGCCACAGCGTGGTCCGAGCCAACGGCCCTGTCTGGGCCCTGCAGCGCAAGATCATAGCGCCCGAGTTCTTCATGGACCGGGTCCGGGTCATGGCGGCGCTGATGACCGAGGCGGCGGCTGCGATGCTGCAGAAATGGGAGGGGAGGATCGGCGAAGGAGACGGAGCCACGGCGGAGATCGACGTGGATGAGGCTCTTAGAGAATTCTCGGCGGATGTGATTTCTAGGGCTTGCTTTGGGAGCTCGTATGAGAAGGGGAAGCGGATTTTTTCCAAGCTTAGGGTTCTTCAGAAGCTGCTTAGCGAAGGGAATTTCCTGTTTGGCTACGTTTCTCTCAGGTTCGTTTTTTCTCTTTTTTTTTTTTATTTATTTATTAATTAATTCAAATAAAAATCTAAATTAAAATATAAATTATGAACAGCGACCGATTATTTCAACAAACCAAACACAGAAGAATCAAGAAGCTGGAGAAGGAGATCGAATCATTAATCTGGGAAACAGTTCAACAACGCCAAAAAGAATGCTCCAAAACGTCGTCGGATAAGGATCTCTTGCAGCTCATAATGGAAGCCGCCATGAATGACCCAACCGTAGGCGCCAATTGTAACGAGTCCCCTAAACAGTTCATCGTTGACAACTGCAAGAGTATCTACTTCGCCGGCCATGAGTCCACCGCCGTCGCCGCCACCTGGTCCTTGATGCTCCTCGCTCTCCACCCCGAATGGCAAGACCGTATTCGGTCCGAGTTTACTCAAGCTTGCCCCGACGGTCGTGTCAACATGACAACCATCTCTCAACTCAAATCGGTGAGTATGGTGGTCCAAGAAACATTGCGATTGTACCCACCGGCGGCGTTTGTGGCGAGGGAGACATTTTCTGAGACGCGACTAGGGAACATAGTGATTCCAAAGGGTGTCTACTTATGGACTTTGATTCCGACTTTGCATAGAGAGGTTGAAATATGGGGAGAAAACGCGAATGAGTTTAAGCCAGAACGGTTCGTGAATGGCATAGCCAAGGCTTGCAAGTTTCCTCAAGCGTACGTGCCATTTGGGGCAGGACCTCGACTATGCTTAGGAAAGAACTTTGCGTTGGTTCAGTTGAAGATCATTATTTCTCTGATAGTTTCCAAGTTTAGATTCTCACTATCTCCTGAATATCGTCATTCTCCGTCGTATAGGATGATCGTAGAGCCGGCCAATGGGATGAAGATCATCTTCAAAAGGGTTTAAATTAGGGTTTATCAGAAGTTTAGTGTGAGCTCTTATTTATGAAACAGTACAAGTTTATTAATTATACCAGCTACTAAAATATTTGAATTTTTAATTAAATTAATTAAATGAATTTTAGAAAAGAAAATATATTATGAGATGGGAGACAAAATGATGTAACGTCCAGAAAGGAAATATATAAAAACATGACAGTTGTTTACAATAATATTATAAAAAAAAAAGATATTACTATAAATCCAAGTGGACCAAAACGGCGCGTTTTTATATAAAATCAAACTCATAAAACATAATATATAAATATAAATATAAATATAAATCTTATATTTTATTTACTTTTATAGATTCTTTTTTGATTTGTGGAATTAAAATTTTCAAAATTTCATGGGGGTTTAGATATTTTTTTATATATTTAATTTTGACCTTAGTGTATATCCTCTCGAATGCCACTTCACGTATCTATAATTTAATTTGATAAAATCGAAAGTTATAAAAATGTATATTAACTCAAAATTAATCTCATCAGAGTTCACAGTCAGTTTTTGAGTTATAAAAGTCACAATCAATTTTCGGTTTTCAAAAAGTTCAACCCAACTCAAAAAAAGAAAAAATCTAACCTAATCCGGTTAATCGGGTAATCGAGTCATATGAACGCTCCTAAAAAGCTTAATGGTTTAGTGTAAAGTGTTGAATTAATTTGGGAGGGAAAATGGGAAAAAAAGGAAAGGGAAGAAAGCTGGTGAAGGACTGCCAAATTCTCATGTAACCTAACTTTATCTGCCATCATCAAACATGAAGCTTTTCAAAGGAATAATATTTCCAATTGCCCACTTCTTCCTTCATTTTTTTTTTTTTTTTTTTTTTTTTTTACTAAATTGTGTTGAAATTGCATAATTTTAACCTCTTTGCATGTCTTGATTTTGTTGTTTTTTGATGCACATTTCAGAGGCCTTAACTTTTCTAACCATTTGCTTCAACAAATGGAGCATATGAACAAGTTTCTAATGAAAATGGAACCGAATTGAACCGAACCGAACCGAGCCAACTCGTTATCAAAGCGAATGGTGAGAGATGGGTACCAAAAAGTTACCTTTTTGGGGACAGGGTTTGCTGATAGCTGTGAAAGCCTTGCCTGAAAGAGCACAATCAGAGAGAGTAAAAGTGAAAAAGAATGAAATGGGAACCTCACAAAATGAAGAAAAATGCAATAATTGAGCTAAGTTAGGGTCTCCATACATTCTTACCTCTACATTTGTGGACATTGTTCTAAATCATACCATTATTAAATCATTTCAATCCAAGAAAATCTGAAACGTCTGGAGAGATCTCGAATATTTCAATGTCCAACATCGAAAAGTATCTCGAACTTATTGATTAGGGTAAACAAGGTAAGTTGATTGTCCCAAAAGCCGTCTTGAGCTCATCAGGGTCGACTAGGGCAAACAAGGTCAGTTCATCCTCCCTAAAGTCGTCTCGAACTCATCAGGGTCGACTAGGGCAAACAAGGTCAGTTCATCCTCCCTAAAGTCGTCTCGAACTCATCAGGGTCGACTAGGGCAAACAAGGTCAGTTGATTGTCCCAAAAGCCGTCCTGAGCTTATCAGGGTCGACTAGGGCAAACAAGGTCAGTTCATCCTCCCTAAAGTCGTCTCGAACTCATCAGGGTCGACTAGGGTAAACAAGGTCAGTTGATTGTCCCAAAAGCCGTCCTGAGCTTATCAGGGTCGACTAGGGCAAACAAGGTCAATTCATCCTCCCTAAAGTCGTCTCGAACTCATCAGGGTCGACTAGGGTAAACAAGGTCAGTTGATTGTCCCAAAAGTCGTCCCGAGCTCATCAGGGTCGACTAGGGCTAACAAGGTGAGTTCACCCTCCCAAAAAGTCGTCCGGAACTCATCAGGGTCGGGTAGGGCAAAGAAGGCGAGAGTTGAATTGGGCTAAGAGTTTTATATGGAGAAGTAGGAAAGGAGGAGCTCCCTTCAGTCCAAGCAAAGAAAAAGAGAGAGTGCAAAATATCTCCCGCTTCATTCACGCAGTCACAGTAGAGAGGAAAGAATAGTACTGAGTGTTTGAGTGAATGAGTCGGCAGTTAGTTCAGCAACCCCTTTGAGTCCTTCCATGAGTGGGCTGAGGGAAGCTCTCTCTCTCCATTTCTTCATGCAATATATCCTTCATTACACACTTTTTTGGACATGGGTTGTCTCAAAAACCTCCAAAACAACCAAAACATGACTCTATAATCAACATAATATATACAAACACAAATTCCCAAACAAACAAGAAGAAAGTTAGAAGCTTTAACCTGGAAGAGGCAGCATGATGATGAGTGGAGGACATGAAACCCTAAACAATGGAGGAACAGCGTTTGAAGGGAAAGAGGGAAAAAGAAAGAAGGGTAATAAAGGAGAAAAGAAAAGGGAAATATATGGAGATGATGGGACATAGGCTGCCATGCCATAAGAGTTTGGGACATTAAAGTGAGAGAGACAGAATTTTATAGCTATTTTTATTTTAAATAAAGTAAAAAGTATTTCTTTTTTTTTACATACACATGAAATTATATACTCTGTGAAGATGCTGACTACTTGCACCTCGACAAAAAAATCTTATGGAGCTTCACTGTTTCTTGGGATTGGCTTTAGGCCTTTCCTGTGCAGCTTAGGTGGAGGGCGAAGAAGGCCCCCTTCCGGGGGGCCCGAGCCATCAGTGAGATACCACTCTGGAAGAGCTAGAATTCTAATCTTGTGTCAGGACCTACGGGTCAAGGGACAGTCTCAGGTAGACAGTTTCTATGGGGCGTAGGCCTCCCAAAAGGTAACGGAGGCGTGCAAAGGTTTCCTCGGACCAGACGGAAATTGGCCCTCGAGTGCAAAGGCAGAAAGTTTACGGGTTTATAAATGATTTAATACATAATATCAACGAATTTTAAGTATTTTTATCTCTAACCCATATTGTAATCTAATGATTAGTTGATCTTGTGCTAACTTTTAACTTTTAAGTTTAAGTTTATGGTTTTATCTCTTGATCTCTTTCAACTCTCTCAATCATCTCTATTTGGAAGACATGACTATGGGAAATTGATGCATGTTTACGGGTTTTATGTACATAAAAGTGATATATATCTATGTATGAAAGTGACGTATATCAACTCCACTATACTCGTATTAATCTAAATTATGATTGCACGTGATTTTGTTTTATGGTCTAAGAGGTGGAGTCACTTTCTGAATAATCATAATACTCAACATTCTCTGTATTTGTTAATGAGCCCACGAGAGTCAGGATAGATCTAGATCTTCTTCAAGGGAACCCAACTTTATCATTCTCTAGTTTACCGACAACGATTCTTAAACAAAATAAATAGATATAAGCACTAGTCCGAGACATAAGTATCAAACTTTAAAAAATAAGAACATGAAACAAATAGTTGCATATATACTACTTGGCTTTGATCATTGCAACAAATAGTTCAATTTTGATGATTTCATAACTTCACTGTTCAGAGCACAGAAAAAAGGCCTCAGAAACAGTATGAACAGGTCATAAGATGGTGACGCCTCACACTTGAAACCTGTAGAACAGTACATGAACAACAATTATTTGTGTTTACATAATCACTGCAGACTGAACACATTCAACATGGCAGCTGTTTCCAGGCCTAAACTCTACGGGGAATACTCATCAGTCTTCAAGTAACATGCAGTTTTCACAGTGGGATTCTTTTCGTTAAGAATTAGATTTCATTGAATTTAATGATGAAATGGGATTTTATTAAATCCATCTTCTGTTTGGACATCTAACTCAACTCGTCACAATGATTACAAAGCATTAATATAATACTAATCCAGTTTTGAATTTGACAGCATCTTTAAACTCATCTGGATGTTATGTTATGTTTCCCTTTTTCTTTTTCTCTTCTTTCCCCTTCTCTTTGTTCTTTTTCTTCCCCCCTGTGTCCATCCAATAAACAATATGTTTCTTTGTCAAGCTGATAGAGCTGTTACGTCCAGAAATGCCAAATGGTTGTTTAAAACAACTGGAAGAGTAAGCTGGTCGACCCGTCGCCAAATGTTCGGAGTTCTGCTGGCTTTACCAGCGCCCGGCAGAGAGGGCAAGTTCTTTCTCTTTCAAACCTGAAAACACAAGTACTTGAACCAGTAAATGGAAATGCAATGACATTTGTTAGAGCTAAAACTAATTCCTAAGCACTAGACTTATGCCCAGTCGAAAGAATCGTGCCACTATTAATCAAGATTCAAGGGGTTCTGTCCTTTCTTCATTTTTTTTTTTCTTTTGGTTCCTTCATCTCTGTGCGAACGAGTAGGTCCATTGTCGTGTGCGTGCGCAGGAGTAAATGAAAAAAAATGTGGGCAACACAGCATAGTCTCAGTCAAATAAATGCCGTAGCCATACTAGTCAGACATAGACAATCCCCTGCACTAATAATAAGAATGATATGACCATAGAGATCATTTCTAATATTAATGACTGCAGCATGGTTAAGTCCTAAGGATTCACAAGATACATATGAAGATGGAATGATAACGTGATGTGTTTGGATTTGCAAAAAAACTCTAAAAATTATATACCTCTACTTTATATGATAGGCCATCCAGTAAAAGAATTTAAAAATAAACTGAACTAATTCCTCGATACCTGATGAACAAATTCAGTTTTTCTCAGCCAAGAGCACGACTTTTTGGCTCATAACAAGGTAGATAATTACTGTAGTACCTAAGAGTTCAAATTAGAATGTTTGTCTCCCTGTTATAATCTATATATTGGTCCTATGGAGGTCTGATATGAATATAGTAATGCAATGCTGGTAGTATTCAGAAAACACAAGAGATGTGAAGTCATCATACTGACCATTCAGAAACACAATCTTCACAGAAGATGTGCTTACAGCGTAACAGGATTGGAGCATTCATCTTCTCCTGGCAAATAGCACAGAGGTCTCCCGCAGCACTTACCTGTAAAATAAAGTATAAGGAAGACTTGAAGGAATTTAATTAATGCATGAAGTTACTATTAGATCATGCAATGCTAGAGAAATCACAGGACATAGATACTTATCAGGGAGGAGAGATTACATTCAACTAATCATGTACATAACAATACTAATGTCGAGAACTTTTCCTGCTTCAATGTTGGTGACACGCAGGAAATTACGGGCGCTAATTGCCAAATCACGATTATACTTTTTTTTTTTTAATCTCTTGATGCATCAAAAAAATGAAAAAAGCACACCTCAAAAATAGCATCTCAAGATGTACGGCCTGATACGAGTAACTACAGAAATATAAAAGAAAAAAGCAAATTTTACTTGTACCCCTAAAACTTTCATTGAAATGCAGCTTTTTAACATAAAAACTAAAATTTCAATACCCAACCAAATAAAGACCAAAAGGTATTTAAAATGAATCACTCCAATTAGCCAGAATTATAAAAGGGAAGTAGCAAAGAAAGAAAGAGAGAAAGAAAGAAAAAAAAAGGTTACATATAGAAGAGTCAATCATGTAACTTCAAAAGGTACAAAAGTTATGTCGCCACACCAATGAAAGATAGTGACACATTGGTTTATCTTATCTAAGAAAAATTCTAGGTCACTTCTCCCACCATATCCTGTAGGCTAGTAATAGTATCACGTATTCATGAGAATGTAATGAGGGAATCCCGTTAACATGAACTATAGAGGGAATACCTTGTAACATTAAGAAAGCATTAAAAAAGGAGACATTCAATCATCTTAAAGGGTTCCACAAATATTTATGTTATTTCGTTATTTGCGGGATACATTAAATAGAATGTGAAAACAGATGCGTGAAGTTAAGTGCAAGAAGAAACACAAAGCTGTTTTAAAATGGTAAATTTCGAAAGAGACTACAATAGACAGGTATGTATATACTTGCCTGTTCTGATGTGGCATATGATCCATAATGGACTTCTTTTTGTGATAGAGCCTTAAATGCAGCCACGAATGATTGAATCTAAAGAGAAAATAACAAAATAGATAGTATATGAACAAGGTTGGTTTCCACGAACTATGACATAATATTAAAATTTTTAGTGCTTATTAAGGTATGAATATTCATGTTTTAAACCATACCTTCTCAACAACAGACGTTAGCTTGAAAGTTAAATACAATCCTGTTGTCAGTGATGAAAAAAGGCTCCCTTGATCTTTGTTCAAGAAGAACCGGTACCATACAGGTGTCGGTAATAATGCACGATACAACAGAAGAGTGTATTCCATGAGAGTTAAAATTTGACCCTGAAACATGAATCATAAACAATCAAAGAACTAAAACAAAGTAATTGTCAGACATTTCAATAATATTAATGGTTAATACAAGATAAACACAAAACATGATTAAGCTAAATTTGAGATCTCATAATACCTGCCGGCGAAAATTATGGCCTCTGCCATTCTTGTAGTAAATAAGAAGAAGACATTTGAGAGCCATTGCAACCTGCCTCGCCATCGTATCTGGCATGGCAACACAATAGAGTCCAAAATCAAAGAATGAGAACATTAAAATCAAGTGTATGAAAAATTGTACAAAAAATTGTGAGAGAAATACAACAAAGAAGTTGGAATAAGAGGAAGGTTGAACCATTAAAAAAATAATAATAATAAAAGAAAAAGAAAAAACCACAATATCATTCTTTCAATTTTTGGCAATTATCCTGAATCCTGTCTTAAAAACTATGTTTGCAAGATCCATATAGATAACACAAAGATAATAAACCATATTTATGCCCTTGTTATATCACCATTCAAGCTAACTAATTAGAAATCGCACTGTGACACTTAAGAATTTTCTGCATACATTTTTTGAAGCTCCATTCCATATGTTAATTCAATCATTATATCTACAGAAACTTAATAAGCCAAAGCAAGGGAAAATCTGTACCGTTAACTAAGATTATGAACAAGGCATGCCAAAATGGTGGTACTGTCTTTGGTGGAAGCATGACTAACGGGTGTAGAAGATCATCACTATGGCACCACCAGTAAATTCCAATAACATGAACCAAAAATGCAATAGATGTCCCAGCAAGGACAGAAATTTTCCTCTCCCCCTGAAAAGGAGAGTAAATTCTTCAGTGTATATTTCTTGCAAGTGGATTCTCAGTGAAGTTGAAAAAGAAATAAGGTACTAATAGATAAGATAAGTTTGGGTTTAGGTTTACACCACCTTTAGAGCAGTCTGTTTCTTGACAATATCGTTCGACTTATACATAACAGCTGATATACAAATTGTGATGAAAAAACCTGGAAATATCAAAGAAATAAATTCTCACCAATCAGAAGAATGTTACAGCAAGAGAGTAAAAGGGAGAAGATTACAAGATGATCACTACTTGTCTTTGTGATTACACCTAACAGTGTAATGCAACTCCCTTATTAGGTTAGGTAGTGGAAGATAATTAATGTATATGTCGACTACCAAACAAACGTGTCCAAAAGTATGTTCCAAAGATTTATGGCAAAGTGTCATCTCCAAACCAAATGATCTGATGCTAACATAACTGTTTCCACAGTATTCCTCTACTTCTTTCTCAACACCTTCCTCCCCACTCCCGAGAGCTGCCTTTTCAACGCATATTTATTTTTCAATACATGAAAACATGTGTTAATAGCAGAACCCAATTGTCAACAAAGTTAATCCAGTTATTTTTCTTCATTGAAAATTATATGCATTTGATAGTAAGATAGTTCCAACGCTTTAAAAAAACTCTGGTCTCCAAATTCTTGGATGATTCTATCACTACATCTTACAACAACCGCCTTGCAAGAAACCCTACAATATACTACAGTAGCTTTTACGGCTACAGCGATGCAATTTCAGTACTCAAGTACGGAAAGGAAAAAAAAAAAACATCCGGGGCAATTTACCACACCACACCAGTATTCAAATCAAACATTATCCTCTACAATCACGCTGTAAGTCATCTAAAAGGTATAAGAACTAACGAGGGTGAAATTTTAATAGATACAACGGAAGTCCTGAGTAAACAATGGCCAGCATTCCCACTTAATTAGATCTTAACAAGGACTAGTTACTACCAGCACTATATGAAATTCGATAACGAAAATGAACAATACGTCAAAGTGGTGCCAAGTGCAAAGGGCAATGAAAATCGAAAAATATAATCGGTCCAACAAAAGAGAGGACAAAAGAGAGCACCTTCCAAATGCTGACGGATAAAGACTATCAGCAGTAGCAAAGAGAAAGGAAGAATCTGTTCAATCCACCTGGCAACCTGCTGGATATCGTATCTCTGATAAGACGAATCTCTATTAACACTCTCTTCCACGCCATTTCCAGATTCTGAAACACGACTGCTTCCAGATTGAATAGACGAAGAAGCAGTGGACACCAAAGGAACTCGTTCCTCATCAGGGGATTCCGGCTGATCCCCAGAAACAGGAAGTCCACCATTTTGCTCATAGCCAGCTTGTCCAACCAGAGCCGGAGAAGGATCTTGCTCACCAGACCCAATAATCCTAATCGAAACCTCCCCAGAGGGGCTGGTATTACCGGAGGAGGAGGAGGTGGGACTAGTACTAGAAGAAGAAGAAGAAGAAGAAGTGGTAGTCATCAAGTGATTCTGATTTTGAGAATAAACCCGCAAATCAGGGGTGGCAGAGCCGTTGATTATAGGTTCCGATTCATGAGGAACAGCCCTAGTGGGAAGAATTCCAGAGTAATCCAAAATGACGGACAGAGGCGAACGGAAGAAATTGAGCGAAGGGATCGAGACCCCAAATCTGGAGGAGGTAGGAGAAGTTGTGGGTGAAGAAGAATTGGAATAAGGATCAGAATTGGAAGCCGAGGTCTCCATTGGTAGTGACCAAAAGGCAAAAGGCAAAAGCCCAAAATGATGTTCGACCTTCCCCCTCCTTGCAAAACCTGTACCGATTCAACCCCTTCGAAATCCCACCACCTGAAAGGAAAAAAAACAAGGATGATGGGCAAGAATAAATGTGGCGTTTGGAGCCGGAAATGGCGGTGATCCGGTCGGAAGGGGGCGGAGGGAGGTGGGTCGCCGGGGGAATTTGGGGAAGGAAAAAGGAAACGAAGAAATAGGTTGGGAAAAAAAAAATGGAGAATTGAATGCGAAACGTAGAGAGAGGCAAATAGTGGAGGAGAAGGGAGTGCGCGTGGAAGCCGAGTCTTATCGTATCGTATCGTATCGTAATAATATCGTATCGTATTAGGCACAAAAAATGCGACTAATTCAGCTTAGTCGGCTCGGCGACACATACGAACCAAGCCGACCGTTGAACCGTTGGGTCCTCCTTTTAATTTACTCTTATAATAATAATAATAAAAAAAGTAAATGAAAACTAAATAAAGCAATTTAATTGCCCGCCATAGCTATCAAGAATTCCCACCATGCCTTCAGCCCCACCGCCTTTCGTCTCCTTGTTCGTTACACTCCAGCTCAGGACCTCTTCGATTCGCGCCTTCAAGGTGAAGTTGCCTTCTTCTTCTTCTTCTTCTTCTTCTTGTTCTTCTTTTTCTTATTCTTCTCTAATTGCGATTGCCTTTTCGGAAATGTTATGGAGTTTGATTGTTCGAACTTTCTCCTTTGGAGGCGATGGCGTCTGTTGAAAACTTCATTGCATCTTCCGATTAGAGTGCGGAACAATTCGGATTAAATTAAGGCTACTGACTTTTTGTTTTTCCTCTAGAGAATCGTGTGTATGTTTAGGGAAGAAGGAGAAGGAAAGTGCTTCTTCTTTACTCCTGAAGTTAACAGCAACTTTTTCTTACCTACTCAATAAAGAAGGAACTTGAGAACTTTTCCCCCTTTCCGAAATCACTTTAACCAGGACTCACGGGCAAGAACTTGTAATTTAATCGGCAACTTTTTCCTACCTAATGAATGTGTGTTTGGATTTCATCTGTTTGACTCCGTCCTCGTCAAAATCTAACAAAATGCCTATGTAATTCTCAGCTAGTATGGAAAATCTGCCTAAACTATTGGAAGACATTACGAAGACTTCCATTGTGAGATCCACACTAGTTGGAGAGGGGAACAAAGCATTCCTCATAAGGGTATCAAAACCTCTCCCTCTAGTCGAGGCGTTTTAAAAACCTTGAGCGGAAACCAAAAAGAAAATTTGGAAAAACCCAAAGAGCACAATATCTACTAGCGGTGAGCTTGGGCCATTGCATCCATAAACACAGGTTCAAGGGGTCCCATAAGCCTAGCTCAAAGTATTCAAGCATTTATTGGAGTTGGTTGAGAGCGGCCTGCAGATGTGCACAGGTATTGGTTCTTTCAGATTTTATCCAGTCTCTTTAACTTTGTGTTCGTAATCGTCGTTTCTTAACATGCTCTTTTGTCTAGGCAGAGATCATCTTCCAAATGAATTCTTAAATCATTTCTTGACAATAAAGAAGATTTTATATGAAGGGAATTCACTAAACTCGTACATATAGCTAGTTTACGTGTGAGATTTTTTTTTTTTTTTTTTTTTGTTTTCTGAATCAACCATCCTGATTTGGGCGAGGATGGGTAAGTTGGGACCTTTTCAATTCTAACATCTACAACTGTTATTTGTACATGTTTCTTAGTCACATAGGAGCTCCATCCTTAATCAACATGTCTATAAGGTTATTGATAACCAGTAGTCGCTTGTAAAGGAAGATTCCTACCTGGTTCCTCTCTTTGGGGAGCTTGAACTTCGCTTAAAATATTTCTAAAAGCTGCTTTCTCCTTTATATGTCTTCTTTGTTACCTAGATTTTAGAGGATTCAAACTATCTGTTCTTCCACTGTATAAGCTACTCTGAACCTTGTCATCTTCTTTTACAAGAGTACAGCGTTTGTTGGTGTCATCCTCTGTCCATGATTCCAGCCATTGAACGACTCCCTATTAGGTTAAATCTCTCTGCCAATGTGCGTCAGTATTATTTTTGGGTAACTTGACTTGAAAGAAACCACATGATTTTAAAAAACACAAGCAGCAATCCACCCCCAACCCTCTAAATAAACGCATCAGTCTTAATTAAGATAATGAAAGTAATTTGAGATGTTGTATGTGATGATCGAAGAATAGTCTACAAAACATTCATGTTTTGGCTGACAACGAAGAATGAAACAGCTTACCATTCAGTTTGACATCGTGAGACCACTTCCGGAGCTTACTATAAAGTCTCAAGGTGACCATCTAAAGTCTTGGAGTATTGATCATTGAATGATTGATATTTTTTTTCTTCTCTAAGAAAGAAGAAAGAATTGATATTCGGGATTTAGGTAGTGTTAGGAATCTAACTTATATAAGTCAGTTGATAGATTTAACTAAAAGAATGGGTTGGTTAGAGTATCCAAGATGGGAGATGAGTTTGTTAGCCAAGCCAGCCATGGGAGGAGTTTGACATGGGCAGGAGGTTAAAAATAGGAAGGAAGAAGAGGTGGAGAAGGAATTAGATAGACTTTGGAATTAGTTTATGAGAGAGAGCCCTCGGGAAAAAAAAATATATTAACCATTCTTCTCCATTATAGAGTTCGTTAATTTCATTTGATATGCCTGGTATCATTTGAATGGTTATTTCGCTTTTACCATCTGGCCCAATCCCACGTCCTTCCATAATTAAATGGCTGTGGGATATGTATAGAATGATTGTGGGGTTGGAGTTCAGAGCTTTCTGGGTTAATGTGGTTGAAATTTCTCTTTTTTCTGAACTCTACTCCTCTTCCCTCCCTTCAATGTTAATTTTGAATTTCCATTCTTGGAGTTACAGATATCCATTTTCTTGAACTTGTATTATTTCTCAGCACATTTGACGAAATGCTAGTTGTTTGTAGGAATCCATTAATAAGGATGTTCGCCAATGCCTTAAATTACTTGCCATAAGTTCTAGTCTTATTTTCTTAGACAGCCATTTACAAATTGCAACCACCATTTGTTTGGGACTTCGGAATGGATAGCCACATTTCTTGATGTGTAAATATATATATATACCTACAGGAATAGTTGGGTGTATATCTCCAGAAACATGGGCTGCGATGGACGTATTTTTGGCATCAATTTCATCTGAAGATTATGAACCGATGGCATCTGCCCTCATCCAAATGGGTGCCACGAACAATGACGTCAATGCTGTGGCCTTTGCCAGAGATCTTGGCTCCTTTTGGAATATGCTTTTATTTGATTCATTCAAATTAACTAAAAAAAAACATGTTAGTTTTCTAGAAGGTCATTAAAGTGAGGTAACATCTCTTCTTTTTTCATAAGAATATTCTCCATTTTTTGTCATAGTATATGAACAGAATTTAACAAAAGTATCCTAAATCAATTTGTTCTCATTGTATCAACGCAGGATTTGGATACTGAAATAGCGATAGGAAGGAAAGATTCAACTGCTGTTGCTGCAAATATACTCGTAGACGAGAGGCAAATGAACAAACTTTTGTGTTCGTAGCCGACAAAGTTCATAAACTTCAGGGTACACAGTACAGGTATGCTTTTGCATAGAACATCAGTCCTTAGTCTATATAATCAGAAAGTTTGCGTTTTAGAACCGTAAGTATTGAATACTTCTGAATAATGATCACTAGTAAAATGGTCCTTCCTTGCAACTTGAGTTTTGTATTTTTCATTGAAGTCCTAAAATGAAGTAAGACTGAGAGCCTAGGAAAGAAGAATACATTCATGAACTTCTTGAACCATACATTAAGACAAATTGCTAATTTGGACCACATTTCTCTCCTGTTGCTTTCAAAAACCTATCAAATCTTAAGTACCTTACACAAATTTCAAGGCATCTAGTGCCACAACCCTCATAAAAGTAAGAACATATATATTAAAAGATTTAGAATTTGTCTATCAACGTCATGAGCAATATATTTCACTACACCAAAGAATATTTTTACCTGATTTGGCCACCACGTCCGTTCCACTGATTCTCCGACTTCCACGTCAAACGGTGGCCAGTGTCGCCGCCTCTCTCCCCGCAATATTCTCTATATTTCAAACTCCTCTCCAAAATCTCTCCCCATAACATTAATAAAGTCCATCACTTTATCAACACCCCACCAACACCAACGATGCAAGTCTCACCTTCTTCCACCGCCCATCCGCCGTCGTCTTCCCCAAATTCAGGCCAGTTTCAACGGTTTCCCCTCCATGGCTCCGCCGTCAGGCTGCGGCACCGAGATGTGTTAGTCAGGGTGGCTGGGGGAGCTCTGTGGCGGAGCTGGAGAGAGAATTGTCGGTGGAGGGAGAAGAGTGGCTGAAGCTAGGGAGGCTAGAGGAGAAATGCGGCAGTGGAGGAAAAGGAATGGTGGAGTTGCTTGAATCTTTGGAAAGAGAAGCCATTATGGGGGAAGATGAAGGGCGAGACCCTACTGATTACCATAGGAGGGCTAAGATTTTCAGTACCAGTTCTAGAGTTTTTCAAGCTCTTAAGCAACATTCTGATGATGAATCTGAAGAGAGAGAGAGAGAGAGGAAGAAGAAGGATGAACATGTTCATATGAGATCTTATTCGGAGTTACCAAACTTATTTGACATCACATCAGAGTTCCTTCTTTACAGCTCTTTGAAACACTTCTTTTTCTTATTCATCTCCTCCCAAACCTTCTTCAACCAGCCAAATGGCTGCAAGCTTTTCAGTTTCAAACAGAGAAGAAAAGTATTTATAACCCTTCCCTAGTACCATTAGAGAACAGACAGAAGCAGGAGGTTCCGGAGCTTTGGGCTGAGGAACTTCAACAATCCCTTTTCACCTGTAATCATTTCTTGTATGTTTTTCTATCTGTTAGCTCAACACGAACCATACTTGTACCAAATTTAGTGACACGAATCTTTGTCTGTTCTCATCACTTTTCAGCTCCCTATGTTTCTTAAGTGTCATAAAAACAGAGAGACAGAAGAAAGTCTTCCGATGTGGGAGCATGAAAGTTCATTCAATAAAGAACAAGTTCCAAACGGTATATTACACAGAAGACAGAATAAGTAGGGTGGAGGAAAGGTAATTTGATCTGCTCATTGTATGGTTCCCCTAATACAAACATGAAAAGTTCAAACTGAATTTGGTGAATTTGGAAGATTAAGGTTGTTACCCCTGTTTTAGCGGGTGTAAGATCCTACATCGGTTGGAGAGGTGGACGAACCATTCTTTATAAGAGTGTGAAAACCTTTCAAACCATGAAGCTGACGATAGATACGTAACGGGCTAAAGCAGACAATATCTGCTAGCGATAGGTTTAGACTGTTACAAATGGTATTAGAGTCAAGACACCGAGTGATGTGTTAGCGAGGACACTAGACTCTAAAGAGATGGATTGTAAGATCTCACATCGGTTAGAGAGAGAATGAAGCATTATTTAGTGGAACTTCTTGAATTCCATGATTTGTATCATTTTGTTCATTTCTTGATTAAATCTTTTCATTTTTAAAAAATTGATAATCAATTTATCGAAGGATCGCGACTAATTAGTGCACATTTTTTCTTTTTGAAGTTTGATCTGCTCCATAAAATAATATTTGTTGAAATGTTGCATTCATAAAAGGATAATTTGATCTATTCTCCAACTTTAATTTTTTTAAATAAAATAAAATTTAACTAAATACAAAATTAGGGTCCTAAAAAAATTATATTTGAAGTAAACCCTAAAATTAAATTATAATATAAATAATAATACAACCAACAAATGGGAGACTTATGGTTTGAGGAAATATTAGTGGCAGCCTCTTCCACTATCCGAAGCAATTACTGCCTCCCTACTGCGCTTACGTGTATACGATTACGTCAGCATGCTTACGTCAATTAGCCTACAGTTTTCCTTCCACATAACCCCGTCACTCCATTATTTATTCTCTTATTTTCCTTTTCTTTTAATAACTATTCCTCTTTTTTTGTCATTTAAAATTATAAATTTAGTGATTAAGACTTTTTTTTTCGAGTAAATATTATAACTTAAAAAAATGTTTAATATATTTTCCATCAGAAACTTTCATACTAACTGTTATTATATAAAAAGAAAAAAGAAAATTACATAGTTATATATTTCTAACAATCTTAAGACGAACTAACTTTTTTGTAAAATTAAGGATTTTACAAAAGAAGAACGATCCAGTCACAATGCCATACAGGTTTAGGAACCAGTAAGAATGCTTAGTTACATCGAAATATCATAGACTCTTCTCATCTAATATATAATTGACTTTAATGGCTTTTTTATATCGGTCTAGTCATGATAAATCATGTACTATTAGGAGTTGGTTGGCGACCACCTAAATTACAAAGTCAATTCTCGTTAAAAATCATATTAAAGATGTGGAGAGCGCCCCCATTTTGAATCAACTACGATAGATATATGAGTCCATCATTATAAACTTTTCATTACTGGAGGTTAATTAGCTACCCTCCAATAGCTCCAACATCGTAACCTAGTAATATCATAAACATAAAGGGAGCAACCTTATGCCTAAATCAACAATGATGGTAGTGATGCAACGGAAAATCAGCAAAAAAAAAAAAAAAAAAAAAAAAAAAAAAGAAGTTTCGGGAGACTTTACTCTCACCTAATGAGAATTGACACTCAGTTAGTAGAACTAAGTTTTACTCATCATAATATCTCAAAACATCAAATAATTAGGGTAATACATATCATTCATGTTCATGCATGTGGTCTCATAAATTGATATTCTATGTATGTAACACTAACATTAGGACTCATTTTCATCGATAAAATCTTAAAGGTCATATTCATACTGTCATTTGATCTGAAATTGTTTATAAAACTTCGACAACCAAGTATAATAAAATTGAAAGATATTGTTGTGTGATGCATTACATGTATTAAAATAAAATTCTAAAAAAATATAATTAAAATTCTAAAAAAATATAATTAAAAAAAATTATGGAGCGTATTAAGAATATTTTGAAACAAAATATTAGAGAGCAAAAATTGTAATTTGAAAAATAATAATTGTACTAATTCTTCTTGTTGTCTTTCTCCCACTTGAGATGCTGATGTTGTTCTTCCCCCACATTAGCGCCGAAGATGGAGTCTACACTGTTACTGCTGCCGGTGCCGGAGTTGAACATGGCGTCCACCATGTCCAACACCGGAAACTGATCGCCGACGTCTTTGCTGGACCGGATGGTAGCCGGACCCCCGTACTCCATCGAAAGCCATCCGGCAGAGGGGGGAGGAAACTGGGTCATGTGTAGCCCGGCAACTTCCGGCAGCGGCGATGGCGGTGGTGGAGCGGAGGGGGCGGTGGCGGACATGTGGCACGTGTGGTCACCAAGGTAGGCGACTTCGAACGTGTGGGGATCGTGATCGAGGCGCTGCACGTGCTTTTTGGCTGGGCAGTGGTAGAGCTTCTGGTGGGTGCATCTGAAGTAGCCTCTGCAACATTTTATTTATTTATTTATTTATTTATTTTGTGAAAATTAAATATTTAATAATAAATTTAATTATTGAAATTAGTTAGTAAAATGTGAGTGGTTAATCAAATAAAATTAAAATTTGAAAATAGAAAGGGTTTATTAATAATAGATAAAGACATTTAATAATAAACAAATAATAATAATAATAATATTGAAGAATTATTGACCGAAGAATGAGTCAGAAAGTCAACAAAGGTGTCCCACATTTGTTTTCAATTAAATCGGTCAAACCTTCGATTATTTTATAAATCAATTTCCCCTAACAAAATTAAAAAATAATTTTTTTTTGTTTCACTGAAAAAAAAAAATCTTTGTTTTAAATAAAAAAATCGTTTTATAAATTTTAAATTTCCAAAGAATAAATATAAATTTACAACTTGTAATTTTTATTCATAAATATTAAATTAGCAACTTAATTAGTTAGTTAATTTGAATTATTATTATTTTATATTGATTTAAGATTTTTTTTTTTAATAGTTGGACTGTATAAGAGCCTTACATCACCATTATTAGATATTATTCATTTTAGCTAGTTACCTATAGTCGTCAGCTTCACGATTTAAAAGAAAAAAAAAATCACTCTCCACCCCTATATGGGAGAGGTTTCATCTCATTGGGGGTCAGCGTCCTCGCTGGTATACCGCCTAGTTTCTAACTCTAATAACATTTATAATAGTCTGATGCCACCGCTAGTAGATATTATCTGCTTTGGTTCGTTACATGTTGTTTTCATCTTACGATTTTAAAACGTGTGTCATTTAGGGAGAGATTTCCACACCTTACACGAAATTATTAGTTTTTCTCTCCAACCAACGTGGGAACTCAAGTTGAATATTATGATTAAAGGTTTTATTTACTTTTTGGTTTATTATTTGTTAAAATGAAAACTTTTAATAATAAATGAAGTTATTCTAATTCAACTTAAATATTTAAATATGTGTTTGTGAATAATAATTTCAACTTTTTTTTGAATTATTTGTGTTGTTATGATTTTAATTTGAATAAATAAATAAAATCTTAAGCCAAATTTAGCAACGTAATTAAATTAGTAACAAAACAAACCTGGGAAACCTGGAGCCAAGAATCTCCTTCTGTCCATATTTCCGCCATGTGAAGCCGTCGTCCGGTGGCAGCTCTGTGTTTCCGATGCGCGGCGCCGCCACTCTCACCGTCCTCTTCGCCATTCCATCTTTTCTGGTTAAACCCATTTCACAAAAAAACAATCTCTTTTACTTTTACTTTTTTTACTTAACTTTTTTTACTTTTACTTTTACTTTTACTTTCGAATGAATAAAGAATTCATAATTTAACCAATACCGTCTTCGAGCCTTGGTTGACGTGGAAGAATAAGAAGAATAAGAAGAATAAGAAGAAGAAGAAGAACCAAAACGCATTGGCGGTAGATTCCCGGAATCGTCGAACGGCGGCGGCGGCGGCGGCCTGATCTGAATCCGCGGCAAGTCCATAGATTGGGAGGTACTGGTCCTGAGGCACTCGTTTTGAGGGCGACTGAGGCGCTCCTTGGCGGCGGAGAAAACACCCAAAATCTCATCACAAAAACGAGCGAGGAAATTAATATTATTGCGGAAATTCAAAGGATTGGATTCAAAATCTCTGGCCAAGGAACACCCTCGAAGAATCAAAGAAAGGGCCTCCTCCATGCCCGGATTTACCTCCATAGCCCACAATAATGGAGAGAAATTGAAGATCGCCAACAAATATATATATATATGTATGTATGGTATGGTATGGTATGGTATGGTATGTATGTATGGTATGGCATGTTGGATGAAAAGGGTACAAAAATGAATGAATTGAATAAAATAAAGAGGTGGTGGTTATTACTGGGAAAAAGGGGGAATTGGTCTACAGGAAGACTTTGGGCTTCTTCAGTTCTTCTTCTTCCATTCAAAAAGATTCTTCCTATTGGGGTTTGAAGGGTTTTACAATATTTTGACCAAAGACTAAGTACAATTATGGAGTTTTCTTTTTTTTTTTTTTTTCTTTTTCCTACGTGGAAAAATATTTTTGTTATTACGTTGTAAGAAAGGGAGAAACTATCTTATGTGGCCACTGTCGCGTGGATACGTCTTAACAACTATGGTATTTGTTTATGACTTTTATTTGAATCTTTTTTATTTTTTTTAACATTTTAAAATTTAAATGAGATTCATAGTAGGGTGTATTTCTATATTATTATTATTATTTTTTTTTTTTGAAGTTTAAGGTCATTTTTAAATTTTTTTTTTTTAAAGATTTAAATGTGTGAAAAGCTAAAGTTTTGTGAGGGAAATTGTGTTAGCATTTGCAACTTTTAATTTGATGACTTCTTCTTCTGCTCCTATTGGTTGTAGTGTGTGTGAAGGAAGGGTTAAACTATGTCTCAATTGAAACAAGGAATTGGTGTGCTTTTGTGGGGCCTCATGCCCTACTTTTCTTCAACCTTTTCTAAGAGCATATTTATCTTTAAAAGGGCAAAATCGTCCATCAATTACTATTTTATTTCTTATCGTATAAGTTTGGTCTCTCAAGTTTTAATAGTTGTGCCCATTTATCTCCATATGTAGGAGTGTTCAAGAAAACGATTGAAAAGATTGAATGGTTTGGTTCGGTCAACAGTTTTATCTATTATATTTCTTTTTTAAAAAAATAACACATCTCTAGATTGTACCACCATGGTCACAAGTTAGATGACATGCATTTTGATTTTTTAGTCATAAGCTAGATGGTTCATATTTAATATTGATCCCAAGTTGGATAGTCGATATTTTTTTGAGAAGGGTCACAACCCAAATGATCTTATATATTTTTTTTAAGGGATTTTGACTACAAATTAGATGATTTCTGTTTAGAGACTAGTATGTATATGCATATCTAAATATCTAATTCTAGGACGGGAGTTATTTGTTGGAAGTTATTCATGCTTATCAAGTTTTATAATTTCCTTTCCTAAGTTTTGAAACAACAATGGCATACATTTAATAACGATCTTGACCTATCTATGTTTAAAAAGTCGAGTAGTTATACTTAATGAATAATAAATAAATAAAACATACCAAGAACCCAGTTTGGGTCACCCAAAAATTTATGCTAATCCAACAAGTGTACACCTCTAAGTACCTTTTCACGAAATTTTACCGAACCTGCATGTTGTAACATAGTAATGGTCCTTAGAGAAATCATAAAAGTCGGTCGCCCATGAGTCTGCAACAAGGTCACAAAAATATGCAAACCTGATGAACGCCATATTGACAATGAACTTTTGAGTCAATTGTGAATCATATTACATGATCACATTTGATCATTAAATGATAGATACCGATGTTGATCCTTCACATAACAATTAAATAAATCAGACAGAATGATGGCAGTTTTTTACGACTGACTTCACAAAATCAAAATCACTGAATTTGATTAATGAGAACCAAAGATAGTTTCACCTTTGGTCTTCAGTGGCAAGTTTCATAGAACTTATGATCAACGTTCTAGTAAAATGGTTGATGGCATCATGGTTTCATGCCAAATATTTATTGTGATAACAATGCCTTAATATCTCTGAAGCCCCCAGGTATCATCAGACCTCTTCCACCTAAATGAAGTTCACATGAGCATTCAAGCAGTCTGATGAAGGTAATAAACTTCCTATCTATCAGTTCAATGAGAGCTAAGGGTTACCTGAGGAAGTCCCATCAATTCAAGAACGGCTTTTTGTGGTGTTAGCTCGTTATCGATAATTCGGGCCACCGCTGTCAAAACTGGCATCTTAACATTATATTTCTGGGCCAACGCAATAACAGCCCCAGCAGTTGATACACCTTCTGCAACCTGTTGCATACGGGGGGGACCTTAACAACACATTAGCATTGAATGAAAACCAAATATTTCCAGACATGCTTAAAGGCTACCCAGGTAGTACCTGATTCATTGAGCTCAATATATCATCCAGATTCTCACCAGACCCTAGTCGTACTCCTACAGTGCGATTTCGAGAGAGGTTGACAAAGCATGTGAGCATAATGTCCCCTGTGCCTGAGAGTCCAGTAATTGTCGTTGGCTTCGCGCCCATCTTTAATAAAAAATTGAAGGCAAAAGTTATCAGAATGTCAGGAATGCAATCAGACAATTAGATAAGATAAGAAAAGTAGGCGAGTGTTTGATGTATTAGATAAGGCTTGAACTATTATTGAATGTAGGAACGTGAAGCCAACATCTTCTGGACCATCCAACGGAAATTGGAACAGAAACAATAAACGAGCAGAGAACTTTCAGTAACAATCTGATTTGGCAGCAGAGATAAAAGACTCCATTAAAGCTCTTACTCTCAGCTTTTACACGATAATGGATCCATAAGGTAGCACCATATTGAAGCGCCATTGAGAAAAATACGTAAGAGGCCAATAATCAGGCAGAGAACATTTAGTAACAATCTGAATTCGCAGCAGAGAGAAAAGACTCCATTAAAGTTCTTACTCTTAGCTTACACGATAATGGGTGTAACAGCCCAAGCCCAAACCCATCGCTAGCAGATATTGTCCTCTTTGATTTTTCCCTTCCGGACTTCCCCTCAAGGTTTTTAAAATGCGTCTGCTAGGGGAAAGGGGTCCCCTCAAGGTTTTTCCACACCCTTATAAAGAATGTTTTGTTCTCCTCCCAACCAATGTGGGATCTCACAATGGGTCCATACGGTAGCACCATATTGAAATGCCATTGAGAAAAATACGTAAGAGGTCATTAGGTATCGTTCCAGTATCTCTCAATTGTGTTCAGTTTTGAAAAATATAAACATTTGTTAACTGCAACACATTTTCCATTTCTCATTTGAGACTTTTCCTAAAATTATGTACAATTTTATTAAGAAACAACAAAATCTAGTTTTTGGGCTTGTGACGTAAATGAATCACATTCAATCTTCAAAGCAAGTAATACTGAATAAAAGCATACCTTTGTTGCTAGCCAACGGATCTCAGAACAACCTTGTGCTACAAGAGCTGCCATAGAGTTGTTACCAAGATTCATCCCCTCAACAATTCCTGCTGCTATCGCAAGGACATTCTTCAATGCACCTGCAATCTCCACCCCTGTCACATCACTGAGTCATCAGAAGTTACAAGCTAAGTAAATTACTGGCTTACAGAGCTTACAAGTACCTTTTCATTTTGGTATATTTTATTTTCTTAAGATAAAATACTTTGGGAGGGAATTTGTGATCAGACAATGGAGAAATAAACAAAGAATAAGGTAGCAACGGAGAAACTGGATAAATGACTAAATGTGAAGTTAGATGCTTGATAAGATGATAATACTAGTAGGATAAATCAAAGTTTCCTACCAAAGGGTATTTTAAATTACAATTTTCAAGAAAAGTAAGCCTCATTGTTCAGTAATTATATCTACCTCGAAGTGCTTATTCTTAGATAACTAGAAGCTAGTAGTTGCTGAGCTGCATTTGCCAATTTTTTGTCCTTTGATGCCACTACCATTGCTGGAAAACCAAGATAGAGGTTCATAACAATTTTAAAACAATACAATTCAAAAAAGCACTGCAAAATGTGCGTCAATATCACCTGTCGGCAATTTATTCATTAATTCTGAAGCAAATGAAGGTCCTGAAAGAGCAACAAAGGGTTGTCGAGGATTTCTCAATGCATGGGGAATAATCTGTGACATCATCCTCAAGGTATTAAGTTCCAACCCTTTGCTTAGAGATATGAATGGCACATGTGGATCAACATGGTCAGCAATGCTCTCAAGAAAGGACGAGCTGAACTGCAATAGTATTTAAAAAAAAAAAAAAAAAAAAAATCCTTAAATCACGCAAAATTAGTAATTAATATTTCTGACATCTAAAACTGAAGGCCCATATGAAAATTATTTGTGACATCTACAATTAAAAAACCATATGAAAGAAATTTGAATTATTTGCAAGAATCTGATGCACTCAAGTTCCAAATAATTCAGCAACTATTCAAAGGCCTTAAAGAGAGTACAGCAGCCATATTTATAGGCTAAAAAAAACCCTCACTGAAAATAGCTACCTAACCAAAAATAAAGAAGCCCTTTACCACGTGATAAAAGCTTTTAACAAGAAAGAAACAACTTAAAGTAAATGAATAGTAATAAAACATATAACCACCCACGGTTAAAGAAATGGATAAAAAATTATTAAAAATTCCCAAGATCCTATATCTGAGTCTGTAAAGAAAGGACTGTATTATAAGTTTTTCCCCTTAGGAATTCATAATTACGAAGAGCAAACAAATATTAATGAAGAAATTTCAATAGAGTAGTGAAAGACCTGCACAGGTACAGCGTGAAAACAGAAATCAGCACCTAGCAAAGCAGCTTTGGCATCAGTTGTAGCAATAACATTTATCGGTAGCTTGTGCCCTGGGAAGTACTTACTGAAAATAAATGTCCTCAAGTTAAATGCAATCAAGCAAACTTTCATCTGAGACCACACAAACATTTACACAAGCTCTCTCTCTCACACACACACACAAACACATATACGTATTGTAAGTGAACTTCAGCTAATTACGCATGGATTTAAGCTGAAATAGGTGAAAAAGGGAAGTTCTTTGCAGAATAACTTACCTATTGTAGTGACTATCGTTAATGGACTGGCATACTTGAGGATCACGGAGAAGCATGTTCACTTCCAATTGTGGCTTTCTACCAGCAATATGGGCAGCCATCGCTGTGCCAAAAGATCCGCCTCCAAGCACAGCCACCTGATAGAATTCAGACAATGAACTCTAAATATGAAGCGAACAGAGATTTCGCAAGTGGAATATGCTATAAACAAATATCAGTGAATAAACTGTCTATAGTTCTAATGCTTTAAGTTTGACATTTATCTCCCAAAACATAAGATGTACTTTTTCAAGTTCAGCATAGTCCTGCCTGGACCTTGATGACGAATGGAATGTTTAAGCTTTTGCTGATAATTAACTGGGTTCAAGACACATCGACTAATATACTTATTTTGAAGCCGAAATTCAAGTAATATGGTGTTGATTCGTTTTCTAGGGGTTATCATTTCCCAGACTAATAATAGTCATAATTCTCCAGACCCAACAATGCCATACAAGGGGCCTCGTTCATATTATAACTTACAAGAGAGTACAATGAGGTAATTACAGTGAAAAAACAAGGGATTTCGGTAACAAATTGAATAAAAAGTAAAGAAAAAACAAGATACTACAACGAACTTCTCTGCGGCATTTTATCAAACAGGTTGAAGTCACATTATCAAATCACGCAAGACTAATCCTCCAAAAGATCAACCCACATCTTCAACAGGCTAAAAAAAGATAAAATTAGGAAAAAGATGAGGAGCGGATTAAAACCCACCTTGTTCGTGCGCTCAAGAACGTCGGTCTTTGCCTTGAATCGCCAAGACCTGGACCACCGCACCAACTTCTCCCAGGCAAGTCGAACAATCCTACGGCGGTTCGGGGTTTTTTCAGTGACCAAATCTAGAACTACGTCAGTGTCTTCAAGAATCGGAGGCGGCGATTCATCGGCGCAGAACCGGCGATGGGAAGTGGTGGGTTTATCGGGACAACAGAGGCTAAGATTGGTTAATTTGGAAGGTTTTGTGTAGTACAAGGAATAATTCTTGGGCGTGAAAAATGCGTTGCGGGAAGAAAGATCGAGCAATGGCGTCTCCATTGAAACAAAGAGAAGCTTTGGAAGGTTTTGTGAAGCGTTGCAAGAAGCTTGGGAATCACAGAAAGAAGAAGATAACAGGTAAAACGTCGAGAATATCAGATGGAATTCTTTTTTCTTTTTCTTTTTTTCAATTATTAAATTACCAAATCAGACCATTTTACAAAAAATTAAAAAATAAAAACAATTTATATCTCTAAATTAATAATCCATATATATTATAAATTACTAAATTAAATATATATATATATATATATATATATATGTTTTAATTTTTTTTATGAACTAAAAATAATAAAAGAAAAGATTGGATGGACATAGAGATCAAAATTATTGGAATTAAAATCCATTGAACAAAAAAGAAAAAAAAAACACAAGAACTGGATGCAACTAATATCCTAAGCCATTTCAAATGTTTCAACTAAAAATTAAAATTATAAAAAAAAAAAAAAAAAAAAAAAAAAAAAAAAGGTTCAGTTCATCATCAGCTGGCACTTGAGCTTCACCACATCAGATTGCTTCAAAGGTTTGAGCATGAACATCTCTGCTCCTTCCTCCAAACACCTAACCAAATTCATTTTTTTTTTTATTAATTTTTTTTTGAAAATATAATAGTATGGATAAAGATGGATGGATTTAAATTAACTAAATTAACTAAATTAACTAACTTGTTGATGCGAGTGGGCACATTCTCTGATGAAACCACCACTACAGGAACTTCCTTCATCCTAGAACATCTCTGCAACACAAACAAGATTATTTTTTTTTTTCTTTTTTTTCGATAAATTTAAGAAAGAATAAAAATAAAAATAAAAATGGAACCTTGATTTTCTTGAGAAGTTCATATCCGGACATTCCGGGCATGCAGTAATCCGTGATGATCATGTTCACCTTCGACCTCTGCAATAACGACAAAGATTCCATTAAAACATCTCCAATTTTCTGGGGGATTTTCCTTCGTTTTCTCACCAACCAAACACAATCTTTAACTTACATCACCGCATTCTATGTTGTTGTGTTCATGTTCATCCAACAAACCCAGAAACTCCAGAGCACTGCGACCATTTTCTGCTGTTGTCACTGCACAAACAAACAAACAAACAAACAACCAAACAAACAAAAAGATTGCTTTTTTTTTCTTGCCCAGATTCTGAAATCCTGTTTTGAATGAAAAAAATGAAAACTTTTGTATTTTTACCTTTAAAAGAGGAGTTTTTGAGCAATTTCTCAACGAGTTTACGATCAACGAGATTATCATCAACAGCAAGAACATGGGGTTGGTACCCATTTTGAGAAGAAGAGGAACCGGCAGCCTCCATGGAAGGGTTGCAATAGAGAGGAAATTGAATTTAGGGTTAGAAATAGAGAGAGGAAAACGAGGTTGTCAGAGCAAGAAAGAAACGTAAGAGAATCAGAAAGTCACAAGAGAGAGATGAATTGAATTGTGTGAGTTGTTTGTTGGGTATTTATAGGATTAAATGAGTGTAACCCAAACCATAACTAATGCCAAATGTTTGGTGTACTTCTCAAGATTCTTCTTTTCTTTTTCTATATCATTTTTGTAACCCTCTTAGTTAGGGATCTTCGTATCCTTTTAACAAACCCGAATTCCGATATTCAAAACAAGCTCGAGGCAAGTCACACAGGTCACGAGAACTCGACATTATTGCAAGAACCCTAATTTCAATATTCAAACACAGGGTCGAGGCAAGGAAGAGAATTAAAACCCTATAGTCAGAGATTAGGAGAAATCCTCGTTATAACAACTCAATACCCCACTTTAGCCTGTTACATATCGTCATCAGTCTCATAGTTTTAAAATGCGTCTACTAAGGTGAGATTTTCATGCTTTTATAAGAAATATTTCGTTTCTCTCTTCAACTGATGTGAGATCTTACACTCATGCTACTAGAACTTGGTACATTATTACCAGAACCCTAAAAGCTAAAACCCTAGGGTCAAAGTTTAAGATAAGTCGTCATACTACTAGAACATGACAATGTTACAAGAACCCTATTCTCGGTATTGAAAACGAGAGCAAGAGAAGGAAGGGTATTAAAACCGTGTGGTCGAGATTATAAATTGGAAGGCAAGAAAGGACGAGAAAGGCATCCGAAGCATTTAACATGTAGAAAACATGGAGAAGAGGGAGAGGGAGAGGGAGAGGGAGAATCTTTGGAGATCCTTTGTGGGTAAGGGTGGAGATTTGATTCAATGATATCATTATTTGTATGAATGTCTGAAGAGGCTCAGAGCTATGTAGATTTTATTGTTTCTGCAAAGCCACCATGGGGAGACCATCACACACAAACGAATATTAATGATTTGCCAGAACCAAACAGTGTTCAAATCTTTTTGACACCTTCCAACCTTAAATTTTCCCCCCATTACATTATATTACCTTCTTTTTCTCTCTCTCTCTCTCTCTCTCTTACTTTCTTCAATCCATCCACAAATTTGAAATTTTCTATTTATTTTTATTTAATTAGTGAGTTTACGGAAAACTCTTATAAGTTGCACTATGTTTTTCGAAGTTGATTAAATCGAAAGTCTTTTTATAGTGAAAATTGGTACAATGTACCAAATTTATGATATCGGAATATTTTAGAGATCAAAGTGTAAACGATACTATAAGCACATTGATATCATTTTGAAAATTGGGATTAACATTCTCCATTCATTTGGTAATAACATCACATGTAGAAAGGTATCGAATGTGCTATCTAATTTTCAAACCTATGTGATAGGTTGGATTTCTAAGATGCCCATGCCCTTCCAATATTTGTTCTTTTTTTCTCTTCTTTTACAATTCAATCACATTGGCCCATGATCTCAAGAACTTCCTCCTCTCCAAACAGATAGCTATGATGGGGTTATGTGGGTGTGACCAATACCCGTTTACTAATTGTTTGCTTAGGAATTGAAAGAGAGATGGAGAGTGAGAGACCGATTAAGATCAAACTCATTACTAATAGATATTATTTGTTTTTGTCCATTTTGTATGGCCGTTAGCGTCATGGTTTTAGAACGCGTTTATGTGGGAGAAGTTTCTAACACACCTATAATGAATGTTTCGTTCCCTTCTCCAAACGATGTGGGAACACACCTATAATGAATGTTTCGTTCCCTTCTCCAAACGATGTGGGAACTTGCATATTCCTTATGATCTACGATCTATTTCAATAGCAAAAGAGTTTGAAGACTTTTATTCGACGTAGGAGAAAAGATAAATTAGTTGAATTTTTTGAGGTTTAATCGAACGGTATGAACCAAATAATGTTGTCATCTCCCTCGACTTCTCGTCTCCATCTTTCTCAAGTACAGCTGAATTAATACAGATATCAAAATAAAAATTTGAAATTTGAATACGTAAACCGTGAATTAGACTCTAATAATATTATTATTATTTAAAAAATTGAAGGAAGTGATTGGGTGAATCTAAAATCCAAAGAAAGGGACATGTTAGTGGATTTTATTTGATTTAAGATACGGAATGATTTTGGGAGTCAGAGTTTGGTAAAGTCAAACCTAAACTAAACAGGTTTAGGGTTAAGGGAATCTTGGACAGAGTACCCTATTCCTTTACCCAAACAGTCTTTTCATTTCAGTCAACCCAATTCAATCACTATATAATTAATTAATTAATTAATTAAAGTTATGACTTTGACATAATTTTGAGTGCTTTTTTGAACTTCTTATGTTCGCCCAAAGTGATGTATTATTATTGCATTTGGGTCACTTTGTAACTATAAATGTTTGATTTTAAAAAAATGGTTTTTTGAAGTACTAAATTATTAAAAGTCACATTTAGTCGATTGTGTGACCAAAAATCACCTTCAGAAAATGTAGGTTTTTTTTAAAAAAAAATCCAAACCCACTTTTATACTACTGCCTAATAGAGATTTGACCAACTATTTTCATGGCTTACACATATAAACAATTGAAATTAAATTGAGAACCAAATTCTATATATGCTACCAAACACGTTAAAAAAACACACAGATTAATTGAAATCGAAATTATATTTACGGGTAATTCGAAGTTAGATAAACAAAATATGGTTGTTGGGAGATTGAGATTTATCTAAAACAAAAATGTGACCCTTTTACATCATACGAACATAATGTCAATTCTAAATATCATAAATTCAAAACAGAATGTCATTTTTAAGACCAAAAAGAACTACAAGGATACATTACCTGAAATAATGAAGGCCCATTTGATTTGATGAACCAGTGCCAAATCTCTTCAAAAGTGACTCAGTTTGGTTTGCCAAGTAACGCAGTGTTCAGGGATCCTTCTGGCTGTGAAGCTCTCCTCTACCATGGCTATGCTGCTATCATTTGATGCTTGCCTTCGGGATCGACGACGTGCATGCTCCTGCAGATGTCATGAACGGTATTCCTTTGTACATCGCCACGCCCTTGTCGTCTGTGAAAAGATGCTGAATCCATCCAAATAACAACCATTTGAGTATAATAGGTGCAAAATGAAAGATGTGAGTAGGCATAGATTGCAGCTGGGCGAGCAAGATAAAAGGTGCGTTTAGTGGATCCACAACATTTAAAAGTGATTATATTAACTACATGTGATTTTTTTTTTTACTGCTGTTTTTTTATTAATCACTTCCAGGACTTCTATATATATATATATATATATATATATATATATATATATATATATATATATGTATGTATATCTCGAATGTTTTTTCAAAAATAGGTTTAAAACTAATTCAATTCTTAAAGTGCTTATCATTTATTAAAGAACACTTTTGGTCATCTAAAATCCTTCCATAAGTTAAATGGATTATTATTTTCTTTAAAAAAAAATTATTTAAAAATCATTTTTTTCAAAAGTTATTCCAAATACACTGGCTGCTGCTTTCATTTCGTTTGCCCAACACAAGACCTTTGAATCGCCCTTCTTACGTTTAAATGCATGCAATTTAAGAAGGCACAACAATCCACGACCCTTTAGCCAGAGAATAAAAGGTAAGTGTTCAACCTTGCCTATTTTGTTCAAAACACATCCACTTTATGACCTTGTCATTTAAAACGGTTGCTTTTTTTTTTTTTTTTTTTTTTTTTTTTGCATCATCCTGAAACTTTTGAACCTATTTGGACAGGGAAGGTTAAAAGTGGACGTACCGGTGTTATCTTATCCAGTTGTTTCTTTTTGGGGTTGAGAACATCTTCTGGCTTCCCATCAACCCTAAATCAAATTACGAGATAATCAATACACCACATAACAGCAGAGACCCAATTCAAATAGAGATTAATTATAAAACAACCAAGAAAAACAGTCAGATACTCAATGATACACCGAAGGGGGAATTTACATTTACCAAGGACAAGACCTAATTTCCCCCTTTTGAATAAGAAAAAGATTCTTGAAACATCTTCTAGTGTATAATATATATATACACAGCTACTCTACACAAAAATTCATAGAAGTGCAAGTCAGGTAATGCAGTTAAATTGAGTTGTCTCTGAAAAACTTACCCTGCAAATGAAATTTGTTCACCAATTTTGGCTCCTTCAGGAGGAAGCAAAGGCTCCACGATGGTGTGATCTTCATTAGACGCACATAACACCTGAGAGAGGGATTTATGAATCCATGTACAAGTGAGCATATCAACTCAACTTCCACACAACATATGAAACATCCAAAATCCACATTGAAAATGTAAGAAGAAATAACTGAAACCAGACCAGAACTAGAGAAATAGTGCTAAGAATTTAGTGTATTCACATATAAAATGAAAGGCAACTTCATATTAATCCATATACGTCACAGTAAAGTACAGGAGCCTAAAAAAAGATAAAAATAATCAATTATGGTATGTCCAAAAAAAAAAAAAAAACAGACTGCCAAGGAAAGAGAAAATACCAATCCCTGGGACATCACATCTCGTAGCTTTCCGGGTTTTACATTAGTAATAAGAACAACGTGGCGGTTCTGCACAGATTAATGCAATAATACATCAAACTTTGAATTCTGTTTCTACAGCGGATCCATTACAAGTTCCTCATGACCAACATGTAAATGTAACTATACCGTCAATTCCTCTGGACTACAGAACTTTGCCAGACCACTGACAACCTGTCGCACATTGGCCTCTCCAACATCTATCTCCTCAACCAGCAAACTGGATCACCACAGTATGATTGATACAAATTTAAGCTCAGAGGAGAATAATGAACTTCAATAGATCAACGTAAATAATGCTATCGCAGAAGACCATACCTGTCAGCAGATGGATGTTTCCACGCTTTTCGAATAAGCCCAACACGTATATTCAACAAACTAACGCTAACTTCCTTTTCTTTATCCGTTGTTTCTGTTTCAAGTGGTTTCTTCTTTTCAGGTGCAGCTTCTTTTTTGTCCTTCTCTTTTTTCTAACAGTTTCATAAAATTAAAAACAAATATGTAAATGAATGAATTGCAAAAAAGATGATGATGATGAGAAAAGGCAGGAGTAAAGAATAGTTAGAGGATATCAAGTTATACCACAGAAATTGAACAGGTCACAACAAGTCGATATACATTGAATACTAAAATAGAACTATCAACTATGTGTAAGTAATATATTGGTTCAAAAGAAAACATTCTTCTACCTTTACTTCTTTTTTCTAAACAAACTTTTCACTGAATTTATTAAAAGTTAAAATAAAAGAAACCAAAAGATCTATATCAACATACCCCATATGGCATCACAATAATCTGATCCAATTAAAATTGATTATAAAGGAGGTATAATTATCAAAAGAATTTGAAAGTGTACACCGATTAGAATAAAACCAGGGCCAATTCAAAAACATCAACCCTGCTCCTGCTTTTATTGTTAAAGATTCACTGATTCCTCTCTAACCAAAGTTCACAAAGAAAGGATTTCTTTTTCTTAAAACCACGGCTGGGCTATGCAACAACTGTAAAATATTTTCCTTCACTATTCTATCAAAGCACCAATTCTGCCCAAAATTTGAAGCAGTGCACAAGTAATGTTCTCTCACAAGATGAGAGAATTCTCTCCAAACTATTCAAAAGATATGAAAAATAGAACAGAATACAATTTCCCTTCAATAAAGGTCTTTGCAACATTTTTTCAATAGTTTATATTACCAAAATATGAGTAGGCAGGCCAATAAAGAAATGTAGGCTTTACCCCCGGATCAGCTTTCTTAGTGTCTGGGTTCAGTTGAGGCTTATCTGAAACCTTGGTGCTTTGCGAAGACTTCTTGGCGTTTGAATCTTCCTCCACATTGTTGGCAACAACTTTGCCCTGCAACTATAATTAATAAGACTTTTAATTTGTTCATGCAACGGAATTTCTCAAAATGTGAGTTATTAACCATCAGTAATTCAAATGCACACTTCTTGGGAACAAACTCCATGAATTTGTATGAAACTTGAAAAAATCAATCTAGCTTTTAGTTTTTTGAGAGAAAAAAATATATTTTATGAAATATCCATCTACCTTAAAAAGTTTAGATGCTTCAGCTAAGCCAGAAATGGAGGAACTCACAAAAACAGGGCAAAAGCACAACGAAATTCACAAATACTAGAAACCAACAAGAACTTGCAATTTGAGAGTGAAGTGAAAACAATGTGAAAGCAACTGGCAGTTTGAAGTTAACAATATCAAACAGGTAAAATCAAAGAACAATGACAACACAGTACAGAACCCAAGGATAATCAACTAGAATAGAGAAAAACAATGAATAACGAATATTCAAATTTCAAAGTCAAATTGTAGCTAGGTCATACAAGGGAAGAATACTAGCTGACTTGATCTGGAAATTTATAGTCCATATTATGTGAACCAAACATAATTTTTTGGCATAACTTGGATGTTTCTAATGATAAATGGTATGATAGTGCAAACAATATACTTTTCACTTTGGAACTTAACATCCTTGCTCCTTAAAGAGCAAAACTCTAGCAGATGCAAAAGAATTAATTGCGCACTTACTGGAGGATCAAAGTTGCATTTCTCTAGCTGTATCTTTTGAAACAACTCCCCAATATTCTCTTTGTTCTGTTAAAAACACAAAATGATGCAAGTATTAATTAGCTCAAGTCATGGAACTAAACCACAATAATATTGAAGCCAGAATAAAAGTGGATTCAAATTATAAATAAACGACTAAAGAACCAATATTAATACTCATTTTTGCATGTCTGCGATAAAATCAACAATTAAAACCAGAAATATTCTCAGATGCAATTGGTAAGCAGTCAAGGCATTAAAGAAGTAGACCTACCTGGATATAATCTATCCATCTTAAAATGTGTGGCAACTTTTCTCTCTCTGCTGTTGAAAGGCCAATCTAGCAGTAACCAATAAGGTCAGATCTCACTGGAATCTCTACTTTGGTCAATCTAAAAGTTATTTTTTGAAATCCTATGCAAAACTAGTCCTTGAAATCCAAGAACCGCATGCAAAAGATCCATCGGCCATTTGAACAAGGATCTAAGCATGAAAACGTGAAATGAAATGTGTATACATTATATGAAGAAATGATGACATTCTTGAAAGAAAAGAATGATTTTAAATATAGACATTTTGTCATAAAATGCAAGAATGCTTACCACAGAAGGGTGTAGTACTGAAAACACAATTACATCAGCTTCAGATGTCTTCAATCCATTACCCAAAAGTACAGACTTTTGAACTAATTCTTCATTTAATTGTTTGAGAACCTCAAGGCATGCCTTAGAATCTACAGGAAAGCTGTCTGCAAATGTAATCCATTTCATCACCTGCAGCAACCATCATAACCGTTATGGTAATGATAAAACAAAAAGTTGCACTAAAACATAAATTTTCAATTTTATCAGATGTCCCTTCGGGAAATCTAAAACATAAAAATTTCAAACGGCTGCATATCTGGCCTTCATAATACATGTATTGGCAAGGTTCCTTGGGAAGAAAGATCTTCTCTATGGACGCTACTAAGTGCATGCAGAAGGTTAAAGCTTTCGTTTGGTCCCTTTTCTAGCAGTGAATCTACATTTGATAGAGAGTGCAGAACACAAATTCCCACATATTTTCTTGTTCCCCGCTTAGTGTCTGGTGCAAGTCTGCTTGTGAGGATACATATTAATTTTTATTGGTTGGTCCATTGGTTAAGCACGTTTGGGAGAAAATCCTTAATACCTTCAATTTGAACTTTGGTTGGTCTACCGATATTTGAGATTTTCTATTTCCCTCGCGTCATCAGGCATCCCTGACCCCAATACAATAAAAGCTAACACTCTTCAGTTAAACTGTATTTTTCCTAATCTTTGTAAAGTTTGGATTGAGAAAAGAGTATAGCTTCAAGGCTCATAAAGAACTTGGGAGGACTCTTGAGGCACTATTGTTTTCAACTGTTATCATTGATGTCTTCTCTCAAAGGATTCTAGAAACTGATCTGTTTCTTCTAATTTTGCCCAATTGGAGAGCTTTGCGAAAATCTCCTTTGTGAAATTGGGGTGGATTCTTTTCTTATCATTTGTACTCTTTTCACTTCCATGAAAATTCGTGCCCCTATAAAAAATTTCTAACGATATGAAATTCGAGTACAGTCAGCATAGTGAAAAATATTCGACCTTACCTCATCATTATCATCGACAGAAGCACGATTCCTTGATGTTTTCAAGAGGTTTACTACATAGGTCTTAAAATCCATACTTTCTCCGGTTAATGAACTCTGAAACAAATAGCAATTTAACTTCAGTAACAAAATTCCAATGACAATGCACAACACGGAAAAGAAAGATTGTAAACAAGTGGTACCGAAGCTCGTAATCGTTGGACGGATGAATCATTTCAAAAAACAAACGAGGCAATCAACGGAAACTACATTAACATATTTTACTGCGAAAATTCTTTGTCTGGAGATGATTCCACGACTTCATCTAACTCCGAAGAGAAACTAGACAAACCATGATCATATCCATAAAATAATACAGTGCATAGAATTATTCCTCCTACACGTAAAGTCAAATGAATTTCACAATATGGAGCAGCCAATACCAATAAATGTCGAGTGAAACAAGAGAGAAGATTGGTCCATATAAGATCAGAGATTCACAGCGTTCGACAGCAAGTTAAGAGAGAAGAAGCTTACAGAATCTAAGGAGAAGTGTTTAGCCAGCGCCGATGCGACCAACTGCTTCCTATCTAACGCAGAACCTCCATTGGCAGCCATTTCAAGCTTTTCAGCGATGAACTGCTGAGAATTCTTTCTACTCGGTGAGTCGATCAATCACTGATAGGGTTTTTCAATTTTCAGAAGCTTTGCTAATGGCTCTTCTTTGTTATGGTCACGGACTTCAAAGGCACGGCCCATCAAGCAATTGGCCCAATAACTGCTTTCTGTTCCATTATTTTTTTAATAATTTTTTAATATATATTTCGCTTTAAAAAAAAAAAAAAAAAAAAAAAAAAAACTTCAACACCATTTAATCTAATAATTTACAGTTTCACTTATAACTATATTTTTAGCTCTCACAAATTTTTAATAATAATTTCATTTTTTTTTTAAAGAAAATATTTTTCTGATCAAATTCTAAAAATAATTTTTTTTTTTCAAATTTTTAAAATTTTGCTCCTGACTTTTCTATGCATCTCTTATGGCAATGTCACGTTACCTACTTCTCATTTTTATTAGTGAAGATTATCCCTACAAACCAACACGAGTCTTTCCAACATGTTTTTGTCATCATTTGCGTGCATCCTAAAATAATCCCAGAAAGTCGTCCAACATAAAATTGTTTTAAACAAATCACATTTTATCTGGAGTTTCCTTTATACATCTGGTTAGTATTGATATTGATAGTAATTTTTAATTATTTTAAGTCTGTTCATAACTTAAAAAATAATAATTAATTAAAGTTGTCTTAAATAGAAACATTTTTTGAAATTCAAATGACTACCAAGCTTCAATCTAGGAGTTTAATATCATTTATAAATAACATCAATCTATGTGTACTGAAAAGATGGCTCCTTGGGCCATTTTTGGGATGCATTTAATTCACTTTTAATTTATATTGTTTTTAAATTTTCGAACCTTTCCCTACCAATAATGAATGCCCATAATGGGTAGTGTAAAGTTTATTTAATTTTAATGGTCATTTTCATAAATATTTATTCATCGAATTATTGATATTTATGGCTATATTTTAAAATAAAATTCTTAAATTTTTCAAACTTCGCCCCCACTTCATTAATACTCAACAACAAAATTAATTAGATGTTTTTTTTTTTTAAATCTTATCAATATTAATTTAAATTTTATAATGCTGGCCAACATATTTTGGATTTTTAACCTAAAAAAAAATTGTCTAACGCCACTGCTACCAAATATTATTTGTTTTGACCCATTACGTATCGTCGTCAGATTACAGTTTTAAAATGCGTATGTTAGGGAGAGATTTGTATGACCTTATAAAGAATTTTTGTTCCCCTCTTTAACGGATGTGGGATCTCACAATCTACCTCTGGGAGTTAGTATTTTCACTCGCACACCATCCAGTATCTAACTCTGATATCATTTGTAATAACATAAATTATTCATGTTATCCAGTTACGTATTGTTCTTAGCCTCAATGGGCTAAAGTGGATATAAACTATACCTAGACCAAAACCGATAAATTACTACAAAGTTGTGTTGTTCACAGGGTCAAAATGGTGTGGGACTTTGCATTAAATTAAAGAGAGGAGTAATTAATTCCCTCGACCAACCCTCATTACCTACCTTCTACCATTTATTGTGCTCTTCTTCTAGAACATTAATTTTGATATTATGTGAAATTTCAAATTTATGAATATATTGACGAAATTAACATTGTACATAATTAATTATTTAAATTCTTCATACTTTTAAATTAGATTATAAATTACTAAAAATACTCTTACAACTTTAAAACTTGTCTTAAAAATAAAAATAAAAATAACATTTTTTTTTTTAATTTTTAAAAAGTTTAAAATATCCTTAATATTTTTTAAAATGCTAAAAAAACACCACTACTTAAAAAATACTTTATAACTTTTACCGTAGTTTAAAAAATACACCTAGTTTTCAAAGTTTAATTAATATCCTTTAAAAAAAATTTAATAATTTTAAAAACAACTTTTAATTTTTTTAAGTAAAAAAATACATTTACTGTTGGTACCACATCTCACAGTACTCATAAACTTTTAAAAGCAACATTTAAACATTCGTAAATAATCTATGAGATGTTAATAGACAATTTTCGTAATATATCGACAACAGTAATTTTATTTATAAAATTAAAGTGTGTTGATGTTACTCTTAAAATTTGGAGTATTTTCTAAATACAGTATTAATAGTAATGGGTAAATAATATTTTTTTTAAATTGAAAGATATTAATAAATATTTTTAAAGTTTAAGGGTGTTTTTGAAATATTATTTAAAGATAATGATATTTTTGAAACAAAGTAGTAACATATTTCATGTAAATTTTTTTTTTAAAGTTTAAAGGTACTGTATAGGTTAAATTAATGTTTTTTTACTCTACATTATTTTAACTTAATGCTTAATTTTTCTTTTGTCTAAAAAAAATAATCTTTTTTTTAAACCACATAAATATTACATAAAAAGTATATTTTTTTACAAAAGAAAAAAAAATATTTAATTAATTCATAAAAATTATTAAAAAAAATACAGTCTCAGGCTTTTGGTTGAGGACAGGCAGCCCTGTTGAATTAAATTGATGATGGGTCAACTACAGTAAGATAAGCCACGTCAGCATCCAACTAGGATCCCCTGAAAATGCGTAGATCTAACCACGTGCCAGACGGCCTATTTAATTGTCTCGACCTATCTACGTGTTCTCTCTCTCTCTCGCTCTTCCACTTATTAAAACCCCCCAAATTCCCCCTTCTCTCTAAAGCAATTACAGAACTCTGTTTTTACTGTCAACTTCACAAATCCACCGGCGACGGCGGCGGCGGCGGCGATGACGGCTGTTCCGACTACTTCCCTCAACTAACCGCCGGGTTCCTCATCCCCTTCCTGACACTGTTTCGGAGCTGTACGAGTTTCTTCTCTCAGTGTTCGTTACCGCATTCTTTTTAGTCTGAAGAATCTTCGCTCTGCAACTCTCTTTAACGGTTCTCTGCTTTTTCTCTTCGACAATCTTCGTAAACTCCGACCGATATTTCTTTTAATGTGCTCTTGCTGCACCTTGGATTTGGTTTTTCTTCGTTTCTCTACGTTTTGAAGAGTCCTTTTCGTTTTTCGTTTCTGGCTTCTGAGATTTTGTTTGTATTTATGTGGTGTATAGCGAACTAGCTTAGTTTCTAGTTAATTTATTCTCAGTTTGCGCCATTTTTGAGTTTTTTTTTATCAGAGGAATTTCTCCGAGGTCTCTGTAATTGTGGTGTTTATCTGTTTGGTATCAGTATCTTCCATCTATGGCTTTTTTGTGCTGGCTTTGTGTTCGAAGTTAGTGGATTATGCGAGCATTGTTGAAGATGAAACGGCTGCTTGAGCTCTTTGTGTTGTTCGTTTTGGCTCCACTCTGTGCGAGATGTCTAAACCTATCTCTAAACGACGACGTTTTGGGCCTGATAGTGTTTAAAGCCGCTGTTGAAGATCCAAAGCAGAACCTCGCGACCTGGGACGAAGATGACGATAGTCCCTGCAACTGGACTGGTGTTCAATGCAGTCCCAGATCCAAACGGGTTGTCGAGCTCAACCTCGATGGATTCTCTCTCTCGGGTCGGCTCGGTCGAGGGCTTTTCCAGTTGGAGTTTCTGCAGAGATTGTCGTTATCAAAGAACAATCTCAGTGGAAATTTAAGCCCCAATTTTGCTCGTGTGGATAATCTTCAGGTGATTGATTTGAGCGGGAATAATTTGTCTGGAACTGTTCCAGATGATTTTTTCCGTCAATGTGGGTCTTTGAGAGTTGTTTCTTTGGCCAACAACAAATTTGATGGGAAAGTTCCTGATAGTTTGAGCTCGTGTGGGAGTCTTATTGCTGTTAACTTGTCCTCGAATCAGTTTTCGGGTCCTTTGCCCTCTGGGATTTTGTCTCTCAGTGGGCTTCGATCATTGGACTTGTCTGATAATGCTCTGGTGGGTGAAATTCCGAAGGTAATTGAGAATTTATATAACCTGCGGACTCTTAACTTGAGGAAGAATCGATTTTCTGCACAGATTCCTGATGGTATTGGCAGCTGCTTGCTTCTGAGGTCCATTGATCTTAGCGAGAATTCATTCTCTGGGAACCTTCCTCAGACTATGCAGAAACTTGTTCTTTGTAGTGATCTGATTTTGAGCAGGAATTTGTTCGAAGGAAATGTTCCAGAGTGGATAGGAGAAATGAAAGGCCTTGAAACTCTGGACTTTTCTGGGAACAATTTCACTGGTCATATTCCAACTACAATGGGGAATCTTCAATATCTAAAAGTATTAAATCTCTCTTCAAATGGCTTTACTGATAGCTTTCCAGAATCTGTGATGAAATGCCAAAACCTTCTGGCAATAGATATCAGTCATAATTTCATCATGGGTAATCTTCCAGCGATTGGAAGTTTAGCGAAGCTGCAGTTTCTGAACCTGTCTGGGAATTCTTTTGTTGGACCTATTCCAGAAACTATTGGAGATCTGAAAGCTTTGAGCGTTCTTGATTTGAGCAGAAATCGTCTGAATGAAAGCATTCCCGAAGCGATTGGAGGAGCTGTGTCCCTAATGGAACTGAAGCTGGATGAAAATTTTCTAGGGGGTGAACTTCCCTCTTCAATTGGTCACTGTTCTTCCCTTACAACTTTGTGAGTTTTCTATCCTGGTTTTCTTGTCTACTTTTGATTGTTTAAATTTCCATATGCATTTTCCAGCATTGCATTATCTATAAACCATTTCATTGTTGGATTTCCAGCTAAATAATATGACTCCGAAACCATTTATGGCAGTGCAATTTATGACTAAGAAACTTAGGCATTTGTTGGATATATCTACTTGTTCAAGATGCACCAAAACTGTTATCTTTTGCTTGGATTGGGTTGCAGTTAATCTTATGACTTTCGTTAGTTCCATTCATTTTGTTCTTAGTTTCTGAAAGGCTGGTTAGAATCTGGAGGTTGCTTAGCTTTGAATATGATTCCGTTTGATACATTTATCTTTGTGAAACTTTGCAGGTTCACATCGCACAATAACTTAACTGGCCCGATACCTGTGGAGTTAGCTAAACTCACTTATCTCCGAAATCTCGACTTATCCTTTAACAACCTCAATGGTACTCTTCCAAAGCAGTTGTCTAATCTTCCAAACCTTCTTTTGTTCAATATTTCTCATAACGACCTCAAGGGTGAGCTGCCTGGTGGTGTATTCTTTAACACCATCTCCCCTTCATCCGTAGCTGGAAATCCATCCCTTTGTGGCTCTGTCGTTAATAAGTCTTGCCCTTCTGTTCTTCCAAAACCTATTGTGCTCGATCCCAACTCCACTTCAGATTCCATTTCCAGCTCACTGCCTCCAAGTACTAATCTCAGAAGAAATAGAAATATCCTCAGCATTTCTGCACTGGTTGCCATTGGCGCCGCTGCTTTCATCATCATAGGCATCATATTGATCACCATCCTCAACAGTCGTGTTAAACCGCCCACGTCTTCTTTGTCTGCAGCTGCACTTGCATTGTCCATAGGGGATGATTTCAGTCATTCCTCCAGCCCTGATGCGAATTCGGGAAAGCTTGTGGTGTTGTCAGGAGAGCTTGACTTTAGCGCAGGAGCACATGCCCTGCTGAACAAGGATTGTGAGCTCGGGTGCGGTGGGTTTGGAGCAGTTTACCATACCGTTCTGCGGGATGGACACTCTGTTGCAATCAAGAAGCTCACAGTTTCTAGCCTCATCAAGTCCCAAGAAGATTTCGAGAGGGAAGTTAGGAAGTTTGGGAATGTCAGGCACCAAAATCTGGTGACACTCGAAGGCTATTATTGGACTCCGTCGCTACAGCTCCTTATATACGAATATGTCTCTGGAGGTAGCTTGTATGGACTGCTACATGAAGCATCGGATGACAATGTCCTGCCATGGAATGAGAGGTTCAACATAATTCTCGGCACAGCAAAAGGACTGGCTCACTTACACCAATCAAACACAATCCACTATAACATAAAATCCAGCAATATTCTTATTGATTGCAATGGTCATCCTAAGGTGGGAGACTATGGTCTAGCAAGATTGCTCCCAATGTTAGACCGTTATGTTTTAAGCAGCAAGATCCAGAGTGCGCTCGGTTACATGGCACCAGAGTTCGCTTGCAGGACAGTGAAGATAACTGAAAAATGCGACATGTACGCCTTTGGTATCTTGATTCTGGAGATAGTTACAGGAAAGAGGCCTGTCGAGTACATGGAAGACGACGTAGCAGTCCTCTGTGACATGGTCAGAGTAGCAGTGGACGAAGGAAGAGCCGAAGAATGCATCGACAGTAAGCTGAGGGGGAATTTCCCAGCCGAAGAGGCCGTTCCCGTATTAAAATTAGGCTTGATCTGCACCTCCCACGTGCCATCAAACCGACCCGAAATGAGAGAAATGGTCAAGATACTGGAGATGATCAAATGCCCATCCGAATTACAAGAGTTGGGATAAACTCAACCAAGGAAACAACAGTAGATTAACCCGGGATTTGCTTGGATCCAGTAGTTTTTGGCATACTGTACTTTTTTCCTTCTTACTGTAATTTATTTTCCTTGAGAAGTCACAGGATTCAGCCATTTTTACTTGGATTGCTTTGATTTACTCTCAGCCTGATTATGATCTGCATTTTCTATGATAAAAGCTGAGGAGGCAACTTCATCAGATTCTCTCAGGACATTTTTAAACTCTCTCTTCTCTGAGGTAACTTTTCTTTTTCAGGTTTTGCTGTTCTTGGCAGCTTTCTGTTGGGAAAAGACAGGCTTTGACTTATCTCCATTGGTCAAAATTGTGGGTTTTGAATCTCAATGGAAAATGAAAAGAAGTACAATGGAGAAGGTCAGAGGGGCTCCAGAGCCAAGATTCTCAAACCCACTTCAAAACAAAGGAATAAATCCAATCTGGTGAGTGAGATCTTATAATAATTTAAGTTTTTTTTTAATTGTTTTCAATATTTAAATACCTATGTCTTAATTGTCTCCCAATTTTCTATTAAACTTATTTGTTTCTTCCTTGTTGTTTTCAATTCCCTCCACCTTATTATTCTTTGAGGCTAAAATAGACTTTTTAGTCATTGAAATTCGAACTTTAGTAGCTATTTGATTTCCGAGTTTCCAAACCTACTACTTTTTGAACCAACCCGTGGTCAACTCTACTTAGGTACCATTTAGAAACTCATTAAAACTCAAATATTAGGTAGCAGTGGGCATTTGATTACAATTAATTCAATTATCAACCACATGGCCCTTTGGAATTCTTTAATTAAGAGTGTAAGAGAATATAAAATTCTGATAATAGAGGGGTTGAATTAATAATTTAGCCCCTGATTATTGTGCCTTTTAAAGAATTCTTAAAAGTTTTTTATTATTATTTATTTATCATAAAGTAAATAATAGAGAAAATTTAATCAAAATTAGTATAATGACAACTTGGAGCTATTTGGTTATCTCTTATATGAGAGAATATTTAGAATTTGGAAGCCTATTATTTAAATGCTGACGGATAATGCTGCTTTATTTTTTATTTTAAAAAATGGTACTGTTTTTCTCATCCATTTTTTAAAAGAAATATTTAATTTTTTTTTAATTAAAAACTATTTTTTAGTTTTCAAAATCCACTTGAATTTTAATAAATAAATAAATAAGAGAAAATTGATATAATTTGAAGGAAAAATAAAAGAATATCAGAGAAAAGATGGAGAAGGGCGGTGCGGCAATTCGTTCCAATTTCCAAATTTGTTTCCTTTGTTGGAAGGAACACACCCATATTCTGACGGAACCCAGAACCCATCACTCTTTCAGAACCTGACCCTTAACCTTCTCTCTGAGAAATTCTTCAATTCCCAGCTTCCCTTTGTCCCAAATTCCACTCTCTCAAAACCCACCATGCCCCCTTCGCCATAACATCCGATTTCCAATTCCAATCCAACCCCACCTCCTCAAACATGTCCTCCCAACACATCAATGCCCTCAACTCCCACCTCCTCTTCCAACACGAAGCCATCCCCTTCAATTCCTCCACCACGTCGCAGCGCCGCGTCACCGACCCAGCTCCCAAAACCCGCGAGCTCTGCGGTTTCATGGACGACAAGCTCTTCCCTGCAGAACGAGATCGATTCTTCGCCCATCAGGGTGGCGATTTTCGCCAGAGTTTGTTTTGTGATGGCCGGAATTGGAATGGGAATGGGAGTGGGAGGACTGGAAGTGGGAAAGGATCGGATGAAGAAGATGAGGATGATGATGATGACGACGACGAAGATGAAGTCGATGATGACGATGGCGATGTTGAAGGACTTGTTTCTTTGGATGATGTTAATAAGTCCAGAAAAACTGGTAACCCCAATAGCAGCAACAATGAGAGAAGCGATCAGAGTGGTGGGGGCTTGAAGAATGGGACGAACAAATTGGGCAATGGGAAGCCTAAGCAACATTCTTCTTTTGGTAAGGGATTTGTACTTTCAACTTTCATTTCCCGAATAGAAAATGATTCTAGAATGCTCCAATTTGGGAAGTTTTGTTGATTTTTCTCATGGGCTTTAGGTGGAACTTTGTTGGTCAAGGATGGGATGGCTCCCCCTTCAGGGAGTAACACAGGAGAAGCTCAGAGTGAGAATCACCAACAGGGAAGGTTGGGGAATTACCCAAATGCGGTTACAATTGCCGAACATGACAGTGAAATGTATTATTCCCAATACTTGCAAGGCACTGAGGGGTCTGCTTCTGGACACAAGGATTTGGCTATGGAAAATGGATGTGGGTTTGGGAGAAGGGATGTTTTTCTTTTGGGTGAGCCTGGAGAGTCTCTCAGAGCAATTCTCACAGACCCTGTGACGTGAGTTCTTAGTGTTTCCATTATGTTTCATTACTTGTTCTTACTTGTTCTTGCATCAAAATGTGTAGTTTCTGACTCTTTTTTTTTCTCATCTCAATTGTTTCTGGTAATATATTTACTTTGGTTTATTGTTCTTCATGGAATCAGGGGCTCTCTAATGGATGATGCAATGATATTACCGTGTGGGCATTCCTTCGGTAGCGGTGGAATAGAACATGTGCTTAGACTAGTGAGTTACTGCCAAGATTACTGCTCATATTTACCGAAATTCCTTTTCATTATGTTATCTACCATTTTTTTTCAACATATTCAAATGTAGGAGGCACATTGAAACTGTTTGGTGTCTAGTATCGTTACGTTTTGTATTGATTGCGAGCATATTAATGTCAAAACATTGTAAAGTTGGCTTTGGATTTGAAGTTGTTTTACTCATCCTTCGTTTCGATCCATGCTGATTTATTTCCAGAATTTCAGTCTAGTATAGTCTTTGAAATATGTCGACGCCGTGGTCGAGGTTCTTCTATGCAAAAACTATTTCAAATATGTGCTCTGTGCTATAAAACTGAGTCTACTAACTCGTGTGCAGCAGAAACGCTCGAACTCTCAAGTCCCGTTTGATTTTTGGTTTTTGGCTTTGAATATTGTGCTTGTTTTTTTTTTCCTCGTTTCTCTACGATGAGTTTCATCTTTCTTATATGAACATTTGAATTCCTAGCCAAATTCCATAAACAAAAACAAGTTTTTGAAAACTACGATTTATGAATGTTCTCTCTGTTGCAAGCATGTGTCTTACCTGACTTATGCACCTCGATATGCATTGCTATTTGGCTGCTCTGTTGATATGAATCAGTTAAGTACCTTGATGACCTCGGTTTCATAGCGTTTTTGCATTTCTCGTGATGTCTTCCCAGAAATCTTGTTACACGTGTTCTCAGTTGGTTTCTGAAGACTTAATTGCCCAAAACTTATGTGAGTTTTTCTGCACTTGTAACTTTTAACATCTCTGTACTGCTATTCCCAAAAAATGCTCGATGTTTTTCGAGGTTTAATTGCTCGTGTTTTGTTGTAAGTGCTCCTAGAAGTCAGGACTGTAGGTTGCAAGAATTTCCATTGTTCTAATCTCACATTGTTAGATCCCAAAGTACATTTTAAAAATAAAAATATAGGAGAAGGTTTTGTATCCCCCAGAACGACGAAGTAATGTATAGATCGATATAGTCTTTAAAGATTATTTACAAAATTATGTGAACGTTAAGTGATCGTCTTTTTCATATCGTGATATTTGTATCTTCAGCTCTTCAAGCTGCAGTCCGAGCATTTCGTCGGGAAGAAGAATTGTTATTTTACCGCTCACCGAAAAGGAGAAGGGAGAGGTTTGAGCAGGTATTTCCATTGTACCTCAGGACTGTAGTTTCTTAAGCCTGCTAATATGAGATACTAAAATCAAAGGGGAAGGCCGGGAATAGTGTAATGGCCTAAGCCCACCGCTAGCACATATTGTCCTCTTTGGACTTTCCCTTTTGGGCTTTCCTTCAAGGTTTTTAAAACGCGTTTTCTAGGGAGAAGTTTCCACACCCTTACAAAGGGTGCTTCATTCTCCTCCTAACTGATGTGGGATCTCACGTTTCTAGTCTTTTCCATCACTCAACCACTATATTCAGTTCACTTGTGGCAAGTTCTATGTAGGACAAGGTTGGCTATAGCGATTCGACTATGGGTACTCGAAGGGGTCGAGGCGTTCAGTTTCCTTTTGCAGTGACAGATCGGGTAATTATCAAGGTGCGCAACAAACCAAACTCTTATTTAGTTCCTATATTATAGCACGTCAAAACTAATATCGCAACTAAAAATGGATTAGGGGAACAAGAGGACACCGCTGCGTTTCGTGGGACGTGAAGCTGTTGTTACAACACAGTGTTTGAATGGATGGTTAGTCATCATTTTATCTTTTTGTGGGTTTAAATCTGATCATAGTTTATCTTCTTGTTCAAGAACTTTGATATAATAAAACCTAACATCTGATAGTTGAAGAGCGAAAAATAAGGACTTAAAAAGTCGAAAAGTTTAAGGAGGAAGACATGAATGTATCTACTCTTTGTTGCAGGTACGTGGTGAAAACACTAGACAATGCAGAGAGTGTAAAGTTGCAATACCGCTCGCTTGCGAAGGTTCCGAACGATGGAGCATCAAAAACGACAACAAGTAAGATAGCACCTAATTGGGTTTAGCCTTGCGAAATATAAAGATTATAGAAACTTGAGTTCGAGACGCATTAGAAGCCTAGTTTTTCGAGGCTGATTATGTTGTATTTAGAACACACATAGAAGAAGAGAGTGATATTATGTAAATATAGTTGTTGGGTTTGAGGAGAGGTAGAGGATGAGTTTTGAGATAGGATTAGCCTTTTGTGTTCTTAAGTAAAGATCTCAACTAAATTTTGATGTGGTTGGGAGGTTTGGATGCTTTTTCAATATTCATTTCATTCGGTTGTGAATCCTTTGTAATTTAACTCGAGTTGATCTTGCTTTATCTGTCTATCAACATCTTATAAATTATCTTAAAACTTTCTAATATAACCTTTAAAATTCCATACGTATTTTTTTTAAACGTGATACTAAAGCTTAAAAGTATTTTTGAAACAAATTATAATCCGTTTTAAATTTTTTTAAAGGTATTATTGAAAGTTTAAAAAATTAAACAAATAATCCGTTTTAAAATTTGTATATTTATTTTAAAAAAACTTAATTAGTCCTGATTGAATTAACAATAATTTATTTGAAATTAACTTATTACAATAAATAAGCTCATAATGCAAACAAGAAGTCCCCAAAAAAACAGGAAAAGAAAATGTTGGCAAATTGCAAAGTAAAAAAGATTTGTTTTCCTTTCCTTCTCAGAAACAGGACACATTCTCTGAGAACAGAAAGTTGCAGGTTGAATATATGGAAGCTGCAGCTGCCCCCACAGCTAATGCTCTCTCTTCCCTTGTTCTGCAAAAACAACAACATTTCCGTGAGTGCTCGAGCCCACTTGCACGCATCTCAACTATTCTCACGAGAAAACTGCATAACCCCGTCAAGAGTTACCCTTATAATGTCACTGTCGTCCATGTACTCTATGTGTGAAGGTCTCACCTCAGTTGAGGAGGAGAATGAAGCAATTTTTATAAGGGTGTGGAAACCTTCTCCTAGCCTACGCGTTTTAAAAATCTTGAGAGGAAGCCTGAAAGGGAAAGCCCAATGAAGACAATATTTGCTAGCGGTGAGCTTGGGCTGTTACCAATGGTATCAGAGCCAGACACTGGGCGATGCGCTAGCGAGGAGACTGAGCCCCGAAAGGAGGGTGGACATGAGGCGGTATGCTAGAAAGGATGCTGGGCCTCAAAGGAGGGTGAATTGGGGGGTCCTACGTCGATTGGAGAAGGGAACGAGTGCCAGCGAGAATGCTGGGCCCCGAAGGGAGGTGGATTGTGAGATCCTACATCGGTTGAGAAAGAGAACGAAGCATTTTTTATAAGGGTGTGGAAACTTCTCCCTAGCAGACACGATTGAAAAACCTTTGTTTGGTTGAGTTTATGAAATTCCTCGTTAATGATAGAGATATCTAAGCTTTTGAAAGCACAAGGAATAAAGTTGGAGCCAAACCTCGAGTCGTTTTGTGTTTCTCCCGATTGCTGCGAGCCGAAAGCCGCCCCCCTCGATTGAACATGGTTCAGCCCCTGATCAGAGTGCATCTGCATTTCTTTTACTTGGTTCAACCAACTTTCCTGAGTCCAAAACGCATTGATCGGATTCGTTGCCGAGGAAAATTCGTATGAACGGAAGTAACCGAATAGAACAATGTCGAGTAGTAACTTACTAGTTGTTTCTCTTCTTCAGCAAGAGCTTTATCCATCTCATTAAACAGTTTAGCCCATCTTGCTTGATGGAGATCAGCAGTGGACATAACCGAAGTTTTGTCGAGTGAACCCTTCGCAACATAAGGATCGTTCTCTTCATTACACGGAAATTCTTTAGCTATTAGAAACGACAACTCTGTAGAAATTACAGCTCGAACCCTTTTTTTACTACGTCGTAGAGCTGCATAAAGACATATGTCGGTTGGATTTATTCGTAACAGCCAAATGCAGACTACAAAAGAACAAGAAACTTACCTGAGAGACGTCCTTTAATGTCTTGGTGTATCAGTTCCAACCATTGAGAAGCAACGGTAGCAGCTGAATAACAATCGTGCACGTGTAACGACATAGAGTAATAAGCCATATTTCGAAACGGTTAAAGAGTAACGAAGTATACTAGAGGAGATACTACTGACCTTTAAGAGAAAGAGATGAAATACAGGTCAAGTTTTCTTCTTCTTCATCATCATTAGACACTGGACAAGCATTCTCAGACACAGCATGTGACGATGACAGCTCGGGTGCAAGAGTTTCTTTGTCGTTCATAGTGCTCGATTCGGAGGCTCGATCCAACATGATTTCTCTATAGTCCACACCTTCGGCGTCCGTTATTACAGATCTTGTCAAGGAGCATCCACTTTTTTGCCTGCTAGCAGGAACATTGTGTGGAGGGCCATACTTTTGAGAAGAACCAAATACATTCCTCTCAGGATCATTGGTATTGTCAAGATCCCTTTTGGTTCCTGCTTTAGCAGCATGTTTCCTTTCTGCTAGAAGCTTATTTGCTAGGCGTTCGTTTTGTTCGTTTTCTTGTTTCTCAGACCGTACAATTGCCTCGATAATCGAATGGACCTGTTTTCGATTTCTTACATGGTTTATGATCCCGGGATTCAGTTCAGTAAGCAAACCACTTGGAGCAGCAATCTTTGTAAACCGATCGATCTGCTCCTTCTTTGCAAGCTCCAACTTTTTCTCTCTTTTAGCAATCTCCATCTTCTTATTAACACTATCGTTTTTACTTCTCCTCCCACGTTGCTTCGGTGCCGGTATGCCTCCATGAGAAGCCGAAAGAAATCCATTTTGCTTCATCTCCTTCCAAATTCTTAATGGATCTTTCTCTCCCAATCGACCCGTAGAGCTAGCGCATTCAGAAGAACGCTGTGACTTCAACACATTACGTTTCTTCAAAGGGCGAGCGATTTCGAGGTTTACAGAGCTAGAAACATCTTCTACATTGAGGTCTAAATCAATCCCTCTTGGAGCTAAATGAGTGCCATTATCATTCCTAAACTCGTGTTGTTTTTCAGAAATGTTAGCCAAATCCATATTATCAGAACCTGAACTTTTAGGAACACAAACTTCAGTATTAATCTCCTCAGCCAATCTCATAGGCACACCAATCGCTCGAGGCCTCCGTTCTTCAAACATCTGACATTCATCACTAGCTTCTTTCATTTTCAAACAATTCCCCTGATGAACATTTAATGCTGCCAGACCAGTTTGAGAATAAGATGAACAATCTTGATATGAACAGAAGAGAACAATCCAAAAGGCTATGAAAAGCCATTGAAAATGAACACCCAGAAAGTAAATTACAGAACCAGCAATTTCATACCAAAATTCTGAGAATTTAAGCTTCATTCATTGATTTCAAGAGAAACCCAAGATCAAGATTCAGAATTCCTACCTGGAGAACCACACATTGATCCAGAATCTCGCAATTTTATCCTGTTAAGATCAGCCTCACACTGTTCTTCAAAATTACGGCTACTCCTCTTCTCGCCCAAAGTCTAAGACAAGGGGGAAACCGATTCAAACAAGTATAAACTAAAGAAAACTGTAAAACCAAAGAACTCACCTTAGTTTTCGATCTGGGTGATGACGGAAACGGGTCAGAAACGGGTCTGGAATCGCACCGATCATCCATTAGCTTAAAACCCAGTTAAAATCACAGAGAATCGCGTTAAAAAAAAATCAAAGAAATGTCATCGGTTGTTCGAATAACGAAGAAATAGGAGCGAATTTTTCAGGCGAGTTCAAATCTTTGGCGCGCAATCCCAAAGTAGTGTAGAAAAGCATGAAAATGGAAGAGGATTAGAGTTGACGAACCGATTAAAGACGTCGTGGGTTAGGGTTTTTTTAAGCTGCAAATCTACAGAATTTGAAATTTGCAAATTTCTTTTAAGATGAGGACAAAAAGAAAGTAATGGCGATTTGAATTAGAGTGATGGGAAGAGAGCGGGATGGATTTTGAAAATAGTGCACCATCGCCAAAATGGAGGGCTCCAATTATTAACGTGTCTTCAATGGAATTTGTTTCTTACAATATATATATATACACCATGCAAGGCCCCCCATGGCAGACACAAGGTTAAACAACAAAAGATCCGATATTTAAACATTCAACAAATAACATCATAATTAACAAAATGTATAAAGATAAATGATCCCACATTGAACTATGACAATATCAAATACAATGGAGTTTATAATCAATTGGACAATATCATACGATTCTAAAAATTCATGATTTCAAATATGATATCGAGTCGAATTTTTATCTTTAACATATTATTAAATGAAAAGGGTTTTTTGAAAAAGAAAGGAAATGCTATAAGAACAATCTTTTACTTTTTTATCATTTATTTTGAGTTCAACTGTAAGAGAGAGAGACATTTGCATATGATTTTGGTAATAAAGAACATATTCCAATTCCAATTTCCATCTGCGCCGCGTTCTTGTGTCTGTTCCATATAAATAAAAAATTCTAACAAACCCAAAAAAGTTCTCTGTGCGCCCAAAAACAAAGCACGAGTATGGAGGGACATGACCCACTTTGATTTCCCAAACAACACCATCAACACCCTCTCTCTGTAAGAGGAAGCTCAAAACCTTCAATTCCATGGAAATCCCTGACCCTTCCAACCAAATGGCTTCCTCTTCCAATCCCACCGCCCCTATTCGCGGTTCATTCCACCGCCGAGCCCATTCCGAGGTCCATTTCCGGATTCCGAGTGATCTCGATCTCGTCTCGGACCCTTTCGATGGTCCCTCCTCTGGATTTGGAGATCTGGGCTTCGAGGATGATCTATTGTGCACCTTTATGGACATTGAGAAGATCGGATCCAAAATCGACAATCGGTCGTCGTCGAAATCTGAAATGGCAGACGGCGGCGGTGCTACGGCGGAGAATGTCGATGGGGAGAAAATCTCCCGCCCGAGACACCGTCATAGCAATTCCGCTGATGGGTCTTCCATTATGGAGTCTATTGAGGCTAAGAAGGCCATGGATCCCGATAAACTTGCAGAGTTGTGGACTATTGATCCTAAGCGAGCTAAGAGGTACTGTACCATTCTATTCTAATGTGCCCTTTTGGTTTTAGGCTCTGTAATGGCAATGTGTCTGTGTAATCTGATCCTTACATATGTTGCTTGCTTGTCGCTTGGACTTTTGCTTCATAGCTGGAAGATCGAATTACTGAATGTTGATTTCGTTTGAGTAAATGGGAACTAGTTCAAATTCAGATGGTTGGCCTACAAGTGAAAATCACTATTAATTGGGGAGGAACGTTCAAACTCAGGATCTTCGGATCTGATACCATGTTAAATACCGATGTATGGAGATCGATTTCGTGATCATTAGTTACGAGTCGGGCGGATTTAGCTATATATGAGATTTAGGAGAGATTCTTGTGAGATTAAAGCTTACTAGGTTTGTGACAACCAAATATTGTAGGGTCACTACCTTATGAATCAAAGAAACGGAGAAGAACGATAGGGCTTGTTTGGAATAACTTTCTAACGACCTAAAAAAGTGTTCTTAAGCACTTGGAACTTCATAATATCGTTTATGTCTGATGTTTGGTTGGACATTCTGAGCTTGTTTAACTGTTCATGCAGCTGTCTTTATGAGCATTTCCTGTTTCTAGTTCGTTAAGATATTTGCAGCTGGTTTTATCGTCTTTTCAAAGATAGGGGCGGTAATAGAACCGAACTTCGCTTGCAGGATTTTGGCGAATAGACAGTCTGCTGCTCGGTCGAAAGAGAGGAAAGCTCGCTACATAATGGAGCTTGAGAGAAAAGTTCAAAGCCTTCAAACCGAAGCGACAACTCTTTCTGCGCAGCTCACATTGTACCAGGTTTTAATTTTTTTGCCAAGTTCACGTTGAGTTTTGATTTGTTATTATTTCTAAAGATTTGTGGCTGATGGTTCTTCAGTTCTGTAGGATGCTATTTAGTTAGGCCCGAGCGGTTCGATGTTGAGTCTACGTTTCTTTAGCTACCCTGATAAGATCTTTGGTGGGTGTGGTTATTTGGGCTAGTTGGTTAGAAAGTGATAACCGAACTCGTAGGGCCATCTTTTCAACCGGAGACCTCGATGAAACCACTAGATGTTCTAGTCGTTATACACTTGGTAATTATTCCTCTTGAAATTGTAGACTTTTTTTCGAGGGTTTAGGGCTGAGGGCTTGAGATGTTTAGAGTTGCCCTCTAAGTTCTATGGTTAAAATATGAGATCCCACGTCGGTTGGAGAGGGGAACGAAGCATTTCTTATAAGGGTGTGGAAACCTCTCCCCAACAGACACGTTACAAAAGGAAGACCCAAAAAAGACAATATCTGCTAGCGGTGGACTTGGACTGTTACAAAAAGCTCTAGAAAAACACTTGGATTTTCACAATAAATGGAGTCGGAGATTTTTTCTTTTAGGTGTTTGGTTTTCGGTGTGCCAAATAGAGATGTTATAACGAGATGATCGAGAAGTTCCTCCTCATCCGCCTTTTCGAGAGGAAGGTTTTTGTGGCAAACGGGGTTGTGTGCATCGATGTGAGGCCTTTGGGGCGAGAGGGTACCATAGAATCCTTAGAGGAATCTTTCTAGAGTGTGGTCGAGATAACGGTTCTCTTTGTGCGTCGGTGACATGTTTTCTTCATTCTTTTTCTCTTTGAGCGTCGGTGAAAACGATTCATACTTTTTTTCCTTTGACCATTTCATCTTGTTTTCTTGTTCTTTCTACCAGAGAGATACCACAGGGCTTTCAACCGAAAACACCGAGCTCAAACTTCGCTTACAAACCATGGAACAGCAAGCGCATTTACGTGACGGTATGCATCCACATATACCCCGTCTACGTATTATTAACGACCTAGCCCTCCTCGTTTAGCTTTCAGATGTCCATGAATAATATGATATCCACTTGCTCTCATCTGCTTTAAATTCGCCTACTTTGATGCTCCCTTTGCTAAAACTTATTGTTCTTGAGTAGATGTTTGAATTTAAGAGCTATTGATGATACCTATATTTGGTCATGAGTTTGGTATCATTATACTTCCCCTTAGGTAACAGCAGAAAGTCTTGGCCTTGGGCCAGCTTTTATTGTGCATTATACTCCTACTTTTCCTTTACCATTGAACGAAAAATAACGTGACGACGTTTTCTAAAATACAGCTCTTAACGAAGCATTGAAAAAGGAAGTCGAGCGCCTTAAGATTGCGACCGGGGAACTAATGACAGCTACAGATTCATATAACTTCGGAATGCTTCAAGTTTCACATCCCCAATCTTGCTTTCAGCCCCAACCGCAACCCGAACGACACAACCCGCAAAGGACTCAAAGACCCCAAGTTCATCCATTCCATTCTAGTTTACCAAACCCGCATCAAGCTATGTTCGTTGCATCCCACCAACCACACGCCTTGACAGAAATGTTTCAGCAGGATCCTATCAGCCGATTGCAGGGTCTCGATATCGGTAGCCAAGGCGCAGAAATATAGCCCGAAACCTCCTCCATATCCATTTGTGGAAGTAGCAGCACATTTTAACCCAATTTTTTCGCCAACCTACGCATCGACCTCCCCGTAACGAAAAAAAAGGTGGCTTGTTCATAGATTGACCCTGTTAACAGACAATCTTTTTCCACATTCATATGTCGTTCGTTCGTTCCTTCGTCATACTCGACGGGATAGAAAAAATCATTCTTGTGATCGAAAGATAAGCTCTCTTGGTTGAATCTCTGTTTCATACTCCCATTTACTGTCACTCTTGATCCTCTTTCAAGCAATTCATCATGTTCTTCATTCTTTATTTATCTCAGCTCCAGTTTTTGTTTACATTGCTCTGTTTTATTGTTGTTATTATTATTATTGCTACTATTATTATTGTCCACGTTTTAAGGATCATGGGGTCCCTCATGGGGCTGCCATTAAAGGGCACATGGTAGGCCACTCATCCAACAGCCCTTAAATCTGCTTCAAAGGGAAAACCTCATGTGACTGACATATGTGGCTGCTACTCTTAGGCCCATTTCAATAATGACTTTCTTCACCATCGCTAAACTTACCCGTTCAATTTTTAATTTCGTGTTCAATAAATTGTAATTGTTATGACGTAACAACGTTAACTATATTCGTACAAGTACAAAATGGCAACAGCTGAAGGCGCGAGCTATTTGTCGGTATCTATATTCAAAGTTCGTTCAATCGAGCTTCGATTTGCTTTCAAAGCGACTTATAATTAATGAAAAAGCACTTTTTGAGATGATGAAAAGGGCCTTTAAAATGGGTGTGTGCCGAACAGTAATTCGGTCTCTTTTTGTACAATTGACGGCCACACCACACCACACCTCACCTCGTTTCTTCTCATCCATTCATTTTCCAACACATCTACGTGCCCTTCTAACACATTTTAACTCATTTTGAACACTAGGCCACGATATTTATGTATTGTAACAATCTAAGTGCACCACTAATAGATATTGTCTACTTTGACCTGTTATGTATCATCGTCAGTCTCACAATTTTAAAACACGTCACTAGAAAGAGAGGTTTCTACACCAAAAAAATATTTCGTTCCCTTCTCCAACTGACATGGGATCTCACATAACGTATATTATTAAGAAATAATAAAATGGTATATCAAACTGACAAAACTAAATAAAAGTTTGATTGAAGAAAAAAAAAAGCAAAACTTTACAAAGTTTATAAAGAGACAAAATCAAAGATTTTGTTTCAAAATAAATAAATTAAATTATTGACTTAAAAAAAGAAAATAAAGAAAAATAAATTAAAAAATAGTAACATTTATTTAAATATAATTTATTTTTTATTTTTTTTATCTTTGGTAAAAAATGAATTTTCTTCACTGAATTAATTTATTATCTACGATTACAGCGGTTATTTTAGGGTAACCGACACACATATGAACTTTATTTATTTATTATTATTTTTTTTTAATTTATAAAAAAATATTAATTTTTATCTTGGTATGAAATGAGCCAGAGTTATCGGTGCATTAATTTAGGTTTGGAAAGGTCAAGTCTTATGGATTACGCAAAGATATTAACAAATTATAATATTCTTTAAATTATATTTTATTGTTATTTCATGGTACAAAATATATTTTAAAATGATGAATTTTTAATATTGTTTTCATAATTAAATATTAATCGAGTTACGGAAAAAAGAAGGTGCACATTGTTAGTATAAATCACAAAAATCACTCTCGTTTAGATGTACTGTTCCTTTCAAAATTAGACTGATATTTATGTACTAACTAACTTTCCGGTATCAAATTTGTTGGTACGCTTCGTGACCCAAATCAATCTCGATTGTACCATTTACATTTCTTTTTAACCTTTTGCTTTAACAAATTGATTTGGCTCTCAAAGAGCAAACACTGAGTGAATAATAAGAGTGAGGAGGCTTATATCGAATCTCTAAAATCACTTTAATTACACTAATTTTATTTAATTTTAAATTCTTTTTCTGTATTAACTTATTCTTATCTTTCTCGATAATCAACTAAAAAAATTAGACCATATTTATTTTATTCTCGATTAATACCATGTATTAAATAAAAATAAAACATACGTTTTTAATTACTCTAAAATACATTCAGAAATATATATCTTGATTTTTTTTTTTTATTGGTTGACTTTCAAATATGCTTTTTATGATATATAATTAAGTTCAAAAGTGAAGTTAAAAGATAATTTACTTCAATTTTTTTAAAAAATATAAATTTTCTGACGGCTATTGTCAATTTAAGCATAGCTCATCCAACCATTTAATCAATACTAATTATAATCTAAAAATATAACAACTGTATGAGACTAATTTTATAGCTCATCAACCTAATACTAATTGCTATCTAAAAATATCACAGTTCTATCAACTTTATACTAGTTACCATCCGAAGTGTCGCGATTTTATTAGACTAATTGTATAGTTCATGAGCAGACACTAATTATTATCTAAAAGTGTGGTAGCGTCGTATTTGCTATCTCCAATTACCGTCTACAACTAAGGAGAGAGGTAATGAGTGGGGCCTGAGGTTCATAGCAGAGCTTTGAGAGCCCTATCCCAAACATTTGCATGTGCTCTTACGATCCCCTCGTAAATGGGTTCAACCAAAATTTAAAATTTAAAAAAATTTAAAAAAAATAAAAAAATTAAAAACTAATTTTTTGGGTTTGAAATTGTTCTAAATTTATGTGATTTTTCTCCTCTGTTTCCAATGCAAGCCTCTTTGATTTTGAATATCACACACATGGCCTGTTTCCTCTTTCTCTATAAATCTCCCTTTCTTCCCTTCTATACCCACAAACCCTCATGGCTTCTTCTTCACCATTTCCCTCTCTTCTTCTCCTTCCTTTCTTCCTCTTCCACCTCTCTTTTCCCTCCGCCTCCGCCGACTACGGCGGCTGGGAGAGCGGCCATGCCACCTTCTATGGCGGCGGTGACGCCTCCGGTACTATGGGCGGAGCTTGTGGGTATGGCAACTTGTACAGCCAAGGGTACGGCACCAACACTGTGGCGCTAAGCACAGTGCTATTCAACAACGGCCTTAGCTGCGGCGCATGCTACGAAATGACTTGCACAAATGACCCTAAATGGTGCCTACCTGGCACCATCAAGGTCACTGCCACCAACTTCTGCCCCCCCAATTTCGCCCTCCCCAATAACAACGGCGGCTGGTGCAACCCTCCCCTCCAGCACTTCGACATGGCCGAGCCCGCCTTCCTCCAGATCGCTCAGTACCGCGCTGGAATCGTCCCCGTCTCCTTCCGAAGGTAAATCGTATTAGATCTCCACAATGGTATGATGTTGTTCATTTTATACTGACATGTGGGCCCTTGTACAGAGTGTCGTGTGTGAAGAAAGGGGGAGTGAGGTTCACAATTAACGGTCATTCCTACTTCAACCTTGTCCTGATCACGAACGTGGGCGGGGCGGGGGACGTTCACTCCGTGTCCATAAAGGGGTCACGAACGGGATGGCAAGCGATGTCACGAAATTGGGGGCAAAACTGGCAGAGCAACAACTATTTGAATGGGCAAGGGCTCTCCTTTCAAGTCACACTCAGCGATGGCAGCACTCTCACAGCCAACAATCTGGTCCCTTCCAATTGGCAGTTTGGCCAAACCTTCGAAGGCCCCCAATTCTAAACATTACAACACACAAACCTTTCCTTTTCAAGTTTTTTTCGAAAAAAAGGAACAACCTTTAAATTTCCTGTTTTTTTTTTTTTTTTTTTTTTTTAAGAAGTCTCCGGTGAGTGTCCGGCGGCGGCGGCGGCGGTGATGGCGGTAGGGATAGAGAAGGGGGTATGCTGTATGAAATTATTGCCTTGTAATGGCACCTCCATTGCTGTGGTGTTATAATCAGGCACCCGCTAGGCTTTTACACTCATATATATATATATATATATATATATATATATATATATATATATATATATATATATATATATATATATATATATATATATATGATATATAATGATAATGATTATATAAATAATATTTAAAATTTAAAATGCATTTTTAGTTGGTAAATTGTCAATTTCATTTATTTTTATTATTTTTCTATCATTGTCAAAATAACATGGCTTTAAATATTTGTACATTAATGCAATGATCATAAGAGTTTTTTTTTTTAATATAAAAAATATTAATTTTTAAAGGCCGCCAAATTAACTTGTCGTATTATTTTATACTTTTAAATGATAATTATATGAGTTGATAAATCTTTTGAAAAATTCATTTTTATTCGACTATTTTTATTGTTAATAGAATTTATCTCATAATTTTATAAATAAAGGCCTAAATATTCAAATTTTAAAGTTAGAAGGATCGATGTTCAAAAGTAAGGATTAAAATTGATAAAACTCGAAAATATAAAATTTAAAATTATTAAAATTGAAAAATAAAAGGACTAAAATGAAATAATGATATGTAACTATTTGAAATAATTTCAAAGATTTAGGGTAAAAATGAAAATTTTGAAACGATAGGGACATAATTTAAATTAAAAGAACTCAATGCATGAAGTTCATAAATACTTTATATAATTGAGCAAATATTTAATTCTAAAACTTGACGAAGGGGTGTAATGTATAAAACTGAAAATTTGGAGGGGTCATTGTACTAAACCTTAAGTTAAAAGGGTATTTTTGCAAATTTTCTTTTCTCTTTGTTGGTTGTGCTCGGCGGGACTGGCGATTTATATAACGCGTTTACCGGTTAAAAGCTCCGAACCGTTGCTCAACATCTAACTGCAAAAACCCTAATCGGCTGTTTCTTCTCTCTCTCTCTCTCTCTCTCTCTCTCTCTCTGCTTCTCAAGACCTAAAGCTTTGAAACAATGGTAAGATCATTCGCCCATTGCTCTTTTCTCTGGATATTCTTGTTGTAAATCGTTCTCTGTTCATCTTTTTACCACTGGTTCTTCCAGACTTTCAAGCGCAGGAATGGCGGACGTAACAAGCACGGTCGTGGACACGTTAAGTTCATCCGCTGCTCCAACTGCGGCAAGTGCTGCCCCAAGGTTATTCTTGTACTCATCTTTCTCCGCAGTTCTTGCATGAATATATAGATAGTGTTATGGCGGGAGTCAAATCTCTATGGCGCGCAAATGTTTCCGGCGAAATTTGGTCCTTTTGTGTTTAATTAGTTTTGATTTTCTGATTGAGTGCAATGCTGGTGTATTTATTGTTTTGTTGATCTATCCATTGCGAGCGAGCCAAAGTACAAGTGTCCGCCACGTTCAGGGGATATGATTTTTTATGTACAATGTTAGTATGTCTATGAGTTTTTTATTCTTAGTTTGCGTTTTTTTCTCGATAAGTTAAAGAGCTAGATTTGATATTTTGCTACATTTTAAAATGCTCTTCGATGAAACACTTCAGTAGCATTCTTTTTTCCAGAATGTGGGGAAAATGTTTCGTTAAAATTACAATTCCTGTAAGTTTTCTTAAACTGAAAATCAGTGCTTATGGCTTATCCGATGAGGTGTGCCTGGAGGCAAGATTCTAACTTCTCGAAACTTATGGCTTCTTTGGACCATAAGAGGTTTGTACCTCTCGTACCGGAAGCTTGAGCTTCTCTGAAAGAACACTAAGGCTTAAAGTCTTTACAATTCTTAAAAGGATTAGAAGAATTATAGTTAGCCCCAATTTTTCAAAAATAATAAAGGTTCGAATATGTATGTAATGCTAATAAATAAGTTGTGGCAATTCTACCACTTAGTATTTGACTATCTAAGCTTCAAACACATTGAAGTTCGGGACAAAGTGACTTTTGAGTGTTCATTGACTATTGAACCACAGCAATTCAATTATACTTTAGCAAGAGGTGAGAAGATGATTAAATCTAACTTCATGAGTTTTGATTGATGAGAATAGGACAAGGCGATCAAGAGATTTCTTGTGAGGAATATTGTTGAGCAGGCTGCTGTGAGGGATGTCCAAGAAGCCTGTGTCTATGATCGTAAGTTATTCTGTCCATTCATACTATCGTTTTGTTTACTTCATATATCAACGATGTCTTTATTCAGTGTCTAATATAGTTTTTTGTTTTCTGTACAGAATACACTCTACCAAAGCTTTATGCCAAGATGCAATACTGTGTTTCCTGTGCTATTCACTCACATGTTGTGAGAGTTCGATCTCGTACTGACAGAAGGAATCGGCAACCACCACAGCGCTTCCTCAGACGCAGGGTTAGTCTTTGCATAAAATATTTTTAACTTTGATTTAAAATGAAAAGTAACCATATTAACTTTGATTTAAAATGAAAAGTAACCATATTAACTTTGATTTATAATGAGTTGATCTTGGCATAAAATATTTATAGCTTTGAGTCATCATGAAGTCACAATGTTCACCGTGAATTTGATGAAGTTTGTTCATCTTTATTTACTCTTATTATTTGATGCTCTTAAATTTTTATGATGGGCAGCGGAAAGAGTATGTGCATCATAATGTTGTTGCTTCTCTATTATCATTGATGGATATGTGAAACTCTTCATAGGATCCAGCCACAATTTTTAAAAGATTATTTAATATGGAGACTTCTCGGAGACTTTTGCATTTGGTACTTTGTGTTCGCATGCTTGTTATCAAATGAATCCACAAATTATTGTATTTTTAACAACTTGGTCAAATGGTTCCCCTACACTTGTTGCAGTTTGACATGTCAAGCTCCTTAATTGGATCATGTATCATCTGTCTGTCTAATACTTTGATTCAGCAGCCATACTTGGAGTGGCCTCTGATTCTTTGTTACCTTATTCTATTTGTGTTTGTTTCAGGATGATCAGCCAAAGCCAGGTCAGCCAGGTCAGCCAGGCCAAGCACCTCGTCCTGTTGGAGCTGGAAATCCTGCTCGTGTGTAAGGAAGTCTTTTTATGGCTTTTATAAGCAATTCGTAGGAATTTTGTTAATAGTCACTCTATTATAGTTGGGTTTTATCTCCTGTGGATGAAAGTGAATTTTAGAATCAAATGGAAACTTACCGACAAATCTGCAACTTAGAAGGAGCTACAAACCATGTTTATTGAGTTAATTTAATTGTTTTTCTTTTCAGTTTATTGTTTAGATTGGCTGTTCTCTTAATTAGTCATTTTACCATGCTCGAAACCTGACATGCTGCCCTCCCTCCATTAGTGATATCATTTGGAAGGGCGCTAAAATTAAATTCATTTTCCAAGATTATGGTATCAGACCAGAGAGTGTTAAAACATTGATATAATCAAATTTACCATAACCCATTTGGTTAAACTTTTAGGTTGATTGGTGGTTAAGCAGAGTTGATTGGATTAGCGTATGATAAAGCAAACACTACGTGTTAGTCCCTATCCACACCATAAGAACGAAGAATATATGCTATATGTGTATATAATAATAATAGAAAAGGTAATAAAATGATAAAATAATTTATCACTAGGATGAATAAATAGGGGAGGGCATTGAGTATTTTTGTAAGGCAATCTACTTGTGAGAGAGAGTTTTGAAAGCATTGAAACCATGGCTCTTGCTGGAAAGTTAGTGAGTGAAGTAAAAATAAACGTAGCAGCTGAGAAATACTACAAAATCTGGAAACACGAAGTTTCTCATGTTCCCAAGATTTGTCCAAAATACATCCAAAAAGTTGAAGTTCATGAAGGGGATTGGGACAGCCATGGCCATGGCTCAGTCAAGATCTGGCATTACTCTATCGGTATGTATAAGTATTACCATTTTTGTTTTTGTTTTCATTTGCTTTCATGAATGCCCTCTAGCTCCTAAGTAATTGACCTCTTTTTGTTCATGTGATTTGTTAAGACGGTAAGGCTGGGTTTTTCAAAGAACGAGTGGAATTCGATGATAAGAATATGGCAATGCTTTTGGTTGGATTGGATGGAGATATGTTCGAGCATTACAAATCCTTCAAAGCAACGTATAAAGTTGTGCCAAAAGGACCAAACCATTGTCTGGCAGTTATGATACTGAAATATGAGAAACTACGTGCTGACTGTCCTTCTCCTTACAAGTATATTGATCTCATGAATGGCCTCACCAAGAGCCTTGAATCTTACCTTCAGTAATAATGCTATCTATACGCATAGATTTGAGCTTTGTTTCCCCTCTTTCACTCTAAGCTTATGGGTTATGTAATACTAATTATAATAGTAACAAATAAATAATGGTCACTCTCATGTAAAGAGGGATGAACTTTGAGTACTATGTTTGCTTAAATATATAATATGTTATGTTTGGATATGTGTCAAAGTTTTTATATATTTTCGTGTCCCCTAAAGTTTAAGATATCTAATCGTCCAAACTTTTACACCTTTCCCTTCTAACTTTCTTATGTCGGTGTCGATTGATTGATAAATAGTTAGGGTTTTCTTATTCCGCTGGCTCTTCAGGCTGAGAAAACTGTGAAGAATTTCCATTTTATGAGCTTGTAAGACTTTAATAAAGAATAGGAAATAAGCTATGCTTGTGTAATAAGTGGCGTTCTCGGATGACGACTTATGTTTAAGTGATTAGGCAGCAAATGTATCTTTATCTTTAGATTGAAGTTTCAAACGGTTGATTTTTTAATTGAGATTATAATAACTTAACTAGTTGAATGTGTTAAAATTAATGTCTTTAATCGCTTTGATGCCTAATAATTTTATGGCTAAAATCAATTTATAACCCTAATTTCAAGAATTATTTATTTGATTCCAACATTTAATCGTAATTCCTGCATTTAAATTCTTTTTATACACTTAAGAAAGTAATGACCCGATGACAAGACTAAATTGATTAAGATATAAAAGTTGCTAAATTTAATGGATATAATTATTAATTTAAAGAGTATAATTTTATTTTTTGCCTCATAATTTTATATAAATTTCTTTTTAATAAAAAAAAAGCTCAATATATTTTATTAGTCATGTTTTGATCGTGATCGAAATTATTCTTCCTGATCAACTTCTGACAAGTTGTGTAATATTTATTAGATTCTTTTAGGGAATAATCCTTAAATAACCCAATTTGTTATTACATTTTCAAAAAATTAATAAAAATATCCCCAACTTCATTAAAATATTTAAATTTGAAAAGGTTTCTATATTATTCTTAAAACTTTAAAAAATATATGCGACAAGATATTATTACTATTAATTTTGGATGAAAATTATTTTAAAAATACACTTGAACTTTCAATAAATAACTTTGGATGATGTTTAAAAAATATTCTAAATTTTAATCATGCTTCAAAAAATATCTTTAAATTAATTTTTTTATTGGTACTCTTCATTTTTTAAAAAAAAGTTAGAAAATACCCTTATTTTTTATATTATGTTTAAAAAATACCCATAAAAGTTTAAAAATAACATTAACACTCTCAACTTTTATAAAAAAAATGTTCAAAAAAGTTCTTACATTCAATATATGAACGGGACCACACCTCATAGATTATCTCTTTTTGTAATATTATATTTGAAAGTTTAAGGTTATTTTTTAAATATGGTCCCATTATCTCGTTTTTTAATATTATATTTGAAAGTTCAAGATTATTTTGAAATAGAATATTTAAGGTAAGAGTATTTTTAAACAAAAAGTTAAAATATTTTTGAAATTAGAAAAAACTTTATGAGTATTTTAGTTTCTAAAGTCGAATATTTTTTATTTTTGAAAATTCACAAAAAAAAAAAAAAAAAAATATATATATATATATATATATATATATATATATATATATATATATATATTTTTAATTTAAAGATATTTAAAAATATATATTTAAAAAAATGTAAGAATATTATTGAAACTTTTTAAAATATTTTCTTCCAAAGAAAATAGAGAGTTCTAGAAGTATTTTTATTAATTAGATTTATATATATATATATACTTTTTCTTTTCTAATTTACATTCAGAATTAATTTTTGTAGAAAATTGTTTTGAGAAAGAAAACTAATTAAAAGAAATATTTAATTTTTGAAAAATAGGGTAACCCGATTTCAAAGTTAAAAGATATTGTTTTTATTTGTAATTAAACTTTATTATTATTCCTTTTTTGTCCGTTTTAAGACATATTTCTATTTCTTAATCTCTCTTTTTTTTTTTTTTCTTTTTTTTATTTATAATAATTTTTTATTTATTCCATGAACATATTCTCGATCGTGTTCGAAACGTTTCGTGCATTTTTCTCTAAAGCCTAAAACTTTATTCTTGTCTCAATGTTTTATAATATATTTTTTTCTCTGTCATAAAACTCTTTTAACTCAAAATATATATATTTTTTAATATACGATTGATTTTTTAGCTCACCTAAGTACCATAAAATACAATGACAAGAAATTAAAGATTGAGAATTCAAAATCCAATCGAACAGATAAGGAAATTCCTCCCCCGATGTGCTAGCTTGACTTCTTGACAGTCTATAGTCAGAGAACATCTATGTTATAACAATAGGCCGAACATATATGATAATCAAAAGAATGAAGTTCAGAAGAAATATATTATAACTTAATTAGAATCTTTAAAAGATGGTAATTAATATCGCACATATTGAATGATGTCGATCCTACGTAGATTAAGATATATATCAATTGTATCAACCTATTATAGAAGGAGACGTGTTAAAAGGAGTAAAATAAATTAATTAAAAATTTGTACGATTTTATTAAAAAATTATTAATATTGTTTATACTTATTATTTATAATATGCGTTGCAAATTAAATTAAAATGTAATTGATTATTAATAATTTTGCTTAATAAAAATAACTATTATGAAGTTAATTAATACAATAAAATTCTTACAAGTAATTATGAGAAATAAAAATATATTATTTAAAATTATGATAACATTCTCTATCTTAATTTATTTTATTTTAAATTATTATAATTAATAAATCAGTAATAATGTACTTAAATATATAATAATTTATTTTGACAAAAAAAAAATAATAAATTACTTATTTATAAAATTTATTTCAAAACAATTAATTTTATGAATGATATTTAAGGTTAAAAGGGACATTTAATAGAGGTCGTTAAGGCGGCAGGCAAATAGTGAAATATTATTTTCTTTGCTTTAATTATTAGAAATTAGACAGCCAATAAATAAGTATCCACGTGGATTGAAATGATTTGGTTTGGGATAAATATAATAATTTTATAGTGGCTGATTAACATGCACCGTCATCCTCAATCCTCCAAATCTTTAACAAACTTCATTAAAAACTCCAAAATGTCCCTGTCCTTGTTGCATGCATAATCACGTCATCCATATATCATAATTCCATTCATAACTTTACCTTTTAATTATAAATAAATAAATACGAGCTTTACGATGTGTCAATTGTCTCAAGAACTAACACATCGTAATTGTACTCGTTGGACATTCACAGTGATGGAATGATCGAGAGTCGTTCGGTGGAGAAAATAAAGGGTTGTAGGGCGTAACAAGTGCTCGTGCTTCGTAACAGGGTGAGGATATGAACAAAGAAGAGGGTTTTACGTAGGTGGTCACTCGACTATTGAACGGTGCAAGAAGCTGATGATAATAACTCGAAACTAAATTACAAAAACCCTAAAGTCAACTTTAGCTCTACAAAGATCAGAATTTGAATAGATATTTTGGAGGAAAGAGTACACAATAGACGATGGTTTACTTTTTGGTGTGGCCGAAAGAAAAGACATGCATAAGAATGAATCTCATTTGTTTCTTCTTATAAACCCTAATCATCATAACCTTCTCCCTTTCCCCACCAAAAAGAAAGAGAAAACATTTAGAAAAAAGGAAGGCAAAAGTGGGAAAAGAAAAGGAAGGTTGGTTGCGTGGTTTAAATTTGATGGAATTAGAGGACATCGTAACACGGTAAGTTGCTATCATACGAGCTCGTGTCGTCGTTAGCCTCACGATTTTAAGCTCATCGGTAGTAGATATTGTTTTTTTGGCCCGTTACACAGTTTTGAAACGCTTGACCAGTGCCTCACACAGGTGATTGACTTTGATACTATTTGTAACAGCTCAAGCCTACCATTAACAAATATTATCTGTTTTAGCTCGTTAAGTATTGTCGTCAGTCTCACGATTTTAAAACACGTTTGCTAGGGAGAGGCTTTCATACTCTTATAAAGAACGGTTCGTTTCTATCTTCAATAGCTGTGAAATCTCACACTTCCACCTACTAATACTCAAACAAAAGGCGTAATTGAACCCAATAAAGTAATAAGACAAAGAGAAGCAAAATGTGGTCAAACTCTATCATTACTTTCACCATTAGTGTTCCTCTGTTTTCTAAAGTCCATGAGTGAAAGAAAGAGGAGAGAGAATGAGATGATAATCGAGAGAATGAAAACTGTGTTCTATAATATTGTATACAGAGACGTTCATTTAACTTACAGGTCTTTTAATGAGACGGGAAATTTCAGTGTTAAAAGAGAATTTCCCGTCCTGAGCTAAATGGAAACAGGGACGAGATTGCATTCCTTGTTTCGAGCTGCCCTACCTATTTCACTCTTTTATATAAATATATAATAACTTAGGGTAAACGAACGAACGAAAGAACGAAAGAACTAAATTAAGTTTAGAAAGCACAATGAATGGAATGAAGGACCCACTTGAAGATCCTAATAAATACACCATCTTCATCCTTGTTCCTCATCATGATCCTCTCTATAAAACCACTTTACCATCCCCCATTTTCATCTCCAAAAGGAACAAAAGCAAACCCACTTCTCTCCTCCTCCATACCCAAAGCCTCCAACATGGCTCATCCCAACATCATCAGGATCAGAGCCCTTCTACTTCTTGCCCTCACCGTCTTCGTCTTCGCTGCTCGAGTTTGCAACGCTGCCTGCCGTCCACCGTGCTATGGCGTGGCTGTCACCACAGCTCAAGAACATGATGAAGACATGGAAGAGGGAGCTTTGGATGATGAAACAAAGGACAATGATCCTTACCGAATGTATGGTGATGTTCCAAGCCCCGGTGTTGGTCACTGAAAAAGCTTCTATTTTTCATATCTATATATCTATATATCTATAGATATATATAGATATATATATTTATATATACACGGTGTATGGGAGATTTGCAGATTTGGAATAATCTTTGTATTTATTTTTTCTACCTCTCCTTTTTCTTCAATTTTTGTGGGGTTTTGGTGAAATTATTACAGTTCATGTTTTAGTGTAAATTAATAAATGAATACAGTGGTTTGTTATATATTATTGCTTCTCCCATTATGTTTTTTTTTTTTTTTTTTTTTTTTGAACTTTTTTTGAAATGGGGAACAACAGTTAGATCGGTTGCTTGACAAGTTTTGACTTGCCGGTTGACTTGCTGGCAATGTTAAAAGACAACCGTCGATATTTGATGATAAGATACCTACGGTCGTTGTATCTTTGAAAGCAAAGAGCTTATTTAAGGTAGCAATTTGAACCACTCCCACTCAGTTTTATATTGTATAAATAGTTAAGGTTACGTTTTCTCGGAGCTATTTAGAGCCTCATCCATAACAAGTTTTTTATTGTTAACACAAATAACCTAAGACATAGGTTTAAATTAATATGAGCTATTGGGTCGGCTCGTGTTCGTAACATGGTCCTCTAAAATGATACCTACCATCTTTAATGAAGTTCTAAAGTTGAGTATCGGGCCACACGTATGACATACACATTATTGTTAAACTTACATGGATCTTTCAACTTTTTAATACATATGAGTACTCACTATTGGTACCGCTCTTTTAATAATATACTTTATGTATATATCGACCCCATCTTTTCATGTCAAAATCAAATATGCAATGGACTTGCCTATGACTTTATTTAAGAGAGAGTAGCATTTGATTGTATAACATCATATAATAAATTTAATTTGACATATTTTTATAAGAAGAAAATGATAAAGATATTAAATATTAATATGATTTGATAAAACTCTTATAAATTCTTTTTTTTTTTTATGTATATAAATATATAATAATAATAATAACTTTGTCGAATTTTACTCACTAAAAAAATTATTTGCGAAAAAGTCATTTTCTAATGGGCCTAATGGGCCATGAGTCCCCAATTCAATTTCTATTCCTGGCCCATTGGGATCTTGGCCCATTACTAATTTATGGTTTTACTCTACCCTAATTAAATGTTTTTTTTTATGTTTTCTTACTTAAATTAGAATTTATTTATCAACATAATCAAGGTTTGAACTCAATTATTATGATTTTTTTTTTTAAATTTTGGTAGGATTTAAATTCATTTTTTCTAAAATTTAGGTCTTTTTAATGTTTTTTTTTTCCTTAAGTGGTTTGATTAATTTTATTGAATTTATCTTTACTTTTTCCCCCCAAAAAGCCTTCTTGTCTGTGAGCCACATTCACCATTCCCAAAGCTTTCAAAATATAAGCCCAAAAGGGGGAAAAGAAAAAAAAAACTGACATCGCCATCATCAAGCCCATCACCATTGAAGAACAACTCAGAAGCTTTATGTATATCCAAAAATGGAGGTTCTGATTAAGTGGGTCATCAACATCACCACCAAAAGAAAGATAAAAGCTAGAGAGTTTCAGCAAAGTAAAACTTAAAAAATGGTGGAACACTGAAACGAAGAAGGGCATTGAAACAAGCATTTGATGTAATAAAGGGCATGTTCTGCACGATCTTCCTCAATCTTTGGACGGGTAGGCCTTGATTTCTTCATCCTGTGAAGTTTCTAGCAAAAAAAAAAAAAAAAAAACTAGAAGAGAGAGAGAGAGAGAGGAGAGAGGAGAGAGAAACGGACGTTTTGGTGGACGCTTCGTTTGTGTGAGACTAATTTGCAACTGTCATGAGCTCACGTGATCTTCTTTCCTTTTCATTCTGCCATTTCTGATTCCCACTTCTTCTTTATTGTGAGGAGGAATTTCAGACGCCATTGAAGGAGAAGCTTGTTTTCTTCTCTTCTCTGAAGAACAGAGGCTAACACTAACAGTGAGTTTTCTGTTTTACCAACTGGAAAGAGAGAAGTTGCTTAGAATCTTGTCATGTAATGATGAGGGCCCATCATCTCCATTCTGCATTTATGAGCCCCTTTGCCAAAATATCCTTAATATACAAAAACTACTCTGTTTTTGAGTTTTAATGGCGGTCCTGATATAGATATCAAGTGGGTTTACTGAAAAGTGAGGGATATAACTGATATAACTTTTCTTTTCGTATCTTATCTCCATTTGCAGGTGAATGAGGGGTTTTCTGTAAGCTCTTTTTTCTTCTTTTTCCTTTGAATTTCATTTAGATCTACAGCTAACTGAGCCCCACATCAGGATTTAGCTTGAAGATCGAGATAAAGAAGCTATGGATCTTGAGCATGGAAACTGTTGGGACACTGACAAGGTTTGTGTTCAATCGACTCACTGTGCTTCAACTTCACTTTCTTTCTTCATTTCTAGAAACACCCAGTTGTTGAATCGGCTCTAATTTTGGGTTTCTTTCAGAAGGGTTCTTGGAGAACGGTTCTTGTATTGGCCTATCAAAGTCTTGGCGTCGTCTATGGCGATTTGAGCATCTCTCCGCTCTACGTTTACAGAAGCACTTTTGCTGAAGACATCCAACATTCAGAGACCAATGAAGAAATCTATGGTGTTCTGTCATTTGTCTTCTGGACTCTCACTATTGTCCCCCTTTTCAAATACGTCTTCGTAGTTCTCAGAGCGGATGACAATGGTGAAGGTAAGAAGAAGAAGAAGCAGATGTGCTTAGAATTGAAAAAGAACCAATACCCAGATGATGAATTGCTTTCAAATCGCCATTGCAGGTGGGACTTTTGCTCTGTACTCGTTAATTTGCAGACATGCCAAAGTGAGCCTTCTTCCCAACAGACAAGTAGCAGATGAAGCACTTTCCACTTATTTACTTGAACATCCACCGGAGAAGAAGAAGCAATCGAAGGTTAAATTGCTGCTGGAGAAGCACAGTGCTCTGCACACTGCCTTGTTGATTCTTGTTCTTGTTGGGACTTGTATGGTTATTGGAGATGGGCTTCTCACTCCAGCCATTTCTGGTACTGTTCTTCATCTTCTTCTTTTTCCATTTTCTTTCAGTCCATTCAAGCATTTGATTGTTTTGGTTTTGGTTTTTGTTTTGTCCAGTTTTCTCAGCTGTTTCTGGACTTGAGTTATCCATGACCAAGGCTCACCATCAGTGTAAGCACCTTTTTGAGAAAATGAGTTTAAGCTTAGTGTCCTCCTACTGAAGATTTAACATCCTATTAGCAATCATCAGTGGAACAAGAGACCAAACATGCCAAAGAAAAACAAAAGACCAAACATCGAGGACTATGATTGTTTTGGTGTACCTCTGACTATTTGTAGATGTTGTAGGAATGTTGGACTTGGTCAAATAACATTAGGACAAACTGTTCATGGACTTGGTCAAGTAACATCAGGACAAGCTGTTCATAAAAGCTATGAGTGTATTAATAATCTATGAGCTATACATGTTAACATGTTTAACATTACATATTATATAGCTCAATACAAGTTATATAGCTAAAATCAGGAGGTTACCTTTGTGCAGATGCAGTGGTTCCAATCACATGCTTTATCTTGGTTTGTCTATTTGCACTTCAACACTATGGCACGCATCGTGTTGGCTTCTTCTTCGCTCCCGTTGTATTGATATGGCTACTCTGCATCAGTACCCTTGGCATATACAATATTATACAATGGAATCCACATGTTTATCAGGCTCTTTCTCCGTATTACATGTTCAAGTTTTTGGAGAAGACAAGGAAGAGCGGTTGGATGTCATTGGGCGGAATATTGTTGTGCATAACAGGTAAGATTAATACATAGAATGCTTATGAGGTTTTGCGGGCTTATCATTGGTTTCCTGTGCTGGAAAGCCAAAACAAATTTTGATTGAATTGCAGGCTCAGAAGCAATGTTTGCTGATCTTGGTCACTTCTCATACACTGCAATACAGGTTATTCAGTTTTCAATGGTTTCTTAAGTTCTAACTTTCCTTTTCAGTTGGTTCAAAACATGGATAGAAATCATTCTCATAAACAAATGGACTGACAATCCTGCTCTGTCCTGTCTGCCTCACCTCCCTTCAGATTGCTTTCACCTTTCTGGTGTATCCAGCGCTCATATTGGCATACATGGGCCAAGCTGCTTACTTATCTCAACATCACACCACCACCAACAACATTGGCTTCTACGATTCTGTTCCAGGTATCAATCACTGATAAAAGAATCTCCAAGCTATCATTCTAGAAGTAGTGTGATGTTCTTCAACTGTTTCGATTCCTTGCGAGCTATTTTTAGGAGACTACTGATAATGGCTTTTGGAAACAGAGAGTGTGAGATGGCCAGTGCTTATAATTGCCATACTTGCATCAGTAGTTGGAAGCCAAGCAATCATCAGTGGAACATTCTCCATTATTAACCAGAGCCAGTCCCTTGGGTGCTTCCCTAAGGTGAAGGTTGTTCATACTTCTGATAAGATCCATGGCCAAATCTACATTCCGGAGATCAATTGGGCTCTTATGATTCTCTGTGTTGCTGTTACCATTGGATTTAGAGACATAAAACACCTCGGAAATGCATCGGGTGAGTTAGTCGCTATCCATACTTCATTTTCAGACGTCTTAAGCTCGGTTTTGCCCACTTGAAATACAAATATTCCATTCCTAACAATCTTGTTCGCAAACTTTCCACACCGATACCGTAATTACCAAGTGTTGCAGACTCTTGCTCCATTCTTCCTGATTGCCTATGATAGATATTAGCTTGCTTCAAAGTTTAAAAAGGACGGTCGAAACCATAAAGTACTGATAGCAGTTGGCCACTTATTTTTACTTTGCAGGTCTAGCTGTAATGACTGTGATGCTTGTGACAACATGTCTTACATCTTTGGTGATTGTTCTCTGTTGGAACAAAACTCCCCTTTTGGCTCTCTCCTTTTTGATCTTCTTTGGGTCTGTTGAATTGCTCTACTTCTCAGCTTCACTGACCAAGTTCAGGGAGGGCGCTTGGCTCCCCATTCTTTTAGCTCTGTTCCTCATGACCATTATGTTTGTTTGGCACTATGCAACCATCAAGAAGTATGAATATGATCTTCACAACAAGGTTTCATTAGAATGGTTGCTAGCATTGGGACCAAGCCTTGGGATTGCTCGCGTCCCTGGCATCGGATTAGTCTTCACTGATCTCACCTCTGGTATTCCTGCCAACTTCTCCCGGTTCGTCACTAACCTCCCAGCATTTCATCGCATCCTTGTCTTTGTGTGTATAAAGTCAGTACCAGTTCCTTTTGTACCTCCTGCTGAGCGGTATCTTGTTGGACGAGTAGGCCCAGCAGCACATCGGTCATACCGGTGCATTGTTCGATATGGCTACCGTGATAATCACCAGGACGTGGATTCGTTTGAATCTGAATTAGTCAAGAAACTGGCAGACTTCATCAGCTATGACTGGTACAGAAAACAAAGAGGCAACTCTAGCAGTGAGGACGATGCATCACGTTCAAATGAATCAACAAGTGAGCGTAGGCTGGCTGTGATCGGAACCGTAGCATTTGCAGGCGCATCTGCTTATGAAGAGACTATGCAGCCTGCAAGCGGATCAGTCGGGTTCCAAACTGTCGACAGCATCACTGATGTGATCGAAATGGAGCCACTGGGAGAAAAAAAGAGAGTCAGGTTCGCTATAGACGATGACTTTGAAGGTGACTCCCAAGCTGAAACAGAAGCCCTTCTGCAGGAAGAGCTAGAAGATCTCGTAGCAGCCCAGCAATCAGGGACGGCGTTCATTCTCGGGCATTCACATGTCCGAGCTAAACAGGGATCGTCTCTGTTGAAGAGACTGGCCATTAACTATGGCTATAACTTTCTGAGAAGGAACTGCAGAGGCGCAGACGTTGCTCTTAAGGTGCCACCAGTGTCTCTTCTTGAAGTTGGCATGGTTTATGTTGTATAGCCCTCAACTGTTCTTTCTGTTCTCTGTCTCTGCTCATTTTGTAAAGATACTGCTTCCTTGAATTAAAGCTAAGTATTCGACCATGTAATTCTCTTACAAACCCAGATGAATTATCTTCCCTTAAACCTAAAAACGATGCTAATTCCAATATGTGATGCTAAATCGAAACTAAGCCTCGTAGAAATTGTGCTAATTCCTATGTCCTTTAGAGTCTCGTTTGGATTGTGTCCCTACACAAACATGTGGATCCAAGACTCAAGCTCTACCACAATCACAGCCATAACTTAACTACTAAACAAATTCCTAAGATTCATAACCAAGTGGCCCTAGAAAAGAAAGAGTGGCATTCTCAACAGATAATTGAACGACAAAAAAGAAAAACAAAATCAAGTGGCCCTAGAAAACCAAGAGATCAAGAGTAAGAAACACAACCACGTAGCTCCACAGCAACCACAGCGCCCAATCTCTGCCGACCTCTAATCTCACTATTTTTCTTTTTTCACTCACTTATAAAACAGAGCGACTCCTCGTCCACAGCGAAATCGTCAAGATCCCCGCCAATTCTTCGAATCTCAGCCTCAACCAAACGGCAGCGATGGTGGCGATTTCTCCATCGCACGTCGGATTCACATCGCAATTCGGGCAGGGATGGAAGACGGCGAGGGAGATGACTCCCGTCAGAAGCTCGAATCTGAGAGTATCAGCAAAAGCGACGGAGAAGGGCGAGGAGAAAGAAGACGCCGGTGAAAGGAAGAACAAGCAGTCGCTGTTTAGCAGCGTGACGGAGGCGTTGGATTTCTCTCAGGTCCGGTCGAGTCGCGACGCTGAGCTTCTCGATGACGCCCGCCAGGCCACCAAAGCCGGCGGTAGAATGAGCCGGGAACAGGTAAACGTTACTCACAGTTAATTTATTATTCGGTCTAATTAAAAATATAAAATAATTACAAAAAAAAAAAAAAAAAAAAAAAAAACTTTAAATCCCGCAATTATAATTTTTTATATTTAATAAAATAATTAAAAAACGGTCAAATAGACTAAAAACTTACTTTAACACATAATTTAATTATTACTTTCACAATTTAACGAAATATATATTTATAAATATTTCAAATAGATTTTGTTTATGACGTAATATTACAAAAAAATAAATTAAAATTTGTAGTGATTTTTTTTTTATGACGTAGTATGGAGCTCTAAGAAGGAAAATAGGAGGGACTTACAAGGACTTCTTCAAATCCTACATAGAAGGTAAGTAAAAAAATTATGTTATTTATTTATTTATTTAAATTAATTATAATTATAAAAATAGGAAAATAAAATTGGGGTTTTTATGAAATTTAGTGGATGGGCAATACGTTGAAGAAGGGTGGGTGGACAAGACATGCAAGGTGTGCAAGAAAGACACAAGGGGCGAGGCAAGACAAGTCGACAAGCTTGGACGATATGCTCATGTTGCTTGTTTGGAAAAATCCAATTCTTCATCGCCCAATTTCTTCACCAAATTCTTCTTCAAATGACTCGTAAATCCCGAGTATACATACAACTCAATTTGTGTAGTGTGTATTTAAGCATCTCTCTATGGTTAATTTTCACGATGAATTGATTATATTCTTCATTTTCTTGACGAAAAGTCAAATCTTTGACTCAATTGGGTCTAAAAATCGAGCAATTCACTTGTGGGTGGTGTGCGTTTTGCACAAACTATGGAAACCCAAGAAGGCCCGATTGTGTATTTTGTTCGAGGGAGGATTGTTCGAGCCCCACGTTGGTTAATTAAGATGAAAATCAAAGTCAAAGTGGATAATATCATATCAATATAGAGGTCGTTGTTTCTCATTATTCCAAATATCAATTATTCAACGACTCCATACCTAATAACCCTACTCAGCGGTCCAGCATTAGAAACCCAACACAAAAAACATAAAGAGATTCCAAATAATATCAGTTAAAGATTGGCGAAAGATCAGCTTCCAACATTTAATATCGTTGATTTGTCAATGTCTACGAAACTTATTGAATAAACTATTCTAAAAATTGTTAATTTTGATCTTTTATCTTTTAATATTAAGCTAATCAACTATTTATCCATCTTAAAAAAATTGAAAAGTTACAAAATATTGGTGGGTTTGCTTATGATTTATTTGATTTAGTTTCTTTTTACAATCATTTATAAAGAAGAATACACTAAGTGGGGAACAATTTACATAAATGACAAAGTTACACCGCTCGGTGTCTCCTATGTGAGATCTCATAATCTACTTCGTTAAAGACTAGTGTCTGCATTGACACATCGTCCATTGTCTGCCTATGATATCATTTATAACAAATATTGTCACTTTAGCTCGTTACGTATTGTCGTCAGCTTCAAATTTTTTAAAACGATCACACATCCTTATAAGAAACGTCGGTAGAAATGTGGGAGAGAGTGGGAGGCACGCGTTGCACAAGTTGCTATAAGCTGACAAATGAGTAGCCATCTTTATGTGCTTGAGAGATAACCCACTACTCACTTTCCAAACTTTTCAATACATTAACATACTTATGTGGGAGAGAGGGCCTGGTGGGATAACTTCTTTTTTTAGGACATTTTTCATTATTTTATAAACCCAAAACAAATTATTCAATTTTTTTTTACCTTTTTCGTTCTTAGTTGCACTGAATGTGGACTCGGTTGAACTGATTAAATGTATCAACTCAGTTAGAGGTGAATATGACAACACTGAATATAATCAACCTCACAGTTTTAAAACGCATCTATTAAGAAGAGGTTTCCACACCCTTATAAAAAAAATGTTTCGTTTGCTTCTCCGATCGATGTGAAATCTCACTGTTTAGGTATATAATTATTGCTCGTCTTGTCCTAGCTAAGCTACAACTATTACTTAATGGATTTGTGATTCACTTCGATTATCACTCAAACGTCTCGTCATTTTTTGTTTTTTGACCTATTTACTGTCTCATTTAGCTTATTGGAGCGTAGATTCATTGGATAGCTTCTAAATGATAAGAACCACAAGTTTAATTAAATCATTTCTAAGATATTTTTTTTTTTTTAATTAAAGAAATATTCTCTTGGAAAAAAATAATAATGAGGATATGGGTTTCTTATCGGTAAAAGTGGCATACTTTTGGTGGATACACTTTTCTTTTTCTTTATTTATTTATTAACATTATCTCGAGTAAAGTAGATTAATAATAATTTTCGCTCATAATTTAAACCAATTTTAAGTTATATAAGAATTCAGTGTTCATTAAAGCGTTTTTTTTTACTATGGATATATATATTTTCTTTTATTTTATATGTTGCGTATATTGAGTTAAATCGAGCCAAAGTCTATGTGGTGCGGTTGTGTCGGTTAGACAAGATCGTCCAAATTGGGGTCTAGACCATATAGGTTGCCTTGGGTCGGTTAGACTAGTGTCGTGGTGAAATAAAAGTGGGTTCAATTTAGGCGCAAGGGGTCCCCAAGATTGCAACTCCATGAGCCAACCACACCACTAATAAATCTCGTCACAAACACACAGTTTAGAGGTACTGAATACGTGTATCAGCTTATTTATAGCCATTTTGACAGATCTATGAGCACATCCAAGGACCTTGATTCTTCTCTTTCTTCTTTCTCTCCCTGTTTTTTTTTAATCTTAATTTTCCCGAAGCCAAGCTCTTGGCTTCTCTAATGGAGACCAAAGATGTCACCCAAGATGGGACTGTGGATCTTCGTGGCCAACCCGTTCTTGCTTCGACGACTGGAAAATGGAAAGCCTGTGCTTTTCTTGTAGGTACGAGTCACTGATATTGTTTGCTTATTTGAATTTAAACTCGCGTAAATTTGCTTTTGGTTTAATTTGTTTTTAGGATATGAAGCGTTTGAAAGGATGGCGTTTTATGGTATAGCTTCGAATTTGGTGAATTATCTAACGACCCAACTTCATGAAGACACGGTGTCGTCGGTTAGAAATGTTAATAATTGGTCGGGATCTGTTTGGCTTACTCCCATCCTTGGAGCTTACATAGCTGATTCTTTCCTTGGCCGCTTTTGGACTTTCACCTTCTCATCTCTCATCTATGTCATGGTAAACCCTCCATCTTCTCGTGTTCAGTCCTATTTAGAGATGTTCACAGGGCAGGGCGAAAACCGTTCTCGTTTCTTCCTCTTATTTCAATCTTCATCTCCATCAAATTCTTCATTTACTTTTACGAGAATTCTCCATGAAAAATTTATAGTGATCAGAGTAGAGTGAGGGGTCAGGGATTTAGACAGGGTATGGGGCAGGGGAGGGGATGAAGATTATCAGTCTCGGTCTCCGATCTATTTTAGCTAACAGAGCAAAATCTCTGTTCGTGAGAGTTTTCGATCACAAAATTATCCTAATAAATTCTAATGTTTTCATTGATGATATACAAATTAGTATCAAAATTAAAGTTGAGGCATTTATACACAATTTTGTATCAGGGAATGGTGTTTCTGACTATGGCAGTATCAGTAAAGACCTTAAAACCAACGTGCAACAATGGCGTCTGCAGCAAAGCCACGCCCTCACAAATAACCTTCTTCTACATATCTCTCTACACCATCGCCCTCGGCGCCGGTGGCACAAAACCAAACATCTCGACATTCGGTGCTGACCAGTTCGACGACTTCAACCCAGCTGAGAAGCAGATGAAGGTCTCATTTTTCAACTGGTGGATGTTTAGCTCATTCGTGGGCGCTCTCTTTGCCACTCTTGGCCTCGTCTACATCCAAGAGAACCTCGGCTGGGGCCTCGGCTATGGTATTCCGACCGTTGGCCTTCTGTTTTCTCTCTTCATCTTCTATTTGGGAACTCCCCTTTACCGGCATAAGGTTAGAAAATCTCGGAGTCCCGCCAAGGACTTGATTCGGGTGCCACTCGCAGCGTTTCGTAACAGAAAGCTCCAGCTTCCGGCTAGCCCCAGTGAGCTTTATGAGGTGGAGCTGCAGGGTTACTCCGGCGCCGGAAAAAGGCTGGTCCAGCATACTCCCATTTTCAGGTACCCTTTCCTCTGCGAGACACTATTACTCATATCAATAGAGATTTATTTCTTACTTATAAACTCATCATCAATTCCTTAATTGCCTGATATGGGACAATTCTCCTGAAACATATGGAGCCCTCGAACGCCTTCTCCCCTTAATCGAGGCTCGATTTTTTCTTTAGAGCCTTTGAACAAAATACACCATTTGTTCGACACTTCAATCACTTTTGACGCATCTTCAAAGCTCAAAACTTATTTGTTCAAAATTCTATTGACATAATTAAGTTAAGGACATGACTCTAATATCATGTTAGGAATCACGATTCTTTATAATATAGTATGATATTGTCTACTTTGAGCATAAACTTTTGTAACTTTCAATTCTTTAATTAGCGGATGTGAGACTCCTCTCCCAACAATATTCGACACAAACCACCTGTTTCGGCTTTCGTCCCACCTTCACTAAGTGGGCAGCATCATGGTGGGCGCACCAAAACAAACCCCATATTCAATGATCCACAGCTATTTTCCCTTTCCATTATGCCGACCCTCCAATATTGTATGAACCCACTTCTAACAAGTTATTGGAACTGCCCTCAGGTTCTTGGACCGAGCTGCAATTAAAGATGCCACAAATTCCTCAAGGCCCAAATGCACAGTGACTCAAGTGGAAGGAACCAAGCTGGTCTTAGGCATGGTCATAATCTGGCTAGCCACCCTTGTCCCAAGCACCATTTGGGCTCAAATCAACACCCTCTTTGTCAAACAAGGCACCACCTTAAACCGAACCCTTTTCCATGCCTTCTCCATCCCAGCAGCCTCCCTCGGCAGCTTTGTCACCCTCTCCATGCTCCTCTCCGTCCCATTGTACGACCGCTACTTCGTCCCGTTCATGCGTCGAAAAACCGGAAACCCTCGAGGTATCACTCTACTCCAAAGACTAGGAGTCGGCTTCGTCATCCAAATCATAGCCATTGCTATTGCCTATGCAATCGAGGTTCGAAGGATGCACGTCGTTCGAACCAACTATATTACGCAACCAAACCAAGTCGTTCCCATGAGCATCCTCTGGCTGTTGCCACAATACATCCTCCTCGGCTTTGCAGACGTTTTCATTGCAATTGGGTTGCTCGAGTTTTTCTACGACCAGTCCCCGGAAGACATGCAAAGCCTTGGAACTACATTCTTCACAAGCGGGATCGGAGTCGGAAACTTCCTCAATAGTTTTCTCGTCACCGTCGTCGATAAACTCACCGGAGAAAACGGCAGGAAGAGTTGGATTGGGAACAACTTGAATGACTCCCATTTGGATTACTACTATGGCTTTCTTTTGGTCATATCTACACTCAATTTGGGGGTGTTCTTGTGGGTGTCAAGTTTGTATATTTACAAGAAGGAAGCCATTGAAGCTAAAGATGGCATTGAATCCAAAGCGTTGGATACATCTCTTGGGCTACAAGTTTGATGGAGGCTAATATTGCTATCAATCTTTGTAACCCATCAAAACTTAGAACTAAGACAAATAATCAATCAAATTGGTCATTAAAAGATGGGATGTTTTAAGATTTACGCCGAGTTACAAGCATTTGAATGGTATTAGTAGACACGAGCAGCTCTATGACACGGACGTTTTTCCATTACTATTGAGAATGTAAAATAGCTAGAAAAAAAGGGGCGAAAGTGTGATGTCCCACGTCGGTTGGAGAGGGAAACGAATCATTTTTTACAAGATGTGAAAACCTCTTTATAGCATACACGTTTTAAAATCGTAAGACTAACGACGATACGTAACGGGCTAAAACGGACGATCTCTACTATCAGTGAGGTTGGATCATTATAAATGATATCATAGTCAGACACTCCCAACAATTTCAATTAAATTGTCTCCCTATTAGGCAACATTTTAAATTATTTAAAAATAAACAATAATAATTGAGATTTTAGATCCCATCCTTGAATGCTACATATTCACTTCCATGTGCTATCACTCTTTTTAGTCAACCAAATTTAATCTCACATCTCTCAATTATCACTCTACCTTGTTAGCTGCCAACTACGAGCGGTTGAAGTCTCGTGTCGATGAAAAAAGATTGACAAGTTTTTTCTTAATAAATACAAAATTATAATAATATATAACGTTCTCGGTTAAGTTGAAAAAATTAAAATTATTATTGATTGTTTAGTATTATATGATGTTTTTAATTAATAATATATAAAATTCTTCAACACGTTACCTATTTGTCTGGAAAGATGTTTTGTCTTTATTCACTTATTTAAGAAAAAAAAAATCACTCAATATATAATTATTTTGGAGTTTTCTGATTGAAATTGTGAAAAATAAAAATAAAAATACTTCGTTGGTATAGATAATAAATTTTAATTATTTTTTAGATTTTCTTAATTATCATATTCTTATTCTTATAATTACTCTGATCGGTATATTGTCTTCGTTTATTCATATATTTATTTTTTACTCGTAGAAATAAGAAACTATAAATTATTATCAAAATAAAAATATAAGATAATTTAGCCAAAGAAAAAAAAGAAAAAAAAGAAAAAACTAAAATGCGAAAAAGGATGAATCAGCAGCCACCGTGGGCCGGTTGTACAAGGTGGAGGAAGAGGAAGAAGCATCCTGAAGAGGCGGCGGAGGTAGCTCGGGAGGCGGCAGTGGCGGTGGTGGTAGGGCAATGGAAACCATATTACCTTGTCTATATTTGCATCTCAGTATCTCAGCTCTAACTGCAGTGAGTGTAGCTTGTAACGCTTGGACTTGGTGTTGTAGACATGAAATGGCGCCCATGCAGCCATACACAGGATCTCTCAGCCTCACATTAGCTTTAGACTATTCGCAGTATTATCTCTTTCATTTTTCGGAACTTCCTGTAAAAAAAAATATTCTATCACGGTCTTTAAACTTTCAATTTTATATTAATAAATTCTTATCGTTACCGTTACCTTGAGCATCTTGGAGACATTGCTGGCGCCGAAGACCTTGTGGACCGAGGCGAACTTGTGAGGCTCGTGGGGGGAGAAGTATGGGGCGAAGGGACATTGTTGACCACATCTTCTTCTTAGGAGCTTGCAGGCTGCGCATGGAGTAATGGCGTTGAGAGTCCTAGGAGGACCGTGCAGTGTGTGTCGTGGAGGAATGTTTGATGATACTGCTCGCTTTCTCTTCTTCCCCAACTCCTCCGATCTATCTCCATCCATGTATACAACTAATTTGAACATAACTCAATGTCAACCTTATAAGTCATTGTTTCTATTATCTTTTAAAGTGCTTGTGACATTGTAACGAGAATCAAGAATTATAATCGAAATCGTCCAGCTCAAATTGTAGTATAATATTTTGAGGAACAAAAAGAAATTGTCGACTAAATTATTCGATCTCGAGAGAGAGAAAGAGATGGATTTTCTTACCTTTCTTTGGACATTCAGCTGGCATGCTCTGCTCTTCAAGTTAACCAAGAAGAAGCTAAGCAGAGAGGGAAGAAGAAGAAAGGAGAAATAGAAAGAAGTGAAGCTCAAGTAGATTTTAATGGTGAAAGATGAACTGGGTCATGTCCATTCGTGGTGTACGAGGATTCCACGACAGATCTACAAACAAAAAGACCAAGAAATTATATATAAAAGTAAACGGGATTTTGGGTATCACCTAATTTCATCCAAAATTTGGACTTGATCAAATAAAATTAGTGCAAATTGTAATTTATCTATGAAATTAGTGCTCGATTTCACCCAAATTTGGACTTAATCAAATGAAATCAGTGGAAATTGTTGTTTATCTATGAAATTAGTGCTCGAATTTGATGGTCAAATAAGAATTTTGGGATATATGTTGTTTAGGATAAGGGCGATGAGAATAAAACAGGAGGTGGCATTATTATATTAGAGAATTTTGCCAACACTGCCGTATCCAAATCCACAATTATCCCAATTCTTGGCGAACACACGGGGCACGGATTGTCCGGTGGATTCGTTACGACTCCACGAGCTTCTCCTTCACAAAAGAAAAAGGGCCAAAACCCTCTCCAACAAACATCGTTTTTTTGGGGCTTTCACGCTCTCGAGCTCTCGCCCCCTTCATCGTACACAATGGACTGCACTTGCAGCAATTTCAGAACCTCCACTGCTCCTTTTTCATGGATACCCACTTCCACTTCGAAGCTCAAATTTCGGGTACCCTTTTCCCCCTTCTTTGCACCCCCTCCCCCCCTTTTGCTTTTATGGTTGATTGTTCTAATTTTTGTAGAATTTGAAGCGTTTGAACTCGATTAAACATTCCATGGTGGCGATGAGCGTTTCTGGGTCTGGTGAAAATGGCTCCCTCGCTAGGTTTCCCCTTACACCCAATAAGCTTTTCATGCAGGAGGTACTGATTTGTCTAGATAATTTCTTAACTAGTTGAGCTATGTTGGGCGCTTGTTTATGTTTTGTAACATGTTTGTATGTTAGGCAATTGGAGCTGAATATGGGGAAGGATTTGAATCTTTTAGACCAGATGGTCCGATGAAAGTGGACGTGGTAAAGAAAAAATGGACTATATTGGGCTAGTTTTCTTCTGGTTCTTTGTTTGTTTGAATGTTCTGGTTAGCTTCATTATGAGAGTTTTGGTCCTTCCTTGTTGCAACCAGGATTTTTTGAACGACAGATTGCAAGAAGGATTTCTTAAAAGAATTCGTTATTCTATGAAACCAGATGAAGCATATGGCTTAGTTTTCTCTTGGGATAATGTTGTGGTAAACTCTATGTTCTTATGAATTCACTTCGTTCCCATATAACCACACGTTCTGAGTTGATGATGGATACAATTATTTTCAGGCAGATACTCAAGCTTTGAAGTTAAACGCATGGAAGCAACTTGCCTCAGAAGAAGGTGCTGTTCTTATTGTTTTTTCTTTTTTGGAACTGACGGTATAGATGCATGTCTTTGAAGTGGAAATTAGTAAGGGAAACAAGAAAATTATGTACGTTTTTTTGGAATTGACTGTATAGATGCATGTCTTAGAAGCAGTCGTTCCCCTCGATAGCAATGATGCTGGGCTTCGAAGGAGTGGATTGTGAGATCCCACATCAGTTGGAGAAGGGAACGAAACATTCTTTGTAAGGGTGTGGAAACCTTTCCCTAGTATATGCGTTTTAAAAACCTTGAGGGGAAGCCCGAAAGAGAAAACCCAAACAGGACATATATGTTAGTGGTGAGTTTGGGCTGTTACAAATGGTATTAGAGCCAGACACCGGATGGTGTGCCAACGAGGACGTTAGGCCCTGAAAGGAGGTGGATTGTGAGATCCCACATCTATTGGAGAGGGGAACAAGTGCCACCAAGGACGCTGGGTCCTGAAGAGGGTAGATTGTGAGATCCCACATCGATTAGAGAGAGGAACGAAGCATTTTTTATAAGGGTGTGGAGAGACAAAGAGTTTTGAGTCGTCCCTTAACCTATGAAATGGAGAGATATGAACTCTTTCTAGTTTAGCTTCCTTTATTTGGAGGCTATTTGAATTAAGAAACCTTTAAACTTTTGTTTTCTTGTTTTAAATTTTGAATTATAATTGCTATAGGAAAAAGAGTTCCCGAAGATGGTGATGTGCAGAAACTAATGCTTTATGCGGGTGCGGATCAAGTGTTGCAGAAGGTTTGCATCGTCTTTTGTTTTGTTGAAGAAGTAACTCGTGTTCTGTGACGTTAGCTTTGTGAAAAATGCACTCTAATTGACCATCACTTGAAAAAAAAAATAAAACAAATTCTATGTCGATTGTTTGGTCGGGAATTGGGATTAAAAAGGTTGCTGTGTTCTCAGATACTTCTAAACTATCCTCTGCCTTACCTTAAAAAACATTGTGGTTTTTTGTTTCCTGCTACAAGCTCCATACACCACATGAATGGATTTGATTGCATTAATCCGTAGATTCTATGTTTGTCCTTGAGGAGTTGACGCTTCTGTTCACCAACTTCCATAACCTTTGTCATCTTGGATACAACCTATGCTACTCGGATTAGAGTGCAAACTAGTGATGCTTTTGGCAACTGGACTCTCGCCATCTTGGGTGCAGCACTCCATCGCTTCGCCTAGCAGCATGACACTTGTATTGCTCTCCCACAACCCCGTTCTCATCATTTAGACTGCTCCCATTTTGCTCTCTACTACTACGAGAATCACTTTTGCTTTCTTTTCCTCTAGCTACTAAGATGTTTCAGTTTCTCAAGTTGTCTCTTGTCTGGCCATGGATTCATGTGATCCCAGATTGGTTGGGGAGGAGAACGAAACACCCTTTATAAGGGTGTGGAAACCTTTCCCTAGCAGACGCGTAGTGGGGAAGCCCATAAGGGAACGCCCAAAGAGGACATTATCTGGATGAGCACCGATTCCACTATGTAACTCTGAAAGACGCGTTTTAAAGCCCTGAGGGGAAGCCTGTAAGGGAAAGCCCAAAGAGGACAATATCTGCTAACAGTGGGCCGGGGATGAATTTGGGAACTCAATGATTAAATCATTACTCCCTTTAACTGGTCGTACGTTTAAATCTCCCACAACATAATAATCTAAGCCAACTGACAGTAACCGGTTTACCTCTTAACTCTTCACCCAGCTGTGCCTTGAAAACATTGGATCATGGTAGCTCAAATACGGTGTGATGATTGTAACTGTTTATTTTACTGTCATTGTTCCGTTGTTCCTTGTCTACTTTTTTGGTCTATGTTCCTGCACTTTTTTGTCAGTTAGCAACAATTTCATGTTTTTGAAACGCTTTCGATAACTCTGTTCGACCCTTCAGCTTCTACTTTGGGGCATGGCAGAAAGTGAGCTGGATAGACTGAAACTGAGGTTTTCAGAGTTGTATTACAGAGGTCTTCTTTCGGTGAGTTATTTCATTAAAATATTTTTATACGCTCTCTTGTTCATTACATTGATCATGGAAATAATTCAAATATTTTTGTTATTCAGCTTAAAACGCCTGTTGATGGCCTCAAAGAGTGGCTGGATGCTGTGTCTACAGCTCGCATCCCCTGTGCCATTGTCTCGAGTCTTGATCGGATACACATGCTCGAAGCATTAGACCGAATGAGTTTGAAGAAATACTTTCAGGTTGGTATACTGATTCCTCAAACCTTCTCTTTCGTACAAAGCTAGAATTCGGAATAAGGGATGTGTGAGATCCCACGGTTGGAGAGGGAAACGGAACATTACTTATAAGGGTGTGGAAATCTCTCCCTAGTGGACGCGTTTTAAAATCGTGAGGCTGACGACGATACGTAACGGACCAAAAGCGGACAATATCTACTAGCGGTGAGTTTGGACTGCTACAAATGGTATCAAAGCCAGACACCGAGTGGTGTGCTAGCGAGGACATTGGGCCCCAAGAGAGGTGGATTGTGAGATCCTGCATCGATTAGAGAGGAGAATGAAACATTCCTTATAAGGGTGCGGAAAACCTCTCTGTGGAGGTTGACGGCGATACGTAACGGGCCAAAATGGACAATATTTGCTAATAGTGAGCTTGGTTTGCGTTCTTACAGATTATGTGATATGAACTGAGAGACATCAATCATACAATATACTTCAATGAAGATGTGAAGAAAAGATTGTCAAAATTATCAAAATATGTTTCAATTCATGCTACATTGAAGAAGAATAAAGTTTGATTGTTGTCTCTCAGTTCATATCATTATGTGTTGTATGGTTACATAGAAAGATGACAATTAGGTGGTTCCAAGGTTGAGTGGTTTCCCGTTTTTGCAGGCAATCGTAACGGAAGAAGACGATATGGAGTCGATGGCTCATAGATTCCTGTCTGCTGCTGTCAAGGTAATGACCATAGGAAGCAAAACCAGCACATTTTCCATTGTTGCACATTTTCCATGGCTCATAGATTACTTGTTTCAGCTGGATCGAAAGCCTTCAAAGTGTGTAGTGTTCGAGGATGATCCTCGGGGCATAACCGCTGCTCACAATTGTACAATGATGGCTATAGCATTAATCGGTGCCCACCCCGCGTACGTGCCTAATTCTATGCACATTTCTTAACGATCATCTCGATCATCGACTGATATAGACACCTGAACGACAATGTGCAGATATGATCTAGTGCAGGCTGATCTTGCAGTTGGTAGCTTCAACGAGCTCTCGGTGATCAATCTGCGGAGACTATTTGCTAACAAGGGTTCGACGTTTATGGAACTGCAGAAACAGAGTGCCGAGAAAGCTCCGTCGAAGAGAAAGCTTAGGATCGATACGATATTCTGATTCGTTTTCGTGCATTCCTCAGTTCTTTTCCATGTTTATAAGTTCATCATGGTGTGTCAATTCTTTTGTTGACCTCTCTCTTACCTGAAAACTTCCGAATGGAGTTAGAATAGTTCATAGATGAATATGGCTTAAAATCTATGGATTGCAATTGTTTTAGGATTTTCATCTTTACCATTGTTTTTTAGGGGGAAAAAAAAAACTTTAGTGTTCGATGGACCGAAAAAAAATAATCACGGGTGTGATCTAGCTTCCTTCGTCTCTCGGGACTAATGAGGGGTAATATAGGAACTACGCCTTTCGGCTTGATCTCATGTCTTGGCTTACCCTCTGTGGATGAACCTTGTCGGGGCATTGGACTCTCACCAATGTTTGTGTTACTCAAGCTGACATTCTTGCACGGGTGCTTTCCTCCAAGGTAAAATGCTTCCCTACCGATGCATTTTTTTACATCTTACAGGTTCGGCAAATTGTTTAGCCTCGTTTATCTTCAGTGCAAGAGCACTCGATCAATGAGTATAGCGCACTCTTTCGAGAAAAATAGTTGTAAGGGCTAAAACAAAAACTTTCTAAGAAAAAAGTTTCGAAATTTGACCCGTTTATAATAATTTAGGTAAAATTAAGTCCGATTAATATATAAAATTGATCAATTACAAATGAAAAATCGACTATAGTGACAAAGATAAAAATTGATGATTAGTCGCATCGGTGTAATTATTTTGAAATATTTATTATTGCAAATGATAATACTGGTAGGGAGAGATAAGGCGATTTATGGTAAAAGGCCTTATCCTTTTTATCCAAATGCGATTTCCATTCCCTTTCCTCTGTCTTCTTCTCCAACGCATCGGACCAGTCAACAATTTTGCAGGTTCAGAGGGAGATGATATACACGATTTTCATCTCTCTGAGCTTTTGAATTTCTGCTCTACAACAAGATCATGTCGTGCATTCACAATAGGCCATTACCTTGTTTCTCTGCTTCCTCTTCTTCTTACCCTAGAAGAAATCGATGCGCTTCTTTTAAGCCGCGAATCCACTGTGCTCTTGGAGGTATGATCCTTCTTAAGAATTGGATTTCGCTCATTTTCCTAATTCGAGTTTGGTTTTTAATGGTTGGATTTGGGGAAATGTGGATGGGTTTTGCTATCATCAGAAAGTGCTTCTCGGGTTATGTGTTAGCATCATGAGAATAATGATTGTAATGCAAGATAATCACATCCAGGAACTGTAGCAGAGCCAAAATCTACCACTTCTACTGAACCATTGTTGCTTAATGCCGTTCGTGGAGAAGATGTGGAAAGGCCCCCAGTTTGGTTGATGAGGCAAGCTGGGAGGTACATGAAGGCAGGTTTATTTGGCTAAAGATTTCTGTAAACCGTCTTTTTTTTAACATTTTCACATACCTTGGCTTAGAGATTTTGTTTTTCTTCAAATGGTTCGAGTAAACTAGATCCTAAATTTATAGATTATCCTCATTATATTGTGATGGTCGGTTTTCTCAATCGAAATGGTTGTAGTACCTTTTACATCATTTTTCTAGAGAAGACTGTACCTCTTGCAGTCTGTGGAGGATTTTGGTGGGATTTAAAGCCCATGAACTGGATAGTTATAGTTAAATGGCTCAAGCCCACTCTCAGATATTATCCTCTTTAGGCTTTCCTTCCGAATTTTCCTTTAACGTTTTTAAAACTCTTATGTTAGGGAAAAGTTTCCACACCCTCATAAAAAAGACTTCGTTCTTCTCCCCAACCGATGGAGGACCCCCCAATCCACCTCCTAGTACACCGCCTCATGTCCACCCCCTCCGGAGATTCTGGTTCTAATATCATTGTAAACGGCCTAAACCCACCGCTAGCAGATATTGTCCTCTTTGAGATTTCCCTTCCAAACTTTCCTTTAAAGTTTTTAAAATGCGTCTACTAGATAGAGATTTCCACACCCTTATAAAGAATGCTTCGTTCTCCTCCCAGCCGATGTGGGATCTCACATAAAGCGATCTGGGAATCTATTTGGTTAGTTCACCCAAAATTCCTTTCTGCAAAAATCTGTTTCTATTTAGCCTCCTAACGATGCTGTTCATCGTCATTTAAATCATAGCTCCATTTTAGTTTTGACATTCCTTTGGCTGCTTTCCTTGATGCTTTTGAGTCTAGACATGTCTTTGTCTTCTGATTGATGTAGATATGAACAGAAAAGATGAGTTGATAGATTTAACAAATTCTTTGCTGAAAAATATTTGGTGAGACAATCTGCAAATAAAAGATGGAAAAAGAAAACGAAATTCTGTCATTTCTATTAGAAAGATTTTGAGTATGCATAAAATGATTTCCTATGAATTGTTGTTCTCTTTGAAATTTGAAACTTCTTTTAAACTTGGATCTGATATTATGCACGCCTTTTGCAACAGAGTTACCAAATTATTTGCGAAAAATACCCTTCATTTCGTCAAAGGTCAGAGAATACAGATCTTGTTGTGGAAATTTCTCTTCAGCCTTGGAATGTCTTTAAGCCTGATGGGGTGAGCTCTATCATATCAAGAAAGCATTATTTTGTTCTAACATTTATAGCTGAGTTAGTTCATTGTCATTGTAATCAGATTTCATTTGTGTTGATGTTTGCGACAGGTGATCTTATTCTCGGATATTCTCACTCCACTTTCCGGGATGAATATTCCGTTCGACATTGTCAAAGGTAAAGGTCCAATCATTGCCAATCCCATTAGTGAGGCTGCTCAAGTTGAACAAGTGAGGGAATTTGTCCCTGAAGAGAATGTTCCATATGTTGGGGAAGCTTTGACAATTCTGCGAAAAGAGGTCTTAGATGTCATGTATTGTTTTCAGTCTAGAGTTCATTTTATGTAATGTCTTAGCTTTTCAACCTTTGGTATACTTATCATGTGTTTTTCTTTCCAGGTTGACAACAAAGCTGCAGTTCTAGGTTTCGTTGGGGCTCCGTTTACCCTTGCATCATACGTGGTTGAAGGTGGTTCTTCGAAGCACTTCTCGAAAATAAAAAGGCTTGCATTTTCTCAGCCACAGGTAATGCCACATTATAACTTGGGACCCATCGTAAAGTTACCTTTGTTTTGACTTAGACACTGTGAGATCCCACGTCGGTTGGGGAGAAGAACGAAACATTCTTTATTAGGGTGTAGAAACCTCTCCCTAGCAGACATGTTTTAAAAACCTTGAGGGTAAGCCCGAAAGGAAAATCCCAAAGAGTACAATATCTGCTAGCGGTGGGTTTGGGTTGTTTCAAATAGTATCAGAGCCAGACATTGGACAATGTGCCAGGGAGGAGGCTGAGACCTGAAGGGGGTGGACACGAGGCGGCGTGCCAGCAAGGACTTTGGGTCCTGAAGGGGGGATGGATTGGGGGGTCCCACATCGCTTTGAAAGGGGAACGAGTGCCAGCGAAGACGCTGGGCACCGAAGGGGGGTAGATTGTGAGATCCCACATCGATTAAAGAGGAGACAAAGCATTCTTTATAAGCGTGTGGAAACCTCTCCTTAGCATACGCATTTTAGAAACCTTGAGGGGAAAGCCCAAACAAACAATATTTGTAAATTTGTCTCCATATCTTCGGTTGATAAACAGATACCTTCATCCAACTTCCCAAAATCCCACGTCCCGCCTTCTGGTTAGTTAAGCAAGCATAGTAAGCATAGACCTATTATTTCTCCTGCAGATTCTTCATGCATTGCTTCAGAAGTTTACAAGCTCAATGGCGAGGTACATTCAATACCAAGCAGATAACGGAGCGCAAGCGGTTCAAATCTTCGATTCATGGGCCACAGAGCTCAGCCCTGTGGACTTCGAAGAATTCAGTCTCCCATACTTAAAGCAGATTGTCGAATCTGTGAAGAGAACACATCCAGACCTCCCATTGATTCTTTATGCCAGTGGATCCGGGGGCTTACTTGAAAGGCTGGCATCAACCGGTGTCGACGTTGTTAGCTTAGACTGGACGGTCGATATGGCTGAAGGTAGGAGGCGATTAGGAGCAGACATAGCAGTTCAGGGTAACGTCGACCCCGGCGTTCTCTTCGGTTCCAAGGAATTCATCACCAAAAGGATTAATGATACTGTGAAGAAGGCAGGTAAAGGGAAGCACATTCTGAATCTAGGCCATGGTATTGTAGTTGGTACACCTGAGGAAAATGTAGCTCATTTCTTTGAGGTTGCTAAAGGAATTAGATATTAGTGGCTGTCTGAGATTTAGTTGAATTTTTGTAGTGTTGTAAACTTATTCATTCTTCTTTGTTGAATCTCCAACAGCATGTAGAGAGACTGATTCTTCATAATATTGATTTTTTTTTTTTTTTCTTAATTACTTTGAACTCGAAATGGATCGAAATGTTGGAGGAAAAGCTGACTAAAGTGACGTACAATGATGTAACGATGTTTGAAATGTTTTCTTAGATTAAGTTTAAAAAATCGGCTGTATAGTGTAGGTTGACTTTTTCCTTACCGTTGTATTATGTAGGTTGACTATTTTGCTTCGACTCGCCTTAAAATGTTTTAGAATAAAGAATAAAAAAAAACGGTCTTATTAGGTAGGTTGACTTTTTTCCTTTGACTCGGAATAAAGAATAAAAATGTTTTTATTTTTATTTTATTTATTTATATATATATAATTTGGCCAAAATAAATGGTTGTAATTGTAATTATAGATATATTTTAAAATAAAGGAAAAAGAAAAATAGAAAAATAGAAACGACATAAACCCTACCCACCTCCTCTTCCGCCCAGTGCTGTCAATCTTCGATCTTCAATCTTCAGTTTCAGAGCAATGGGAAAGAAATCAAAGGGATCTAGGAAGGGGAAGAAGGCCTGGAGAGCCAATATAAGCTCTGCGGACATTGAGGATTTCTTCGAGAAGTCTACAAAGGACGCTCTCTCCGGCGGTTCTCTTTCCGCCGTTCCCAGTGATTCTCTTTTCGTCGTCGATAAGTCTCGAGGTACTGCTGGTTATTATACTCTTATTTCTATTACCTTGAAATCTTGCCTATTTCACTTTGCCGGTTTCTGTTCTTGTTCTAGCATTTGTGTTCTGTCTTTTTGGTTGATTTTGATATTTCTTGCATTGATTCTCTAATGGTTATTTTCGCGTTTGATTCATGCTTCCCACCGAATTGTAGTGTGGTCTGTTTTGTGTAAAGAAAACTTATCGTTTTTCAGTGAGTTTGAAGTTGAAGTGCTGAACCGTAGAGTGAAAATTCTGACATTGGGTTATGAGGACGTTAACTGAAGTATCCACAAAAGCTATTAAAAGTCTGTAAAATGCGTCGGACGCTGAATCAAACTTCTGCGGCAAAGCTCTTCTTAATTTCACCATTATATTATAAAAGAATACTTCAAATAGAGAATTTCGAGTAGTTCTTCTTACATTACGATACTTATGGTGCCTTTTGAACTAAATATCACTATGTTCCATCTTTGTGCTCAAAATCTGTAAAAGAAGGTTGGACGAGCAAACACATCTGTATTTACTTTGGAAGGACTGATTCGTTAACATTAACAATAGTTGTAAATAGACAAAGGACATGTCATTGTTTGAACTGATTATTAATTGTTTTCTCTGTTTTCTGTGTAGATCTTTCTGTGAAGCGGAAAATTGAAAAGAAACGTGAAAAGGTACTTTACTGTGACAGCATATTAACAAAGAATCCTTTTGTCCAAGCTGTGCCTTCTTCAATTAATAAGAAATCCAAGAAAAAACTGGAAGAGGGTTCTAAAGCTAAAGAAACCTCTGAAGATGGTGCTAAGGTTGGCATGTTTGACATGTGGAGTGATAAAGGTGCTTATTTTGTCCCTCTCATTACTCTTGTGATCTGTATCTCACTTTTGTTCTCAACAACCATTTTAATGGGAAAAAATTAATCAAACACTAATCACTTGTTTTTGTTGTTCCTGTAGGTGAAAATAAAAGCAAAAAAAGTAAGGTACGGTACCCTAACTGGTTAATTAATAACAAGTCTTATATTTTTTGTATATCATGTAATATTGATTTCTAAAGATATTAGATTCTTATCCTTATGCAAAAGGGCAGAAAGAAGAAAAGACGAGGGGAATAAAAAAGAAATAATATAAAAAAAAAGGAAAAAGAAATGTGGATTTTGTTGCAGGAAGATAACAAGTAACGTTAATGTAATCTTGGACAGAAATCATCGAAGCCATCCATTATTCCAGCAGTAGAAGTTGAGCCCTCGGGATGTTCGTTCAATCCTCCACATGAGAGTCATCAGGTAAGATGTAATAATTCCAACCTTTGTTTCTTGTGAAAGAAGTTGAAGAATGTTCTGGTAACCTTTCGATAATTGATGTTTAAAGTGTGTTTTCCCCCCCTCAAAGTCGTTATCATATCCTTTTTCCCTTAAACTTCCCATTTTACCGATCCAGGATGTACTTGCCCGTGCTGTTGCAGAAGAAATGCAGAAAGTATACCGAAATGAGCTGGGGCCTGAGCCAGTTCCCTTAACAGTCACAGGAGAAGCTATTAGTGAAGAAGATGTGAGTATTTTGATCCATAAACTTGAATTGTATTGGAATACTCTCTCCTCAATACAAAATATACTTTTTACTTTCAGTAACTTTTCTTGATTTAAGAGATTACATTTAATTTGTGTTTTGCAGATGTTATTTTTGGATGCTGATAATGATACTGATGACGAAACCAATTTGGACGAAATGGATGAGGATGATATTGAAAAAAGGTTTCATTTATTGGAGAATAATTGTTTTAAAGCTTGCAGATTTTTCAAGTAGTTTGGATCAATTTTCTTGGCCCTCTTATGCTAGTCTGTCCTTTAGGTGTACATAATTGATTTTCTGTATGGATCTATTAGAACTTAAAACGTGTTGTGCTTTTCCAACAGCAGGGCAATCTTTTTCGCAATTTTGAAACAATGTATTTCAAGTGTTCTTTTGTTCTTTTTCTAAAAAAGCTAAGCTTGTTACACAGGCCTTTGAGGACAAAAAGGGTGACTCGAGTTGAGTTGAATAAGAGAGCTAGAAACAAAGAACAGCGCAGAAAGGAAGCCGAATCAAAGAAGTTGAAAGGAATTTCCAAAGAGATTGACAGGTATACATTAGTATCTTTTCTCCTCCATAGCTATCAGACGTTCAATGTAACTTTACTTTTGCTCGTGTATGAAGCTTGCCTGATATCCTTCAAGAAATAGCTAAAGAGGACGAGGAGAGACAAAACAGACTTATCCGACGAACAATAGCCAAACAGGAGAGATTAAAGTCATGCCCACCTCGCTTGGGGAGGCACAAGTACGTCCTATTACACAACTCTTAAATAGTTCTGTTTAGTACTAAATTGAAAGATTAGTAATCAATCGATTTGTTGCCTTTTGAATTGCATGGTGTTACTTTCAGGTTCGAGCCTGCTCCGGTTCAAGTTCTCCTATCCGAGGAAATAACTGGATCACTCCGTAAGCTGAAGGTGCAGTAATTAATTTCCATGTTCATCATTCCTGAATACACTCCTTTCTATCAAAGTAGTTGTGTTCTGAAATTTAGATGTGAACTACTAAAAGAGCATTGTGGTTGGTTATTTTGTATAAATGCAGGGCTGCTGCACCCTTGTTAAGGACAGGTTCAAAAGCTTAGAGAAAAGAGGAATAATTGCCCCTACTGCCAAGAAGAGCAGAAGGTTAGTAATTAGTTCTTTTCACAATCTTCTGCTTCTTTTATGATGAAACCTTCGTAACTTTCTTACGAAATTGCACCTCTTTTCGACAGGAAATAGAAGTAGATTTGTTCGTTTGTTGAACTTGAGAGACATCTATGGAAGTAAATTTGTTCTATTGTTGAACTCGAGAACTCGAGAGACATCTATGGTGAATTCGACAAGGTAATGATGATAGGTATAGTTTAAAGCAGCGAGGTTGAACAACATAAATACGTATCGACATGACGGGCCTTTGAGACGTAGTTTTCTGTTTTTATTTCCTTTTATACATAGTTTCTCTTGTTGAACTCGAGAACTCTAAAGACATCTATGGCGAATTCGACAGGGTAATGGTGATAGATATAGTTAAAAGCAACAAGGTTGAACAACATAAATATATATATCGCCATGAAGAGCCTTTAAATATATGGTTCCTCCTATACTGAATTGTTTTTGACTTTTCAATTTTGTGTTTTACTCTGGTTTTTAATTTTATTAGCGATTGTTCTTATACATGTTGAAGTATGTAATTGATTTTTGTCGAGAAAAAAAGAATTTATAATTGTTTATTATATTACATGATTTTATTTTTCAATTTTTCTTTTTTGTGATTGGTTGAACTAATTAGTGGCGATTTTATGCAATATAATAATAACTAAAAAAAAGTTTTAAAGACAAAAAAATGGAATTAACTGGTTAAAAATATTTAAAGTTAATTAAAGTGTATGTATGCACATAATTTTTAAACAATAATCAAAGTAAATGAAGAAATGAATAATAATTTTATAAAACAAATGGATTATAGAAATTAGATGATAATGTTGAAATAAAAAAGATATATTAAATTAATTACTGATTAACAAAATTATATTTATAATCTCCATTCAAATTTATCTGAAATTGAGCCATTTCATACTTCGGCCCAAAACTCAAAGCCATAAATTTGGGTAGCGGCGGAGTGAGTTGCAGTTCACAAACGGAGTCGACCCACACTGCCGGAGCCGGCGGCTAATTGTGCACCATGCGCATAATTGTATCGAAGCTCACCTCCGTAAAATTCTGCTCTCTCTCTCTCGAGCTTTCTGTTTTCAGAAATTTCCTCCATGGTTTTTCCCCTTACTTGCATTAGTTTCAGCATCTCTGCAGAAGGGAACCTGCGCGGACCCTGCAATTTCGCCCTTTTTCAGCTTACGACGAACGTGGTAAATCTTGTTTGAAATTATCGATCTCTTTTTCTTTTTGTTAGCTGAAGGGACGGATTGTTCGGCTTCTCAGATGATGCATATAAAATGGAATTTAAGGGTTTATTTTTTCGTTTGATGCCTATTCGATGGCTATCGTTGCGTTTTTCTGTTTGGATATTGGAATCCGGTTGCTTGTATCGAAAAGAAATTAATCGCATTGTGCTCTAAGCAGAGATTGGATTAAAACGTTATTGACGGGAATTCTTATCCCTTAATTTTATGGAAAAATTGATAGAAATATGAGTAAAATATGGATGTGGACATAATTAAGCAGTCAATCTTATTGTTAGTATCTATATTTCTACTGTTGATCTTTCTTGATATTTGTATAGTATGTTAGCAATGTTGGCTAATCTCTAATATCAATGTTGAACCTTTGATTATGATAGTATCAATGGAAATATTATTATGTTGATGAACATTATATTACTTGTTCTAACAACGAAGTGTTAGGGGACAGTACGCTTTTGGTCTTATTTTCATATGTTCATTTATCTGTGGCCTTTGTTTTACTCTTTGATCCAAAAGGAATGTTTGCAATCTGTAAAAGTAAATAGATGAGTTCATACTTATTGTCATTGTTGTTGAATGCCTGATTGAGATTGAGTTAATTTCAGAGATCGAGAAGGAGGCTGAAAGAAAAGTAGGATGGTTATTAAAACTAATCTTTGCTGGGACTGCCACATTTCTGGGTTACCACATTTTTCCATACATGGGTCAGAAAATTATATCTCTAAGTTACTTTTGATTTCTTTGGATGTTAAATGTTTGTAGTTTTCAATTCTTTCAGGGTGTAATCTTGAGTTAAATTTGTTCTTATAGGGGATAACTTGTTGCAGCAATCTGTTTCCCTCTTGCAAGTCAAGGATCCACTGTTTAAGAGGATGGGAGCATCAAGATTGGCTCGCTTTTCGATTGATGGTATCTCCTCACCTTTTCCCCTCCTGAATTGTTTAAGGCTTTTAACTATTGATGGTAAAACTTGTCTCAAACTCTGCCCTTACTTACAGGATTTGTTCTATAGATTGCGTAACTGTGAGTTCTAGATACTTGTCTCGAACTTTTCTATCGTGTTGAAACTTTGTGTCGTGGGGCATATAATCCCTTGCCTGCTGTCTTGCTGCAGTAAATCTTGTTAGCCCATCATATTTTTTCTCGCCAGGATTCTAAGAAATTGTGTTAAGACCTTTTATTGAGATTCTGTAATCATGATACTGACGTAAATACGTATGCTAATAGCTAACGAAGGTTTTCGAACTAATGATGAAGCTCCTTTGCTCCCCTAACTTAGAAAAGGGTAAAATAAGAATGTTAGCAGGCTAAATTGCTGGGTCAGAAACTTCCAACTGCATTGGACAATAAAAGAAGCATCTTTCAAGAACGGATTTTAGATTTGCATTCTTTCTACTTTAGCAGCCTGACTCTTAACTGAAAAAACATTCTGTATGTGAGATCCCACATCGGATGGAGAGGGGAACGAGAAGCATTCTTTATCAGGATGTGGAAACCTGTCCCTAGCAGACACGTTTTAAAAACTTTGAGGAAATGCCCGCCCAAAGATGACAATATCTTCTAGTGGTGGGCTTGGACAGTCTTGTCTCTAGTTTTATCTGATTGCACTTTTATTGGTAACTTCTCTAGTCAGGGCAAGCCTGTTGAATTTATTGCTGAGATCTGATTATTACATTTTTTTTTTCTTTATTTGCAACTACAGATGAAAAAAGGATGAAAATAGTGGAGATCGGTGGGGCTCAAGAGCTCTTAAACATGCTCGGGGCTGCCAAAGACGACCGTACACGTAAGGAAGCTTTGAAGGCTTTACATGCCATCTCACATTCAGGTTCAAATTCTAATCTCCACAGATACTTCTTTAATTTATTATCTACGCTATAGTTTCGATCTTATTAACCTGGGAGTTGGGTGCATAAACATGTAACACATCTGGATTTCTGATGTTCTGTAGAAGGTTACGTCCTGATCTTGAAACTACACAATGATTTAGAGCTTCCTTGTATGTCTAGAAATTGCGATGATATAGGTGGTTCTACATCCATTTTGAAACGCTCGTTTTTTCATATTTAATTTTCCAGATGAAGCTGTTGGTGCTTTGCATAAAGCAGGGGCGATCTTGGTTATTAAATCGACCCCGGATTCAGCTGAAGATACGCAAGTAAACGAGTACAAGTCAAACCTAATGAAGAGATTTAGAGATCTTAGCTATGATGTTTCATCTTGAAGGAGATGGGGTGTCTTACATTTGCGAGATCGGTTGTTTCCACTCAAAATACTTTAACCATGTAGAGATCTTGGGAAGGACTGAGAAGTTGAGACTAGTTTTGTTATGCTTTTTAAGATTAAAATCAAGGCTTCTTCCTTACAGAGAATGTATAGTAGAGAGCCAACCCATCAGAGCCAGTACCATTGCTCTGGTGACAAGATGAGCGAACCCATAAAGACCAATTATTGAACAAACTTCTCAAAATTTACAATTTTTTTTAAATATTTAGTCTCGTGTTCTCTCGAGTCCCATTGTTGTTCTTAGCATATCGAATAAAATTTTAAGGATGTTATGAACTTTGTCAAGTGTTGTAATTACACTAATGAACTTTTAATCAATCAGCTCTCTACATTTTGTTTAGTATTACAATCGAACTCCTTAGATTTAATTTTAGATTTAGACTCTTCCCGTTTGCAATTTTGGATCTCATTTCCAAATACAAGTGTGTGAGAATGTTTTTTTCTCTTTTGCTCACAATTCAATTATGCAAAAATTCACTCACAATTCGATTATGCATCATCGAACGTACAAAATTTAACTTAGAACATGAAAGAAGAAGAAAGAAAGATACTTACAAACTCTACAACAAATCATAATCTCCAAAAAAAAAAAAAAAAAAAAAAAAAAAAAAAAAAAAGATTCATGGTAACGAATTCTCACTTTTCAATGAAGTATTTATGTTTATAGAAATGGCAATAATGCTCGTTGTTACTGCTAGAATTATCATTACTGTAGCAACTACCTTATCCTTTTTTGTTGATATTCCATTCACATCCCTGCACGCCCAAACAAATTTGAGTTAAAAATTAAGTCAAAAGCTTAATGTTCTTATGTTGACATGTATAAGTTCATAAAAAGAACACTCAGAATATATATTCAACTCGGCTGAGATTATTTTCAGTTTAAGGAAGTACCTGAGGGCGATGGCGCCGGGGAAGATGAAGGCAAGGCAAGTAGCTGAAGTGGAGCCCATGAACTGAAAGATATACCATATGTTTGGGAATGCAATTGCAGCCAAGGAGGAGAACACCAACAAAGGCATTGTAATGGCTACAAACCTTGTTCTATCTGTGCCCAACGGAGCCTTCTTTGGGAACAGAAATTCATTTATATTCAACCTCAGTGGGAAGTTTTGCAAGGGGAAGACCAGCATCAGATGAACTGCATAGCTTAATCTCACCACATCATTCAACACAGCCCCGCCTGCATCACCACTCTCATCAAAGTTCATCAAAATGTCTGACATTAACGACTCTCCAAACAGTAAGTACCCAAAAATTCCGATCGCAAAGTAGATAACCGCGCAGAGAAGAAGCGCGATTCGAACAGCAATGATCATATTTGATGGCTTTGCAAGCTCAGAACTTATTGGATGAACTGTATGATTGTCGAGAGAAAAGAAGATCCATTAATTATCAATCAACTTTGTTCTTCTAAAAATTATATTTAATACCAATCGAAATATTGATTAATAGGCCGAACAAATCAATAAATGAATATGGAACCTAAAAAATTATAGATATTTTTCAGTGATATTCTCAACTAAAAAAATAAAAAATCAAAACTAGTAAAACAATTCTCACTATTTCTTTTTAAATGAGGTAACGAATTAAAACCAGCAAAACTAATGATACTAATTCAAAGACAAAAGTCGACCAATTGGTTCGACCCACGAACATTAAAGATTAATCGGTATCTTTAATATTTTTTATAAATATTCATCAAGATATTAATATTTTACAATATACTCACTGATTTTATCATAAGCATCAAAATAATATTTTAATCCTTGTGAGTATATGTCTATCCCTAACGAAATTCTCCGTTTATTTTTATGGAAATTGAGGTAAGAATTTTTCGAAAATTATCTAATTTTTATATTTTTTAAATAAAATTTTTAATGATTAATTTTTATTAAAAAGGTATAACATTCTAATAAATTTAATAATATTTTACAAAAAAATAATATAATAATAAATATAATTTTTAAACCCTCAAATTTCAATAAAATAGAGTATTTTTAAACTTTTAAAAAATATATTAATTTATTTACGAAATAAATAAATATATAATATAAAATATAAGGACAAATTATCCCGGCCTACTCTATGTCGGTTCGGTTCAATGCAAAACCGAACCGAACCCAAACCGACCAGTAAAGGAGTAAGGTTGGATGCTATTGCGTACCATTGAAATGGAAAGTGAAGGCTGTGACGATAACTGGTACAGCTGTGAAAAGGTCGAAGACGGAGGTGTCCTTGTCCAGCTTCGGTATCAATCTGGCGCTCTTCGTTTTGCCATGAACGATCGCCATGATCGCCATTACAGAGCTTATTCCGACAAAAACGACGGCCAGAACAACGGATATGAACGAACTGAATCTCAGAGAATCTGAAACACATCGCAGAATCCAAAACGATCGCCATTAAAACAATCATAATATCATCAGTTTAATTGATTCGATAGTTTCCGGCTACTGACCGACTCGTCGGAAAAGAACCAGAGGAAGCAGAATTAAGACGGCGGTGAAAAGGATCGAGAACTCTCTCGCGTTCCACCATTGATCACCGAACCATTCTTGCAATACTCCTGAATGCATTTTTTCCCCTTCCTTATTTCCGGATAACACGTCCCCTGGAAATTCCACAGAGCAAAAACAGAGATTAATTGATTAGGAGAATCAATCGGAAAAATTAATCTCAAAATCAAAGAAAAATGAGAGAATCGAAAACGATTAGCGATTCACGAATCATTTCCCTAAATTCCATGGCTCATGATTGCTACGCCAATCGAACATAATGAAGAATTTCTAATTCGTGCACTAATTTCTGCCTAGAAAACAAGTGAAATCAACGAGCGATTGAGAACTCCAGTGTCCGATAAAACAAACCTATTATAATCTGGTATATAATCAAGCCACCGAGATTGGTAATCATGACACAAACTTGAGTAGCAATCGAACCAATCGGGCCGAACGACTCCTTCATCACGCCGGCGTACGTCGTCGAGTCGCCAGAATGAGTGAATCTGACCAAAATCTCCACAGAAATGTCTGTCAAGAAAGCGACAAACGCGATCAGGAGGAGGGCGGGGATAATGCCGAGGATCTTAAGAGCGAAGGGAATCGACATGATTCCAGCGCCAATTATGCTGGTCGAGACATTGAACACGGCGCCAGAGACCGACGCAGTTCTCGGAGAGGACCTCGACGCCGGCAGTAGAGGTACGTATTCCGGCGACATCCCGGCGAGGAGTCGATGATGAACCGGAGAGAAAAACGCCGAAAGAGAAGGAAAAGAAGAAGACGGAGGGGGAGGGCAAATATGTCAAATCTCCTGCGACGTAGGGTGTGGCTATTATATTCTAAGGAGTTATTTTTTAAAACTTTAAAAAAATATATTCAGTTTCATCTAAAAAAAAGTTTAATCTATTATTAAAACTTTTAAAATTAAATAGTATTTTTATTAATTTAATTTTTAAAATATATTTAAAAAAATATAACATTTAAACAAAAACCAAATAATATTTAAAGAGAGAGAGATGTACGAAGCCGAGATGATAGACAGATGCTTGCCATTTGCAAAAATGATTAATAGTTTTTTTTTCTTTAATATATTTTAAATTTTAAATAAAAACAAAAAAAAAATATTTAAACTAAATTAATATTAAAAAGAAAGAGAGAGAGGGAGATGTATGAGGCCAAGATGATGGATAGATGCTTTGTTAATACTTTATTATTATTTTAATATATTTATTATTATTTTTAATTGAAATTAAAATTTGTTAATACTTTTTCTCATACAATTATTCCCCCTAATAATTTGGTTACCATAATTAAATCACATTGATTAATACTAATTTACCAAAATGCTTTATACCTTCTCAAAATAATTTTAACTAATTTATTATTTATCTTAAATTTGAGGTAGTTGAAATTAATAAACGATTTTAATAAAATTATATAAATTTTAATAGTAAATATTAAGTGAACTTATATTTGTATATAATGGAAAAAATTATATAAATGAAATAATTTATTAATAAAATACTAAATCTACCTTTAATTTTATTTTATTTTCATTTACTAATAAATATAGTATAAATAATATGCATTAAATAGGTTGTAAGTTTGTTTAGCCATCCCTATTAATAATTTTTTTAAAATAAATATTTTTAATAAAATTATATACAAAAAATATTAATTGTAATTAGTATACTCATCAAATTTAATAATTAACTATAATACAAAAGTTAAATAGTGAAGTAAATAAAAATATGATAATAATAATAATAAATTGAATAAAATTACTGAAATTAATATTTTAAAAGAATTTAGAGGTTAAATGAAAAAGGTGGAAAAGGAAAAGGAAGCTGGTAATGCTTTCCTCTCAAATGAAATGTTTTTGTAAATCCATGAGCAAGCCTGCGATTTGGAGAGGCCAAAAGCGGCGGTTCACAATCCCATCGGCTCAACAATCCTTTGTTTGATGGCAAAATCGCTTCCATTGGCGTCTCGCCTTCAACAATTCGCCAAGGTCGTCGTCTCCTCCAAAAAGCCCCAATCACCCACGGCGAGGCAGAAGCCCAAGATCCGAGTTTCGCCGCCTGAAACTCCGATCTCCGATTCCGTCCGAGTCATCTCGGAACCGGCGCAGCCGAAGAAGAATATGGAGGTGAAGAATCGAATTCCATTGGCCGATGTGGTGTCGGACTGCGCCAAACGGTGGTTCCAGGACACGCTCAAGGAGGCAAACGCCGGCGATACGGCAATGCAGGTCTTGGTAGGGCAGATGTTCTGCTCTGGCTATGGAGTTCCCAAGGACACTCGGAAGGTTTGCTTTTCGTTTTGATTTCTACATTTTGAGTATTCGTGTTGATTTCTTGCGGATGAATGGATTTGGGGAATTAGAGACGATTTTTGTGTGATTTGAGAGGAACCTTGAAGGATTGTGATTATATTTCGGTTAATCTGTTGGTTAAGAGAATGTAGGTTCTTACTGGATTAAGTTCATTCAAGAATTCCATTGAATTAGTGGGGGTGTATTTTAAGAGCTGCTGAGATTATTCTATAGGTTGTATTGTTCGATATTGAATCGAGATTGGGGGAGGCTCTTTAATGGGCATTGTTCTTTGCTATTACGTAATTTTTGGCTTGGGAGAAACAATAAGCCTTTCAAGGTGTTTGACTCTAAAGGTTTTGCCTCTTATTCTTTATAACTAGAGTCATTTTGCCGGCGTACCTCAACTAGTTAAGGCATATATTATTCACCTATGAGTTAGCGGTTTAAATCCCCACACCCACATATTGTTGAACCAAAATATAACTAGAGTCGTTTTTATGATCAACTTCCTTTTGTAGTACCCTACCCCAGGGGAAGTCGAATCTTTGTTGCCTCCTTGAATTAGACATCGAATCCTTGTTGCCTCCTTGAAAGAGAGATGTCTTGAACTACTAGACGATGGGGGCATACTTGCCTGACTGCCACAACACTTCTTTTTGTGGTGATTTTTTCTTTACTTTTTCCCACAACAGTTCATATAGTGTCCTGATTTTCAGAATCCCTTTTGAATATATAAATTAAATTTCTCTAGAGGAAAAAGTAATATCATTCTAATGTTTAAATGGATGTTGGGTTTCTGAATTAAGGGGCTTGCTTGGATCAATCGAGCTTCGAAATATCAGGCATCAGTTTGGAAAGCAAGCGATAGACATCCAGGTATTCCAGTCCTCCGCGTAGTCAGTTGAGATAGTAATCTTTTCGAATTGCTTCCTAAGTTTTCCAAACTTTTTGTTGTTCTTTAGCTTACTTAGCCACCGATTCGGAATCAAGCGATAGGAGAGTCAAACGAGATGACATCAGACGATCCTTTTCTCAACTTCACTAATCCAAGTAAGTTGTTCTGAATTCTATCCTTTATGGAATAGAGTTGGACTCTTTATATGGTTCTAATTCACATTTGTGTAATTTAGTATAAAATACAATAAGTTTTGTGTTTCTCAGTCTGCTGAGATTGATCTCTTTCATTTGTATGTAGTTTTTATGTTTTTGGTCTATTATACCTATTTAAGCATAGTTCGGATCTTAGATGGACTATAACATTTTTGGTTGAAATCCCATATTAGTACCTGACCTTTTAAATTTATTCCATTTTTGTGCTGATATTTTGCCATATAGTTTATAAGATAGACGTGTATTAACGGGCTTACTTGTAGACGTGTATTAACGGGCTTACTTGTAGACGTGTATTAACGGGCTTACTTGTAGACGTGTATTAACGGACTTACTTGGACAAGTATTTGTCGGAGCTGATATTAGTAACTACGGTAGGGTGCCCGAGCCCCGTGTTTTTTTTTCTATAAGAAAATTGCTAGCAACTTATCTTAAGGCTGCAAAGAGAGACCATTTCTACTCTAATTAGGAGATTCTTCAGAAGATAGTTATGTGTAATAACATAATTGTAATTTGGGATAAGCTATAAATAAGTTTTTTCATATTTCATATTGTTTCCTAATTTATGTCATTCATTTTGCAGTTAGTAATCCGTTCACTGCCAAGTTCACAGTCAAAATGGGGTGTCTTTTCTCTGTATGAGCATGTAAAGCTTATGGTTATCTATTGTATTCTACCTTCCCTCATGCTCATGCTGTACTGGCTGATTAAACTTTAAAAGTGAATGATATGGTCTTACAAAGTATAACAATAATCTATTTCTTGTCAAATTTTCTGTTACAAATTTACAAGCAATGTTGAAGATGTTGATAAATACTAAAGACAGAAGAAACCTTGTTCGGGTTGGTTTTGGGTCCCCTTCCTCTTCTTCTTGGTAGAGACTTGAAATAAATTGTGTATAAATTAAAGGCTTTGTATTGTAGCAGGGCAGCCGGTGCGGCTACTATTTCCCTTCACGCTTTCCCTTTCTCCATTCCCATGGCTGCTCTGGGTTTCTAGAAGCCCAAAACCCTATCCTTTTAGCTCGAGCTTCATTCTCCCACTGTTATGAATCATGAATTAGAATCCATTAGAAATTTAGAATCGAGTAAAGTGATCATGTAAAGTAGCATACACGTAACACTTTCCCTCTGTTAAAACTGTTTGTAAACTTGAATGTGACAATATCTGTCTGAATTGTAGTTCTTTTTTCCTAAATGTTGAGGTGGATGTGAAATTGATTTATAATTGGTACGTTTATAAAACATAATATATATTTAATTCATTTAAAACATACATACATCAAAGGCAAAGGCAAGTTAAGTATATTTAACTATCACGTTAGCATTTCAAATTTCAGAACTAATTACAAATCTAGTTCAAACTTTAGGGACCAAACAGAAGTTTAATTTAAATCTCAAGGATCAAAAGTGTTACTTTTAGTTTATGGGATATAAGTTTAACGAATGAAATCAAAATGTAACGCACCTTTGCCAGCTCTGCTCGTTTGTCATAGGCAGTGTAATGCCACGCAAAGCCCTTTTTCAGCATTGCTTCCTGTAGAGAGAACCAAAAACGTATTCTTACATAACCAGAAACATGAAGCCATATGATCCATCGTGGAAAGTGGAAATAGTGTAATTAGTGTTACCTGAATAAATTTTCCATTACAATACAGGTCACCCACACATCGGTTATACCGATCTTCTCCGTACACAAGTACTCTCAAACACTTGCCTTCAACAAGCTTTCTCAGCTCTTCTTTTGCCTCTTTCCCATAAGGCATTGCGCTTTCTGGTGCATCTATTCCTCTGCATCATCAAAATTCAACTAAGCCTAAGGGTCAATGGAGTCTGGAAATCGTTCAAGTGTGGAACAATCACTATTTTTATTCAGGTTAAAATCGTATTTCGATTTGGTGCCCTTGAAAAATGAATCTTTAGTCTATTTGCAAAATGATTCCATGCACAATGATCATCATTTAATAAAAGTTACGAGAGTATCTTTAGTAAATTCGGAATGATGTTGCTGTGAAATTGCAATGAAAAAAAAAAAAAAGAGAAAATATAAATAAGTGAACTTTTTAATAGTACAAAAATTAAAGTAGACATTTTGAAATTACATGAATCAAAATAGACAAACGATTTGAAAAAGTATACATCAAAATGAAAAACAAAAAAACTGAAAGTTCAAGAATCAAATCACACGGTGCTAATTTTAATTACCTGAGACGAATCCTGTATTTTCTTGCAAGAATCTCCTCATTCTGAACAGTAAGCACCCTTTTGAGGGAGAAGAAACAGGCATCAAATCCCAATAACTTATTGAAAAAGTCCAAGTGTATGTATGCAGTAGAGAAGAGATATAATTTACCTGTAACCAGCATCAGTTATTGTCTTGTGAAGTGCATCAGCCTTTGCGTAGTTCTTGGCGTTTCTAGCTTGTGATCTTTGAATGGCTGCGTTCCTAACCTCAATTGGAATACAAGAGGACTCTCGAGGGTGTGCTGTACTCACATACACTGTCACTGTATCACCATCTGCTACAGCTTTTGCATCAACCTGGTATGAATTCAACATTTAGAAATGAGAACACACCTGTTATCAACAAAATGGTTGGTCCTTTCCCATAAAAGCATCCTTTCTCACTTACTGGCAATGTCTGCAGCTCAAACTTGACTCCATCTGGTAGCGATGTAGGCACTGGGGCCGGAGCAGAAAGTTCGACAAGAGTATGAGGAAGAGGTAGACCATAGAAAGCCAATAATCCCTGTTGAACAACAGAAATAAAAACAAAGAACTTGATTGAGTGTGTTTGACATTCCTTTTAAAATGCTAATGGAGGACTAAAATTGTTGTTGTATTTTTTTTTTATTATTATTATTTTTTTTTAACTTATAGCTTGATTTTGCAAGAACAAAAGTGGTTAAGAAGTTTTAAAAATGAAAAGAAAGTACTTAAATGCTTTTAAAGGAAGCATTTAACTATTTTTTAAAAACATAAACGTTCTTGAAAACACTATTTTCAAAAAGTAATTTGACACTTTTCAAAAAGTAATCTGTTTTCCATTTCGGTTCATCAGATCCAACCCCACTGGATTTTGGACTGTTCTACACAAGCCATCTAGCTAAGTCCCCATGGATCTGATTTCTCTCTCCTAAAAATTTGAATTCGAAATGGAAAGAACAACGCATTTCCTTATTATCATCAGAGATGCTCATATTTGACAGAATGAACTTTGACTCTTATCAACTGAACTATTTAACCTGCAGAGATTCCCAGTTTACCAATCCAACAAAACAAGCAAGAGAATTCCTATTTGTACCTCGACATCTTTCTTCTGGTGTCTCTTGAGTGTCTGAATCACAAGCCTGGATGCTTCTTCAGGCGTTTTAGGAGGTGGTTTCTCCGACCTCCAAGCTTCAGCCAGTTTTCTATACCTTCACACACACACACAGATCATCACAAACAATCAGAATCTCACCACTCTGTAACTACAATTACTTTCATAAATCTCCACTCTGTAACCAAATAATCAGAAATACTTTACCAATTCGCCTGTGCCTTCTTCGACGAAACCACATGCTTACTAAGTCCTTGAGGAACCTTTCAAAAATTCATCAAATCAAAATCATCAATACCAAAGCATAGATCGTTTGAACAACAAACTTCACTAGATCACCAGACAGAATCCGATTCAAAATTCAATCAACCAGAAATGCAGCTCAAGATGAGCTTCAGATTGAGAACATACCTGCGAGGTGATCTCGAAATCAAAGAGATCGTGAGCCAGAGCCGAGACGCCGACGGTGGCCGGCGAGACGCCATGAGGACCGAGGGAATCGGCGTCGGCGGCAGCGTTAGGATTGCAGAAGTGACCGCAGAGGAACCTGAGAACGTTCCCCATTTTTTGCTGCCTTAAACAATGGCGAATCTAAGGTAATGAAATGGTTTGATAAATTGGACTGAAAAATTCTTAACACTCACGCAAGACCTTGACGACTCTTTTTTTTTTTTTTTTTTTTTTTTTTTTTTCATTTTCTTTTTTGCAGCTGTAGTGAGAGTAAAGGAAGACACGTGGATGGCTACGATTCGCTGAAACGACTCGGAATTCAGTGTTGATTTCTAACCATCCAAATCAAACCAGAATTAGCCATAACAGATGAGGTTTTAAAGTAATGAAATTTATACAATTTGTTAATAAATTTTAGCATATGGTTAGATTTTTTAATATTTTATTATTAGGTGTGCATTTTCTGAAAATTAATTTTGAGTATGATATTATGTTTGATTTATATTAATTAGATCATTTTCATTTTTTCCATTCTTGAAAATATTTCATAATAAAAAAAAATACAAAAGACAAAAAATAATAATAATAATATATATATATATATATATATAGAAACGATAATATATTATTGTTGTAGTCAAATTAAAAAAATTAAAAAAAAATTGTTCGCTAGTGGGTGCATATGTATTTTTTTTTATCTATAATAGAATATAATTTTTATTTTACAAAACGAGCATGACTCTGAGTAACTAGAGATAATTTAGACATAGAATAAAGCCAACCTGAGACGAACCATGAGAGGAGTATAATCCTGATGTAAAGTGCTCTTAACTCCCGAGTGGAGGAGTTCAACCCTAAGAAGAGGTGTCTCAAACCTAAGAAGAGGTGTCTAACCCTGATGTAAAGAGTCGAACTCTCCAAATGATAAGTTCGACCCTAAGAGTAGCCGAGGAATTTAGCTGCACTTTGACCCGTTACGTATCTCAGTCAATTTCACAGTTTTAAAATGCATATACAAGGGAAAGGTTCCATACCTTTATAAGGAATGATTTGTTCCTCCCTCCAACTAATATGAGATCTCACAATCCACCCCCCTTGGGGGCTAGCGTCCTTGTTGGCGCACCGCCGCGTGTTTGGCTCTGACACCATTTGTAACAGCCCAAACCCACCTCTAGCAGATATTGTCCGTTTTGGCCCGTTACGTATCGCCTTTAGCCTCACATCGAGATCTTACATTAAAGAGGAGGCGGACGGTTCAAAATTACGAAATTAGGGACTTTATTCATGTGAAAATAGATAGCAACTTACAAGTAAAAGCGAGTATAGATTGATTTAAGGGTTTGGGAAAGTGAGCATGACATGGTAACTAACAAATTGTTTCGAACTTTTTAATTTTCCCTCCATTTCTATTGACTTCTTCAAAGCTAAGGAATTGAAATATGAAGCATCTCCTTGAATTCCAGTCTCCTGGTTTCAGTGTAGAACGTCTTGTGTTTGTTTGGCCAATACGTTAACCAAATCCAACCTCTGATCTCCCATTCCAAGGTTTTCCTTCTCGCCGTTCCGTCGATCTTCCACCAAACACTCTCTCCGTACTCATCTCCGGCGAATATGACGCCTCCCTGTCTGTTGAATGGCCGGAAAGCGCTCGAGTACCGGTCCCGGAACCAAGCTCTAGGGTTTATCAGTGCAAGTTTCGATGGCTTCCTCGAGGCCACCTCTTTGCCATCGGAGCTGTCGTGGAGGTACCAGTTCAGGATTCCGGTGTTGCCATAGACGGACTGCTCGAATTTCCATGGCTTCAAGCTTGCCGTTACGGTCTCTCCGACTGCTAATTTGAGGCCTGGGTAAGGATTTGAGGGTTCGAATCCGGCTTCTAGGGTTTTCTCGGCTCCGACTTCTATTATAGGGTTGTCTGATGATTTGCTTACTGAGACGCTCATTATGTTTGTTTGTAGAGTTGGAGTGAGCTGCAAGGAGATCCGTGATGGAAAATACTTCTCTGATCCGCCGACTCCTCGTTTGGACAAGAGCATGTTGTTCACGAGCGGGATGATGTTGCACCTGTAAAAATTCGAGGTACGTTTTGAACTCCAATGCCAAAGATACGTGAGAATCTTCACTATTAATTACTTCTAGCAGCATGATAGATCAGTTTCGGAATCGTTTTTTTTTTCAAGAATTTGCCTTTCTGTCTTAGTCGTTACTTTTAGTGCAATAGAGAAGAAGTTTAAACTCAATTGTGGAAGATGCGTGAGAATCCTTAACATCGATTACTTCTAATAGCTTGAAAGATCAGTTTGGAATCAATTTTGCAAGAATTTATCCTTCTTTTTCGTTACGTCTAGTGTGTGAGAGAGAAAAAATTCGTTCTTAGCAGCACAGAAGTTAGCTTCGAAGTTCAACATACCTTATGTTGTCAACGTGAACTCTCAGATTAATCCACTTTTCTCGAACCTCAGCCTTGTAATTAAACTGCAGAACCCCTTCTAGCTGGTGATAATTTAGAGAGAGTTGCAATCTTTCATCAGTCGAAGGATTGCGTGAGTTCTCAATGCAATCCATTGCAATGACAGGGCAATAGAGTTGAACTTTCCACAATCCATGTGTTGAAAATGAATAAGAGAACAAAGGTGAGGGTGTTTTGAGCATGCAGCTGTTGGCTTTGAGCTCGACTATCCAGTTGGTGATTGCAAGGTTTATGGACCTCATCCATTGCTCTTCTATATTAGACCCCAACAGTTTCATGAGCATCTTTGATGCCTGTCTTGACTGAAAATTGGTTAAATGATACTTGAGAGTTGTCAGACAATCCAAACGCAGACCGGTCGGAGCTTCATAAATGCAAATGAGGAATAGAAGGTTAAGAAATGTAACATTGAAAATTTCTTTTGGGTTGAAAGTAATGTTGAGTTTGAGGAAACCAAAGCTAAAATTCTTTTGCTGGTCTGAGCCATAATGAAGAACATCGCGAATGCAATTAAGCAAGAGACTGGATATGCTTTCTTGGTCATCTAATAAATTTGAGGATTTGGTGCTGGTCTTTAAGGGTTCTGAACTCCAAAGAGAGATAGGAAGGCTAAAATCTGCAATAACCGATAAAGTAATGGTTGCGGAGTGAAGGCTTTTGGCTGCAACAACATTGAGGGAGGAGTTGCTTGAGCTTGAAGAGCATATGGATGTAGAAATGGAAGTTGTTTTCCATTGAGAAAGTGGTGGTAGGTTCTGTATCCAGGAATAAACATCAGGAAAGCTACAAGGAGCCATGCAGTAAGTTAGCAAGATTGAACTCCTTTTCCTCTCTGTAGGGGTAAGGATGTTATTTTCTTCTATATTTATAGACTCTTTGATGAATGGAATTTTAGTAAAGCAAAGTTTCTAGAACGTGGAAAAGTCAACTGGAAAAGTGATCCATTGGCATCAAGAAAGAAGAGAGAAAAGGTAAAGAACACGATAAGATTGGATGGTTCTGCATAGAAAAGAGATGATAGGCATTTCACCTTTTAATTGAGGATAACTCTTCACACAAACCCAACAATCTTTGATCAAGAGTTCAATTCTCTATATAATATTAGGCATTTAGGGGCTGCAGCCTATAACACCAAAAAGAATCCTCATAAAAGCGATAAAAACATTTAACACAACTTCTGGAGATATTAATAAAAGACTATCAAAATCAATTAAAATAAAGCAAATCCTTTTTTATTAGAATACGTCTGTAGATCCCACTTGAAGTTAGATATATCAGAGGAAGTCATTAATAGGTTATAGTGGGTATTTTCAGGGTTGAATTTGGACATTTTTTTACTTTTGATTTTAAGTATTTGTTGTGTTTGGTGTGATGGAGTAATCTTCTAAATTAGTTATGAAAGCATAGTAATTCTAATTTTATCACTTGTAGGAGTTTGATATTCCATTGGATGAAATCGAAAGCTTTTAGAGCTCCACGTCATCAAGGCTTTCTATTTCCCACTAGGCAAGAAATAAATTACAAAATTTTTAGAGATAAGGAGCTTACCTGCGTTCGTTTTCTTTAAGCTATAATTTTTTTTTTGGCTATTTCTAGGTGTGAACGTTCCCCCTTCTTTCATTTCTTTCATCTTTTCTTCTCTATTATCCAGTTGGAGAGTTTTTTTTCTTTTTTAATCATTGATGGAATCGTTTCGGGGATCTTTTAGTGATGTGTGGTCTCTGATTAGATTTTTTTTTTTTTTTTTTTGGATTTCAAAGTTGAAGATTCTTTTTTTGTAACTATTTGATAGACCTTGTCTTCCTCAATTTGAACCCCTTTTTGTAGGCTTCTTTTTTGTATATGCTTGTTATTTCATTTTTCTCATTGAAAGTTCGGTATTTTATAATAATAGTAACAATAATGAAATTGTGTCTGATATGAAAAAAAAAATTAAAGATAAATTAAAAAGTTTAAAGTGAAAATGTACTTAACTAGATACAATTATCAATGAAGCTACATAAACTTTTACTGACGAAGAAATTCCAATGTGTAGTTTAATTTTATTTGCATGTATAAAAATCTAGATCTGCCTTGTTTGTTGCTTAGAAAGATAATAAGTGGAAAAGAGACCTCAGACGATTAGTCTCTATCCATTTCCAATGATTTCTTATGAGCTAAGGAATTGAAAGATGGAGAATCTCTTTGAATTCCAGCCTCTTGGTTTCGGTGTAAAATGTCTTATGTTTGTTTGGCCAATATGTTAACCAGATCCAGCCTCTAATCTCCCACTCCATAGTTTTCCCTCTTGCCTTTCCATCAATCTTCCACCACACATTCTCTCCATACTCGTCGCCTGCGAATATGACCCCTCCCTGTTTGTTAAAAGGTCTGTGAGCACTCGAGTAACGGTCCCGAAACCAAGCTTTAGGGTTTATGAGTGCAAGTTTTGATGGCTTGGTGGAGGCCACCTCTTTCCCATCCGAACTGTCGTGAAGGTACCAGTTAAGGGTTGCAGCATTCCCATGGACGAACTGCTCAAATTTCCATGGCTTCAAGCTCACCATTGCAGTCTCCCCAACTGATAATTTGAGGCCTGGGTAAGGCGTTGAGGGTTCGAATCCAGCTTCAAAGGTTCTTTCAGTTCCAACCTCAATTTTAGGGTTATTTGAAGATTTGCTTACTGAGACACTCATTATGTTTGTGTGGGAAGTTGGAGTGAGTTGCAGTGAAATTCGTGATGGAAAATGTTTTTCTGATGCACCAACTCCACGTTCTGACAAGAGAGTCTCGTTCACAAGCCTGATGATGTCGCACCTGAAAGAATCCGATAGACTTTTTAAACTCAGTTATCAAAGACATAACACCAGCTACTTCTAATAGCTTGAAAGATCAGTTTTGCATCTGTAGAAATTGCCTCTGTTTTTGTTGTAATTCCAATGAGAGAGAAGGGATTAGTTCTTAGCAGTAAGGAAGTAATAGCTTCAAAACTCAACGTACCTTATGTTATCAACGTGTACCCTCATATCAATCCACTTATCTCGAACCACAAGCTGGTAATTGAACTGCAGAACCCCTTCAAGCTGGTGATAATTTAAAGAAAATTGCAATCTTTCATCTGTTGAAGGATTGCTGGAGTTCTCAATGTTGTCCATTGCAATGATGGGGCAATAGAGTTGAACTTTCCACAGCCCATGCGATGAAAATGAATAAGAGTACAAAGGTGAGGGTGTTTTTAAAGTACGGCCGTTGGCCTTGAGCTCCAATACCCAGTTGGTGATTGCAAGGTTCATCGACCTCATCCATTGCTGTTCTAGATTCGACCCCAACAGTTTCATAAGCACCTTGGATATCTGCCTCGACGTAGAATTTGCCAAATGATGCTTGAGAGTCATAAGACAATTTGAACGGAGATCGGTGGGAGCTTCATAGATGCAGATTAGGAATATGAGAGTAAGAAACGCGAGATTGAAGATTTCTCTTGAGCTGGAAGTGATATCGAGTTTGAGGGAGTAATGGCTAGAATTCTTTCTTTGGTTTGAGCCATAGTAAAGAACATCATGAACACAATTAAGCAAGAGAGTGGACATGGTTTCTTCATCGAATAAATTTGAGGAATTGGTGCTGGTCTTCAAGGGTTTTGAGGTCCACAGGGAGATTGGAAAGCTGAAATCTGCAATAATTGAGAGAGTAATGGTTGGGGAATGAAGGTTTTTGGCAGCAACAATTTTGAGAGAGGAGCTGTTTGAGGTTGAAGTGCATATGGATGTAGAAATGGAAGTAGTTTTCCATTGAGAAAGGGGTGGAAGGGTCTGTATCCAGGAATAGACATCAGGAAAGCTACAAGAGGCCATGGGAGCATGCAACAAGTTAATTAACAAAAGATTGAACTCTCCTTTTCTCTCTTGTAAGAACAAATGTGGATGTTGTCTCTCTCATATTTGTAGACTCTTTCATGAAGGGAAGTAAAGCAAAGTAAAGATTCTTGGAGGAAAAGTTAGGTAAAAAGGCGATTATTGCGAGCATTGGCATCAAGAATGAGGAGAGAAAATATAAAAGAAGTTGATAAGGTTGGATAGATGTGCAAATGAAGAGGTTATTGACAGATACCTTCTAATCAGGGAGAACTCTTCACCCACAGCCCATCTTTTATTTATTTGTTTATTATATGGATATGTATCTTTATTATATTGATAGAGGTATCTATTAATAACCTCTTATCTCCCTGAACTTTAAAACGTGTCTAATAGGTATGTGTCTTAACTGTCAGTTTTGTATCTGTTATTCCTCTCTGAACTTCAAAATGTTAAAATTCATATTAGACAAAATTGAAATAGGTATCTAACAAGATCTTAAACTTATAATTTAAAGTTTAATAGGTCCATAATTTGAAAATACAAAACTCATTAGATACATACTTAATAGTTTAAAAACTTATTAAACGCTCCTTAAAGTTTAAACACCTATAAAACATGAAGGTTTAGGTTCTATATTAGATAGATAATTTGGTTGAAAAACTTATAAAACATAAATTTCTTAGACCCAAATTTGAAAAATACCAAATTCATATATTTGAAAGTTTATGAATGCATATTTAACTTTTTTTCTTTTTTTTTTTTAATAAAAAATAGAAGTCTATATGAGTAGGCATCTAATTCCTTCTGGGGTCTACAACACCTTAGACTTCAAAGAATCTTGAAAAATGAGAAATTACCATATTTATAAAATATTGAAAAAAGCCTTTTATCTTGTATGTTCTGTCTTCAATAATGTTCATTCGTTTTATCCAAATATTTTTTTATTCATAAATATTTATATAAATTAACGAAAACACTAGTAGGCTTAGTTACATTTTTTTTTCAAAATTATTTTAAGACACAAATTTATTTGATTTGCAATATCTAAAATGTTTCTATTAATATTAAATTACCATAAGAAAACCACTATTAATATGAACTAGTAAGTTAAATATTGTATTTAAAACGCTATAACAGTTGATTAACAGGTCGTTGTCAATGTAGTCATTAGGGTTGTAGCTGGAGGTGGACATGGAAGATGGTTGCTAGATTTTTTTTTTTTTCTTCAGAGATCGTCAAACTTGTCGGTAGCAACGGCAGGGGCTTTGATGGTCACCAATGTGAGAGGTCTATAAAAAAATTGGTACGGATTACATGTTAAACACTAAAAAATATTTTTTTCAAAAAATTATTTCAAGTATTTCTCTAAAAGTGACTTATTTCTCTAATTTATTTATTTATTTATTAATTAAAATGTCATTTTGAATGGTTGCTAAACACTATAGATTTTATATACTTTTTTTTTTTTTTTAACCAAATGTATTCTAAGATTAATTCAATTATCTACTTGTAGCATTTAAATTCCCAAGTTTTTAATTATTTGTGAAGAAATAAGTATAAAAAAAATTAAATTAAATTTAAATTGTTGCATGAAATTAATTATATTTTAACTTTAGCGATCAATTTTTTAACTTTATGATGGGATCCCATATCTCTTTAATTATACACATTTTTACTATAAATGTTGTCTTATTTGTTTATAATGTTTTGTTATTTTTGATTTGGATAACAATGAATACTTTCATTATTCTGCCCAACCCCCACAGATTCCCATTTAATTTAGGTCATAATTATTTATATTTTCTCTTTTATTCCCTTCTTCTTTCCATCTATATCTTCTTATCTATATTATATAATTATTCTATTGTTCAAAAGCTAACTATAAACTTACAAAAAATAATAATAATAATAATTCTTTATTAGCCTCTCAACTTCATAGCTTGCAGTCGACACTCGAGGGGTCAACTTTGTTCATGGAGGCCAATGACCGCTCCCGTGAGATTAGTCTCTTGGTTTTTAGTCTATCACTTAAGTTCATGGTTGGAAATTTCTTTTTCAATGTGGTCAGCTTAAGCTAGACAATGACAATCTATTCTATTTTTGTTTGATGCTTAATGTATCAGTATTATTCGATTCTTAAAATGTTGTTTAACATTGGTTAAGATTCAAACGAGACTTCAATGTCTATATATTGAATGGATGCACCGTATGAATATGAGTGCGATCGAAACTATAAATATGAACCTCATGATCCCTTCTAAAGATGTAAAAATAAAATAAAAACTCTTTTTAAGGGCGAAGTTGCAACTTGCCCACCTATATATATATATATAAATATATATATAGACAACCGCGTGAAGGGTCTCAATTCCTTTGGGTTTTTCTACGAACAAATAAATTCTCTGAAACCCAGCGGTATTAATTTTGCAGCGTACCGCCAGATCTCACTCTCCTCCACCAATGGCTTCTCCACCGACACTTCCGATTTCCGGCCATCAGTCGGCCACCGGAGCTCCATCTCAGCCGCCCATCGCCACCCCGGCCTTCCGCGCATTTCTCTCTCGGTTAACTTCCTCCGTCCGCCAAGGCTTCTCCCAACGCCGCCCCTGGTCGGAGCTCGTCGATCGGAGCTCCTTGGCTCGTCCCCTCAATCTATCCGAAGCCTATTCCCGGATCCGCAAGAACTTTTCATATTTCCGTGTCAATTATATCACTCTCTTGACCCTTGTTCTCGCCTTTTCTCTCCTCTCCCATCCGTTCTCTCTCTTGACTCTTCTTGCCCTCCTCGCGGCTTGGAGTTTTCTCTACATTTTCCGTCCTTCCGATCAGCCTTTGGTTATTCGCGGCCGTACTTTTTCCGATTTCGAGACGTTGGTCGGGTTGGGGGTTCTGACTGTGATTGTTGTGTTTCTCACTAGTGTTGGATCGCTTCTGATATCGGCGTCGATGATTGGATTTTCCATTGTGTGCATTCACGGTGCGTTTAGGCTTCCAGAGGATCTTTTCCTTGATGACCAAGAGCCTGCAAATGGAGGGTTCCTATCATTTCTCGGTGGCGCGGCCTCCGCTGCTTCAGCCGCAGGTCCTGCAATTGCAGCTCGTGTATAGCCAGATCCTGATCGGCGCCGGATGGCAGTTTAATCATGGGTTAGTCTTACCTGTTGTACTCTTTGCAATTTGAATTCTTTGGCTGCGGGGAAGATCGTGTTTCTTGTGATCTGAAAGAACTGGATTAGGGTTTGTTCTCTCTTATGTAGATTGTATCTGAAGATTCTGCAAGCTTATAGATCAAATTTTGTTTAGTTTGTTCTATATACAATATCATAAATTGGAGTCGGTATTACTTAGGGCGATTATTACGCAATTCTTTTACCATAGTCTCTCATCTCTTAATCTAAGGCCTGAAGAACCCCATTATCATGTATGTTGCTATTACGGTTATGTTTAATGCCAGATTTTGTTATCTTCTAATGGAATTCAAAGTATGTCAATAATTCGGTTGTTATGGGACTGTTTCCTTTCATGCTGCTCTTTTTATGTAGTTGCTGGATGAATATGGTTGTGTACTGCGCTTCACATCGTGATATTATTACCAAAATGATATGTGTATTTGCAGGGGTTGGGTTGTGGGGGCTTCTGGGAAGGGGTTACACTGTCATTCATGTTCATTTTCTTTTGTAGGAGATTTTGGATTAGATTTCTTTGAATTTAGTGAAATTCATAATTGCTTGCTCTCCAGATTATTTATTCAGGGATCTTGTACAGATTATCGTTTCATTTAGCATCACTTTCTTTCAAGTTGTATGGAAGGGGAGTTTTGAGAATGGAAAGGGTAATGGTAAAGGAGAGGGAAATGATGAAGAGAGAAAGAAAAGGGTAACAGTATACATTGGCCCCTATGTTTTCTCTCCTTCTAGTCCCTTTAATTCACATCTTCACACTCAAGATTTGGTAGTCCCTTTATCTTTTTTTTCTAACTTCCATTGAACAAATGAAAGAATACTAGGGCATATAGAACAACATACCGGAAAGAAAGGAAGCCTGGAAGTACCTCATGTTTTAGTTCAATGAGATGGATTTGCCTGTTGTGAACAATCACATGGTTACCCATTTCACATTGACTCTAACAACCCAAGTTCATTGCTAACCGTTATTGTCCTCTTTGGGTTTTCCCTTCTAGGCTTCCTCTTAAGATTTTAAAACGCGTTAGGGAGAGGTTTCCCCTCTTCAACCGGTGTGGGATCTCACAATGCCCCACCTAAATAGCTTACTTGGCTTGAATTGGATTGCATTGTACATGAATGAGTGTAAGTTGTCATGTCTCATCACTTGCAACACAAAGTGGAGTAGTCTGAGAGTTTAGGAACATTGTTGTGACTTGTTATATTGATTAAAAGAGCTCTGTTAGAGTCAGTATTTCGAGAGAATAATTTGATAGAGTAACAAGTAATGCTCAAAGTGCCAAGTTAACATGGATGTAAGTGTTGCAAGTGTTGAGAGCATTCATTGTTTGCCCCCCTAAGTTTTGTGTTGATTTGTGGAACTGGCTTGGCCAAGGTTGGTTGATTGATATCTATTAACTGTCGCTGTTAGAATGAGAAACATCAAGAATGGTTGACTCAGGCTTATATTTGGACCAATGTAGCTTTATTCACATGGTATTACAATTTATAGCTGTGCAAATAAGCGTAATCATATGGATGTAGAGATATACATTTTCTTGTCTGATTACTTGAGAAGTGTGTCACTTTGGTTGTCACTTAATATGGCAGTCATGAAGCAAAGGCATTTTACCACATTCAAGTCGAAGTGCCTTAGGCTAGACACTGAGTTGAGCAAAGACGTGCCTTCACTGAATCTTATGGTCAAAACTGCTATTATGTAAGTGGGTGATTGTGTTGAGTTGGTGACTTGGTTGGACAAGTTGAGTTGACCTCTATTTCAAGGAACTAATGCTGAAGGGGAACTGGAGAAAACCATCAAGTTTCCAACCCATTTGAGTCTTCCTAGGCTTCACTTGTTGTCAGCAACCTGATATGAGTTATATCCAGATAGATTTCGGCTTGTTCAATCCTTCAATTTGCAGGTTCGATGCAATTTTACAGTAGTTATTGGTTTCAAATGTTTTTCTAGTTTGTGTTCGTGTTCGTGTTCTTGGACGCGTTTGATATATCTCTATGAAGTATGAGAAATCCTACCCCATAGTTATGTATTTTAATTCTTCTCCTTTTTAAACGTCCAAACCGGTTTGCATACTCTAGCTTTGGTTCATTTTGGTTTTACACGGGCATCCACGTTTAGCCCCACGTTATTAAAAAAATGTCGTGAAAATTTGTTATATTTATGTAGTACAATAAATAAAGATCGAAACCAACAAAAATAAATTTATTATAAAAAGAACAAGATACTTAACCATATGATTAAACAAATAGAAGACAACATGAAAAGAAATGAATAATTTGACCTTTTGAACCAAACGAAGTGAATATAATAATTTTTTCTTTTTGAAAAGGACAAAAGAAACTCATGAATCAAACGAGCCAATTGGGGTGGGGTGAGCTTCTTTCTAACGTCCCCCCATTTCCCAGGAAGAAACCTTTGTTTGTAGTGGGTCCCATTATCAAAACCTTAAGGCATCCAAAATAAACACATTTGATTTTATTAAGACTTGGTTCAATTTAGTTTATGAAATTTAATGTATAATGTTATAATCTTATGATAACACTTTCATGAAGATGAGTATCAATATTTAATATGCAACAAATTTATGATTAAGTTTGTAATATCACTCTTTTCCCAAGGAATAATACACTCCCATGTCCTTAGCCGGTGGATCCAATCACTGAAACACTGAAGAGATATAGCCGTTGGAGGAGCGGTGTTTCCACTAAACCCCCAAGACCCTCTCTCTCTCTCTCTCTCTCTCTCTCTCTCTCTCTCTCTCTCTCTCTCTCTCTCTCTCTCTCCCATTTTCACTCTTCCAAAGCAGTCAAACAAGAGAGAGAAACAAACATCGAGAACCAAAAATATAAAAAAAATAAAAAATAAAAAATAAAACTAGCCGTTAAGCTCATCAAACAAGAGAGAGAAACACAGAAGCAGAGGAAGAGGAAGAGCCTCTGGTATCTTATTGCAACCCACCTGACATTTGTGTCTCTCTCTCTCTCTCTCTCTCTCTCTCTCTCAGGCATTCACGTGCCCTTCTCTTCACAAACTTGGCCTCCTCCTCTTCTTATTCTCTCTACGAAACCCTTTTCCACCAACCAAAATCTCTCCTTCCTCTGTTTCATTCTTGTTTCCCTATGCTCCATTCCGTTCCATTTTCATCTTTTTTCAAGTTTTTCTTTCCTCTTCTTTAGCTTTCCATGGATGAAATCCAAACCCCATTTGATTCCAACTCTTGTTGGAAATACCCACTTCGAGATTTTAGTGTTTTGTTGTCGGAAACTGCCGATTGGCTCTGTTTTCCAGGGAAGAATGAGAAGAAACGGAGGTTTTCGAGGAAAACCCCCCATGGGTTTGTTTCTTCTCTTCATTTTGGATTAGTTTTGTTCCTTTTTGTGGTCAGTTTTGTCTGTGTTCAGCCTGTTTTGAGCCAGGATTGGGACGGCGTGGTTGTGACTCAGGCTGATTTTCAATCCCTTCAGGCATTCAAGCAAGAACTTGATGATCCTAAAGGGTTCTTGAAGAGTTGGAATGATAGTGGATTTGGTGCTTGTTCTGGTGGTTGGGTTGGGATTAAATGCGCCAAGGGACAGGTTATTGTGATACAGCTTCCATGGAAGGGATTAGGAGGTCGAATCACTGAGAAGATTGGCCAACTTCAGGCCCTTAGGAAGCTCAGTTTACATGACAACTTCATTGCTGGATCCATCCCTTCTTCATTGGGGCTTCTTCCAAATCTTAGAGGAGTTCAGTTGTTCAATAATCGATTTTCGGGGTCGCTCCCGCCTTCATTGGGGCGTTGTCCTCTGCTTCAAACTCTTCACATTAGTAACAATTTGCTCACCGGAACAATCCCATCTAGTTTGGCTAACTCCACCAAACTCTATTGGCTTAACTTGAGCTATAACTCGTTTTCCGGTCCGATCCCGACGAGTCTCACTCGATCGGTGTCCCTTACTTTCCTCGCTCTTCAACACAACAATCTCTCAGGCAGCATTCCCGACTCGTGGGGAAGCGATGCCACCGAGCGAAACCAGGTGTTTCAGCTCAAGTCTTTGACTCTTGATGACAACCTCCTCTCAGGTACCATACCAACTTCTTTAAGCAAGTTAAGTAAGGTTCAAGTGGTTTCCCTTAGCCACAATAGGCTAAATGGTGGCCTTCCTGATGAACTTAGTAGGCTTTCTTTGCTCAAAACTTTGGATGTTTCTAATAATTTCCTTAATGGAAGCATACCCCAAAGTTTTGATGGATTGAGAAATCTGTCTGTTCTCAACTTGAGTAGAAACAGATTCAATGGTCATATACCTTCAACTTTAGGGAACATTTCAACACTTACTCAACTTGATCTATCTCAGAACAATCTAAGTGGAGAAATCCCAGCTTCTCTTGCTGATTTGCAAGCTCTTCAATCCTTAAACGTCTCGTATAACAACCTTTCGGGTTCGGTACCGGTGGCCCTTGCCGAAAAATTCAATGCGAGTTCCTTTGTTGGGAACATTCAGCTCTGTGGGTTCAGTGGTGCGATTCAGTGCCTGTCCCCTGCCCCTTCTCAAGAAGTTCCTGCTCCTCCGCTGGAAAGTTCGACATCCCGACATCGGAAATTAAGTACTAAAGATATAATCCTCATAGCAGCAGGATCCCTCCTTGTAGTATTGGTTATAGTTTTCTTTGTACTGCTGTGCTGCTTGATAAGGAAAAGAGCTGCTTCGAAAGAAAAGGATGGCGGTGAGGCTGCAGCAGCCGGGGCTGTGAGTACTGAGAAGGGCGTCCCTCCGACGAGCAGTGAAGTTGAAGCGGGAGGGGATGCTGGAGGAAAGCTCGTCCATTTCGAGGGGCAAACGGTGTTCACAGCAGATGATCTTTTGTGTGCAACAGCAGAAATAATGGGGAAGAGTACTTATGGGACTGTTTACAAGGCTACATTGGAGGATGGAAGTCAAGTTGCAGTAAAGAGATTGAGAGAGAAGATCACTAAGAGCCAGAAGGAATTTGAAGCAGAGGTCAATATACTTGGAAAGATCAGGCATCCAAATCTTCTAGCTTTGAGGGCTTATTACTTGGGACCTAAAGGAGAAAAGCTTCTTGTTTTCGATTACATGCCGAACGGGAGCCTAGCAACGTTCCTGCACGGTAACTGCAAATTTCATATCTTGTTTTACGTCTTAAGGTAATAATGTGTGTATGTACGGTAAGCTTGCTTGCTCTAACTTCTTTGAAATCTACAGCTCGTGGACCGGAAACATTCATCGATTGGCCGACGAGGATGAAGATAGCTCAGGGTATGACTCGTGGCCTGTGTCACCTTCACGCACACGAGAACAGCATCCATGGAAACCTAACATCCAGCAACATTCTACTTGATGAGTACATAAATGCTAAGATTGCAGATTTTGGCCTGTCAAGGTTGATGACAGCCGCTGCAAGCTCAAATGTGATAGCAACTGCAGGGGCACTCGGGTACCGAGCGCCAGAGCTTTCAAAGCTGAAGAAAGCGAATACGAAAACTGACATTTACAGCCTTGGAGTGATCATATTGGAACTCCTGACTGGAAAGTCCCCCGGTGAAGCCATGAACGGAGTCGATTTGCCGCAATGGGTTGCATCAATTGTCAAAGAGGAGTGGACCAATGAAGTTTTCGATATGGAACTGATGAGGGATGCCTCTACCATTGGAGATGAGTTGCTGAACACGCTAAAACTCGCTTTGCATTGCGTCGATCCATCACCGTCGGCAAGACCAGAAGTTCAACAAGTTCTACAACAACTGGAGGAGATTAGGCCAGAAACTGCTCCCAGTTCTGGGGACGACGGAGCTGGAGGAGGAGGAGGACCCCCTTCAACAAGTGAGTGAAAAAGGGCTGCTGGGCTATATCCAAATAGGCAAGCAGAGTGTTGGTTAGTTAGTTAGTTTAGTTAGTGGATAGAACAAGAGAGGCTTCTGTGATTCTTTCAATTCTTTTAAGGGTGTTTTCTGCGAGAGTAAATTAATTTGCAAGTAGTTTTTATTGAATACAATATATTTTAGACTCAAAGATATAGAGTTTACACGATCACAAGGTACGTACACCGAATCGCTCGAACCGCTCGCTAAATCTACAAGAAACTCCTCATAAATGCAAAAGGTATATGTTTGTATACATACTTGTAAAAAGCTACATACTTTTCAGCTGCTCTCTTTTACATAACCTCTAGTTTCTTCTGCAAGATTCTCCCAAGCCTTTGCCATTTTCTCTGCATATCCCACCTGCAAAAATGAACTTTGAATTAAGGTACTCCAAACCAGTTACATGACGAAAGCTTGCTTTCGGTTGTGTAAATGTTGTCAAAATAATCCAACCTGATTAAGGACAAAGCCTTTTAACATATTCTTGAAGTCTTCTTGCATCTCCCTGTCGAGCCTCTCGAGCTCACTCCTATTGTTTTCCTGCACTCAAAGTATACTTATACTTAACACTTCATGCAGCTCTCTAGAACCAAAAGATCTCGAGCATCTGAAGACTATAATTTCAAACAATTCAGCCAATTACATACACACATATGGGTGGTATTTGTAATACGGATGCCTTGAAGTGTAACCGGGTGCATTCGATTTTCCATGTAATCATTTTTTATATCGTCCAAAGTGAAATACTAAGTAGAAATAATACACACAGAAAAATGGGACAAACAAGAGGCAATCTAATCTACCTTGATGCGGTCATATTCTCTTACTGCACGAGTCTTAGCATCCTCTGTAACATGCACAGTATCTTTCAACTCTTCAATTTTCCGCAACCTGGACCTGTCTCCACCAAATATCTTGGACGAAGCAACCTCAAGCTTCTCGATCCTCGTTTGCAAGGAAGATAGATCTGATGATAGGGTCTGAACTGTCAGCAGCGCACTTGCTCGGTCAGAAAATGCACCGTTGACAGCTAACATAACTCCAAGATAATCGTGAAGCTTATCCTGCAATGGATTCACGAAAAGAACAATCAATTGATGGATTCAGTCTCCTTCAAAGAACTTTCAAAATTCGCTTAATCAATCATTTTGAAACGAGTTTTATAACTTTCCAAAGTGTGCATACTATTTCATCTTGCAACAAGTTTCTTAGCACTTACCAAATGCTTCACTGTTTGTGAATTTAGTTCTCTATACAATCTGCTACTTTTAACAGCAGCAGTGGCCAAATTTTTCATGTCAGCAGCTCGTACTCTTTGAGACTCGAAGATAGCTTCTTCAGTCTCAAATTTGGACAACTTTACAAATGCTAAACCCAGTTCTCCCATTGTCTCTCCGATGTCTTGCTGAGCTTTCACAAGTGATTCGGCCTTCAAAACAATGGTATATACACAAGCAACATTACTAGAAAGTATAAAGAAACGAGCCCCATTTATTTTCTCAATAAAAAATGAAGGGCATTCAGCAATATATTTCAGAATTAATCACAACTTAATCCTATTCTTCCTAGCAGAAATTTTGTCTTCCAACGTAAATCAAGCTGGACAAGAAAACTGTAGTTCAAGATAGCTTCTCAAAATGCTTATATTAATTACTCCTAATCCAAACGCCATGGTATCTAAAATTCTCTAGTTATACATGATAGAGATAAGTATGAAAACCTTTATAGCACTAGATTCACACCTGTAGAGACAAATCGATAAGTTGCTGTTCAATGTCCATTAATTTCTCTTTCTTCTCCAAAAACTCCTTATCTTCTTCCACCACCATCGGCTTCGCCCCAACCCAATCGTTGGACATTGATTGCTTCAATTCCTTGAAGATTCTCAACAAATCTCTGCCCCCTTTTGCAGGTTTTGCCACTTCCTGCAAATCCACAGCCGCAGTTGGTTCCCCAAATAGCTGCCTCGGCAGCTTCACCGCTCCATCAAGCATCCTTGAAGCTACATCAGTGCTTCTAACTAATGGTAATGACCCCTTCGCCTCCAAAAACATTCTCAACTCCTCACTTTTCCGAATTACTGGATGCAATGCCAATTTCCTCAAATACTTCTCTAATGCAACCCTCCTATGCTCCACAAACTCCTGTTTCTGCATCATTTGGCTCTCCACCACGTTCTTATCCGGCCTCATCGGTATGAAAAACCCACGGTACGTCTCCAGCAACCGATCAGACAATGCGACAACATCCTTGAAACGCCTTCGAACACCAAATTCGGATCCAGGTCCCCCGTATTCAGGAAGATTCGTCCTCGTCGTAATCAGATACGTGTAAAAACCACTTCCACCGGGAACCAACGAATTGTTCAGCTCATCCATTCTCTGCGGATCCGAAACCGAAATACTCAAGAACTCAGAGCTCAAAGCGTTCGCTGTAGTGGAGAAGTCAGGGCTACCATCGCGACCATTGGACGATGAATCAAAAGACGTGAAAATCGCCTCAGCATAAGAAGGAGGCTCAAGAAACGAATCGAAAGGCGAATCAGGGCTTTGACGGTCCGCATAAGAGGGCGACGACGAAAGCAAGGGATCGTAGTTAATCGTCACCGGCCGACTCAATTGACTGTTCCGACCTTGAGATTGGGTGACGGGAGGATCGTCAAGAACCAAACTCTCCATTTCTTCACGAGACGAGTGGAGGCCCGCCTCCTCCTCCTCCTGATCTCCATTACTCATCATCATATCGAATCGAACAACGAGAAAATAACATAAAAACAAACGAGATTAGGAAAAGACAACAAAAAAAAAGGCCTAAATCAACACAAGATTCATCAAATTCGAAGTCTAAACACCATCGAATTCGAAGAACTAGTGGGGCAAACGGTGGGTAGTTGAAAGAAATGGAAGAGCATACGAAAATTTTCCCCGCATATGGAGACGAACGAACACGGGAGCCGAGGCAGTGAGTCACCACGTGGGTGAGAATAAGATTACGAAGAACTCGAGGGTTATCGAGGGATTCAGACTGAGTCGACTCAGTGTACGGGTTTGCCGAGTTGATGAATGTCTTAACTCGTGTATTTATTTAGTGAGTCAGGTGGGATTTAAAGACAAAATATTGTTAAAACTTCTTCACCTTATCCGTTTTAGATTATTTTTTTCCGAATTAAATATTTTATGGAAATTTAAAAAATAAAAATAATATATATAATTTAGTCTATGTAATTTTAAATATTAGAATTATGCTTATACCACAATTTTATCAAATGATAAGCAATAACTCTATGAGATAAGCTTTTTATTGGCTGCAATCAAGCGAATCCGGTAGTATAGACACGGGCGACTCTGACGCTCGAGTGAACCCGAATAGATAGATGTTCGGAATGTCTCGATGAGATGATTGATACATATGTCAATTCCCAATAGTTGTGTCCGAACAAGCCAAGAGGTTGATGTGTCCCAGGACATGAGACGACAGATGCATGGGTCGTGTTGTTAGGAACCGAGATGACAATGAGATATGGAATTGTTGTATCGCAATGATTGAACATGCAAGCACAAACAGTGTGTGTGGCTAAACAAGCTTGAATTTCGCACAAATGATGTTTGACAGTTTGACGAAGCCACAAAGCTGCCCAAAAAATATGAATAGGGCTTGAGTTTCAAGGCTGGTCGTGAGCATGGTAGCTAGAAGAGAGGTGACAACAATCATCGATAATCTAATCGAGAGAGACCAAAGAGAGATAATAAATATAGAGAAAACATCGATGAACAAAATCAGAAAGAAATCGACAGAGAATAAATTGTTATAAAGTTTCATTTTTTAAGTACCTTTTCGACTGACATATTTTGGTAAATAATAATTTCGGTGTATTTTAACCAAAATTATTAAGAAAACAATTTCTATGTTTAAATTAATCCTCTATAATTTAATAAATAATTATTTTACCTAAAAAATTTAATTCTTAAATTTTAATATGCAACAATTTAATTTCCATGTTTTTAAAATTTACAACTATTTTTATTCTTTACCATAAAAGATGGATCAAATTAAATTCAATTTTTATTACGTACGAATTTGGTATTTTCTTATAAATATATTTAACCACCGCTCAATTTATAGGTTAAAAATTTGCATTAAATCTAAATTATTATAAAATTAAAAGTGCGTTATTACGTAAAAAAAAAAATTAAGAATTAAATTTTAGGTTAAAATTTAGTAACCTTTTATCCTTCAGTTAAAAAGTACAGTAAATGTAATAAATGTTAAAAGTATAAAAAAGGAAGCGTTGAAACTCGAAACTTGAAAAATTACTGCTCCGAAAAGGGTAATTTAGAGGAAATAAAATTACGGAGGAGGTGAAAAATTGGGAAAAACGGAGGGAACTTAGGTGGACAAATTTATTGGTTGTTTCGACTTACAATCCCAATTTCCAACCAAAAGCCAACGCCACAAGTTTCTGATCACACGTGGCCGTTCTCAGGCTTATCTCATCAATTTCATCATCTGGACCCTCAGATTCCCTTCCGATCACGTCAATCTAAGCCCTCTGATCTTCCATTTTTCTATTTCCCAAATTACCCTCTCCCTCTTTCCTTATTTACACTCCCCCGCCTCTTTGCCGCTACTAGTCTACGGCCCTCTCTTTTTTTTACCATTCATGCAAAGTAATGGAACGGATTCCGAGGAGCTTTTTAGCACTTTTGGGCTTTGGATTGCTCCGCCTCAGTCACTTCACTCCCCTCTCTCTCTCCCTTTCGAGCTTTCAGGTATTTCTCTCTCGTTTTCGCATTGCATTTCCACCTCTGTTCGTCTCGTTTTTGTGGCGGTTCTTCGTCCGCCGGGGGATGATCGCCACCGGTTGAGTTCCTATTGTGGTTAATCAGGTCTGTGATTTGATCGGACTTTGTTTCTCTCGATTTTTGTTTGGATTGTTTTTGGTGTGGAGTGTGATTGCGGTGACGATGATGGTGATGAACGGTGTGTATTTTGTTAAGGAGGATGATTGTTTTTGTAATGGCGACGGTTAATTGTTGATTGGTCTTGTTTGTTTTCAGCTCAAATTATAGGTATTTTCATGCCTGTTTGTGTTTTTCTCTCTTTCTGTGTTTTGTTTAATATCTCTGTTTCTGTCGATTATGGGGATACTAATTTCTTCTGTGTTTCCAGCTGACGACATTATTATTGAACGGTTCTCCATTTTTACTGATGATGGTATTGGTGTTTTCAGGAGTGGAGCAGTGAAAATCAGCTACATGACGATGACCTTGCTTGTCGTGTCATTTTCGATTTTTTGCTGAATTTCTGTAAGTTTACATGATTGAATGATGGGGGGTTTTTTTTCCGAATTAAATTCGCAGGATTATCTTTTAAAATGAAAGCTATGATTAGTGTTGTAACGTCTGAAGTGATAGTGGGCTGTGAATTTTGCGCAGAAGGTTTAGAAATACGAAGGGGATTTTTTTTTTAAGAAAAAATTACTATTTGAGTACCATTTTTGTAACTGCGATGATTCTTACGTTGTGCAAGACTACATAAGAGCAGAGTTATTAACATGAGTTCTTGTTGGGTTTCATTCTTGCAGATAATCGACTTGTTTTTCTTAGTGGAAATTGTTAAAGCGGCTCTGCTGTTTGGGTGGCGATAAAGGATGGTTAAAAGACGTTTATATGAATTCAAGCATCCATTCAATGATTACCGTAATATTTGCCTCTCCTTCTTTCTTTTTACGTTCTCGATGTTGCAATGGTAGTAATATGATGACCTCCAACTATTTCGTGGTCTCAGATCTGGATGTTAACAATCCAATATCATACATGTTATCTCTGTTGTTCGTATGTCTGATAAATCCTTTCAGATATTGCATAATTCAGTACATTCAGTTCATTAGGGCAATGTCATCTATTTTTTACTCTGCCTTCATATGTATTTCCTAAGTTCAACTTTTCAGTTAAAATTCTGATTTCTTTCTGAAAGCTTTCGAGGCGATGTGCTGTGGTTCTTGGCAAGCTGCGGAGAAGATAAGAATTAGGAATGGTTCAATCACCCTTCATTTAGTGAATGATCAGTTCATGATTCTGGAAAGAGGTCCTTACACAGACTTCCGCATTAGGTCGAGACAAGCGACTTCGTCTGACTGCACCTGTTTTCTACGACCTGGTGTTGATATTTGTGTCCTCTCTTCCTCTCACAGCACGGAAAATACTGATGTGCAAGGTTCAGAGCCTGTAAGCGACCTTCTATTCAATTTTCTGAGCTATATTTAGTTTGCATTTTTTGTTAATATAGCATTCCCCCATTATTGTGCTCTAACATATGAAATGTCAGGTTCATGGAGGGATAATAGTTCTTGTTTTATTCAATCAGTAGAACTCCTTCAACATCAAATTTCTTATGAAATGATTTTGTTTTAGGAAAGTATAACATTTCTTCTAAAACTATATTCTTGTTTTGTCTCATATTTGTTTCAATTCTGGATTTGATGCTCTTTGTCTGTCCTATTAATTGAAGTTTTGATATATTTGAAGTGTTTTTTTAATGTTAATGCCATGTGTGTGTTCCTTTTCCTATAGCTTTGTTCTGGCTCATTTGAAATGTGTTGTCATTTCTTGTTTGTTAACTATTTGAATAATTTTCAATGGAAATTTGGTAGGCTCATATTATGCCTTTCTCAAAGTTTCAAGTTTCTTGTACAGGTTAATTAACTGCAGTTTCTCTGAACCTCTGTCTGTTCATAGATTGCTATTTCTTCTGCTAATGATATCTACATGGTACTTCTGCTATTAAGATTAACATGGTACCTATTATTCAGGAAAAGAAAGATAACTTCAAACTGTGTAATATAGACTTTGTTTCACTGCCAGGTCTATGGAAAGAAATGTCAATAATAAACTTACTAAAATACTGAAGTTTCTATTAGACAACACTACAATGTTGAAATGGATGGTGGTCTCTCATTCACCTATTGATTTATGTTTTTGACTCGTGAATGATTTATATTTGGAGAGCTCTTGTTCTTTATCTAGAGCTTAATCAACAGGGTTGGTTTCTTAGGTGTGGATCGATGCTAAAATAAGCTCAATTGAGCGGAAGCCTCATGATTCTGGGTGTTCATGCCAGTTTTATGTCCAATTATATGCTGCTGATAAAAAACCCCTTGGTTCAGAGAAGGGATCGCTTTGTAAAGAAATCATAGCAATGGGAATTGATCAGATCTTTGTACTCCAAAAGGTTAGGAAACACTTCTGTGAAGATCAACACTACCGATGGGATTTCTCTGAGGACTGCGCACTGTTGCCAAAAACAAAACTGCTTCTGGGAAAATTTCTGTCCGATCTTTCTTGGTTAGTAGTAACATCAGCATTGAAACATGTCACTTTTGACGTAAGATCAGTGGATAACAAGATCTTGTACCAAGTGTTGGAAAGTAATCAAAAGGGCACTTCAGTAGCTTCTGACAAGATTTTATACGTTGTAAACTTTAGAAATGATGATGGTATGTTTATTCCAATAATACATCAGCTAAATTCATCTGATAGGATTGAGATGTCTCCTGCAGATGATGCATTTGACAGTCAATTGCACTCATTCACCGATCTTATGGACTTGAGGCGTTCAAAACGCCGTAATGTCCAACCTGATCGTTTTCTTGGCTGTGATAGTATCAATGAATCAGAAATTGACTACAGCGGAACCAGGATATATAAAACAGAGCAATTGAATGATGATGATGAGATGACATTACCACTTGCTTACCTGTTTGCCACGAATGCAGGTCCTTCAAAAGTAAAGACGGAAAATGAAAGCAACAATCATTTCAATCAATTGAGTGTACATGATGATCTCTCTGATTTCAAGAGCAGACTAAGATCATTGGAAATGAGTGATGAAGTAGAAGATAAAAATCAACTTGCTATAGTTCCTGTAATTGATGAACAGCCAATAGCATCTGATCCATATCCTGATGATGCCAATGGTTGTGGTAACTTTACGAAACAGATAACTGAAATGTCAGCTAGGTATTACTACATTAACAATAAACGCAAAGTCCGGAAAAGAAACTTTTCAGACTTTGAAGACGAGAACTTTGAGAATGGTAGCTGGGGAAAGGCTTCGAGTAGTAAAGGTAGGAAGACCAGGTATCATTCCATATGTTATAAAGAGGATGGTTCTCCCAAAGAAAGAACTTGGCAGAAACGGTCCTTAGGTGCAGGTGCATACAAGGATTTGATCAATTCCTTCCTGAAGAATATTGACTCAACAATTCAAAAAGAAGAGCCACAGATAATTGATCAATGGAAAGAATTTAAGAACAAAACTTCCTTGGATAAGAGGAACGAGATGGAACTGCCCTCTAATGAGGAGAAGGAAGAAAACTCTGAGATTGAAATGCTGTGGAGAGAGATGGAAATATCCCTTGCCTCAAGTTACCTTATTGATGCTAACCAGGTAAACTAATTAAACATAAATGATCTTAGATTTGTTATAGTTAAATGGATATTCATGATGATGCTCATTCAGATTGCAAAGATTTGGTTTTACAGGGTTTTAGTAATGGAACATCAGTGGAGCCTGAACAGAAAGTAAGCAAATGGTGCCAGCATGAGTTCAAGTTGAATGAAGAGATAGGGATGCTCTGCCATATATGTGGCTTTGTGAGCACTGAAATTAAAGATGTCTCAGCACCATTTGTAAGTCAAATTCAAAACACTAGAATGCTGGAATGTTTTTATCATATTCTTCAGTAATCTTTCACTCCGCCTATCTTGGCTGGGAAACTTTTGATATCATAGTATTGCTCCATGTGAAACTTTTGATATCTTAGTATCACTCCATGTGCATACTCTTCTACGAATGAAATAATGTGCTGTAGGATATGCTCGTAAAATGTTGTTTTATGATTTGAAATGACATCTATAGTTTCATTCTGGCTGTACCCTCTGTAATTCTGCATCATTGGTCTATCTGGCCCTCATTTTTCTTTTGTGCAAATTGTTATTTGCATATTTTTCAACTATGTTGTGTTTGATCCCATCCTTATATTGCTTCTAAAATGTTGTAAATTATGGCTGGTGTTCCTTTTTTATGCTATCTCAACAGATATTGACAACTTTTTTCTCTCTATAGATGCAACACATGAGCTGGAATTCCGAAGAGCGGAGGATTGAAGAAAAAGATGAGCACAATACTGACGATGAGGAGGAGATGAATATTTTCTGTGGCCTGCCTTCTTCTGATGGTACCTTATCGGAAGAAAATGACAATGTCTGGGCCTTGATCCCTGAATTCAGAAGGAAATTACATCTCCACCAAAAGAAAGCATTCGAGTTCCTGTGGAAAAATGTTGCTGGTTCTATGGTTCCAGCTCTCATGGATCAAGCATCTCGTAAAATAGGTGGTTGTGTGATATCCCATACACCAGGAGCTGGAAAAACCTTTCTGATCATCTCATTCCTCGTTAGTTACTTGAAACTGTTTCCAGGGAAAAGGCCCCTTGTCCTTGCTCCAAAGACAACTCTTTATACATGGTATAAGGAATTTATTAAGTGGGAAGTTCCAGTACCAATTCATCTAATACATGGTCGTAGAACGTACCGAGTTTTCCGGTCGAACTCAAAACCAGTCACATTTGCTGGAGGTCCAAGGCCGACAGATGATGTCATGCACATCTTGGATTGCCTGGAAAAGATAAAGAAGTGGCATGCACATCCAAGTGTTCTTGTTATGGGCTATACATCATTTCTTACATTAATGAGGGAAGATGCAAAATTTGCTCACAGAAAGTACATGGCCAAAGTTTTGCGCCAAAGCCCCGGTATCTTAATATTGGATGAGGGGCATAACCCCAGGAGTACTAAGTCCAGGCTGAGGAAGGTTTTGATGAAAGTTGAAACAGACCTCAGAATACTCCTCTCAGGTACCTTGTTTCAAAATAATTTCTGTGAATATTTCAATACTCTTTGTTTGGCAAGACCTAGGTTTGTGAATGAAGTGTTGAAGAAACTAGATCCCAAATTCAAGAGGAAGAAAAGAAAAGCTCCACACTTGCAAGAAGCTCGGGCAAGGAAATTCTTTTTAGATAAGATAGCTCGGAAAATCGATGCAGGTGATGGAGAAGAGAGGCAGGAAGGTCTGAACATGCTAAGAAATATGACAAGTGCGTTTATTGATGTTTATGAAGGTGGAAGTAAGGATGGCCTTCCTGGTTTACAAATTTACACCTTACTAATGAACACAACTGACATACAGCAACAAATTTTGAATAAACTTCATAAAATAATGGCTAAATACCCTGGATATCCCCTTGAGTTAGAGCTCCTCATAACTCTCGGTTCAATCCATCCTTGGTTAGTAAAAACTGCGGTTTGTGCTAGCAAATTTTTCAGTGAGAGGGATCTGATGGAACTAGAAGGATACAAATTCGATTTGAGGAAAGGTTCAAAGGTGATGTTTGTTCTGAATCTTGTGTACCGTGTCGTCAAGAAGGAAAAAATTCTAATCTTCTGCCACAACATTGCACCTGTCAAACTATTCATAGAGCTGTTTGAGAACGTATTTAGGTGGAAGAGAGGCCGAGAAATCTTGGCCCTCACAGGGGACCTTGAGCTATTCGAACGAGGAAAAGTGATGGATAAGTTTGAAGATCCCTTAGGGCCATCCAAAGTCTTGCTTGCTTCAATTACTGCTTGCGCAGAAGGCATTAGTTTGACTGCAGCTTCACGAGTCATCTTACTAGACTCCGAGTGGAATCCTTCGAAGACAAAGCAGGCCATCGCTCGAGCATTCCGTCCAGGCCAGCTTAAGGTGGTCTATGTCTATCAACTACTGGTAACTGGCACATTGGAAGAGGACAAGCACAAGAGAACTACATGGAAGGAATGGGTGTCAAGTATGATTTTCAGTGAGGCGTTTGTGGAGGATCCTTCTAAATGGCAAGCAGAAAAGATTGAAGATGAAGTTCTTAGGGAGATGGTGGAGGAAGATAGAGTCAAATCGTTTCATATGATTATGAAAAACGAGAAGGCTTCTACTGTGATCAGAGAAAAGGATTAGCCTCACAATATCCTGGTAAGTTATCTCTCTTCTTCTCTGTCTCATATCATATCATATCATATGTATGAATAATGACTGCTTCCTCTCCTCTCATGTTTATTAAATAGATGTTTGTATAATAAGATGAAAATTGTGTCATTCTTTACCAATAATCATCTGTTGTGCAATTTTGAACTTTAGTAGAATTAACTGCCTAGTTGTGACTTGATGAACTATTTTCTCAATCATTTTGCTTATCACAAGCTGCTGATCTTGGAAATTCATGTTTTGGGAATTTGATTTGCCATATTTGCTTTACATCTGACACGCCTCATTCACAACTTTATTAATCTTTTTCCTTTAGCTGAAGGGTTTGAATTGTCTTCTCAAAATCCATTTAATTTGCGTTACCTTTCCTCTCTTCTAATTTCTAGATTGTTTACTAATTAAAACAAGATTATCTAATGCTTTTATATTAATTATGGTGTTACGCGTGATTGTGTTAATTATATTCCGTCTTTTAATAGCTGTATGCAATATGACTAATTGTATCAACTATATATATTGATATTGATGTACGATTATGTGTCTTCTTATGTTCATGTTATCAGGTTACACTCTAGAGACTATTTAAAGGGCCACTAACTAATCTCTAGTATTGAACGGTCTAGATTAACATAGTCTGCATATATATCTTGGTAGTATGTTAGATTGACATAGTCTGCATATGTATCTCAATAGCAGGTATTATCAAATTACTATGTGAGACTACTAGAGAGTTACCAACTAACCTCTGGTATTGAATTGAGTCTACATATATATCTCAGTGGTTAGTCGAGCCATGAGGTCTCTCCCTTCATGTTATGTTATCAAGCACTTGTGAGGAGAATTAGAGGATTGCTAACTAATAGTAGGTATTATCAGGTTACTATGTGAGACTATTGGGGAGTTACCAACTAACCTCTAGTATTGAATTGAGTTTACATATATATCTCAGTGGTTGGTCGAGACACGTGGTCGCTCCCTTCATGTTATGTTATCAAGCACTTGTGAGAAGAATTAGAGGATTGCTAACTAATAGTAGATATTGTCAAGTATCTATGTGAGACTATTAGAGAGTAACCAATTAACCTCCAGTATTGAAATTGAGTCTACCTATGTATTTTAGTAGTTGGTGCAGACACGAGGTTGGCTCCCCTCATGTTATGTTATCAAGCACTTGTGAGGACAATTGCAAGATTGCTAACTAACTTCTAGTATTGACGGTCCAGATTGATGGGATATTCTACAAATAAAAAGTTAGTATAATAACTTTTTTTCCGAGTATGAATAGGTACGAAATCTTAGAGGCAGCAATAATTTAATGAATTATTGAAGCTTCAATTGGGCAATAATTTATGAGAGATAGTGATCAAAGTGGTCCGTACGCATCAGCATGGAAAGTAGGAAGAAGGATCAGTGTTAGAAAATTTGGGAAATTGGAATGCATTTATTTTTTATTTACTTAATTCTTACTTTTTTCCAGCTTTAAATTTGAAATAACACATAAATATATTATTTCATAACAAATTTAAAATCTCAATTTGGTTTTTAAAATTTCTAAGATGTTTCTAGTTTGCCACATTAATTATTTAATAGATTGCATGGTCGCATATATGCTTATTAATGTGCTCATACGAATATGGACGGAATTAGAGCCACATAAGTTGTCCAAGTGCGTAGTAGTGGGTGAATATTTGGTGCCAAAAGTAACATTAAGAACTAAGACCCAATTGACATAAAGTTGGAGTTGGAATGAAAATCAATTGAAATGAAAATATTATTCCTTTGTTATTGTTTATTAACAGTTTTTTGGATTTAAAATTATTAATTTATTAATTAAAGACGCCTCTAGGAATAGGGTTGGGCTTTACTTACCAAGAAAGTTTCAGATTTAAAATTATAACAGTCCAAGCTCACTCTCAGCCGATAAAGTTCATATTAGAGAGAAATTTTCACAAAAATGCTTTTGTGTTTCGAAATTGTGTTCTTTTATGGAAACCAAACCGTCAACCAAGCGTCTTTCGTTTTTGTTTTGTCTTCATGGAGGTTAAGAAACTTTTTTTTTTTTTGCCATGAGTATTTGCCACGGCGGGATTAGCATAGAAGAAGAGGATCAGTTTGACTGCATTGAGTGTTGACCTCATTGATCTGTTGAATTGGACAGATTTGACTGCTTCAATCCGACAAATTTACAATATTATCCTTAAAATAGCATGGAGGTGAAGATGGTATTAAAAAAATGGTGGAATAGCCTAATTGTAGAGCTATAAAAATTTATAAAACTTTTGAAATTTCTAACCCATTTAAAATTATGTATTATAATTAAATTTTCTACCTAATAAAAAAACAAAACTTTGGCTAATTTTAATTTTTAATATCATTATAAAAAAAAATAGCATGCTTAAGGTATCCATATTCCTAGCTTTTCACGTTTTTTTCAATTTAAGTTATTAGAAAAAAAAAAAAAAAAAAAAAAAAAACAGCAACTAGCTCGTATCTTTTTTATTTTTTAATAGCACCAAATATAATTAAAAAAAATACAATAATACAAAATTTAATAAAAATAAAATAAAAAAAATGAGAAAGTTGCAATTAAGTAAAGTAAATGGCAATTAGTTGGTGTCCAAAGGCGCGCAAGTTGATTATCCACTTGCAAGTCCGGCGTAAGCTTTATGATTAATAATTTTTAATATATATATATATATATATATATATATATATATTCAATTATTGAAAATACTCCAAAAACCTTTAAAATTTTCAAAAATATTTAAACTTTAAAAAAATCTAAAAAAAATATAGTTAGTTTTAAATGAAAATCTTGATTTATTTCAAAAATACTCTTAGTTTTAAAAAAATATTCTTAAATTTTAAAAAATTTTAAAATTAGTATTAATACTCTCTATTTTTTATTAAAAAATAAAAAAATTCTTACGGTCAATATATAAACGAAAATCTTATATTGAAAGTTCATAAATTATTTTCAAATTTTGGACTTTAATTTTCTAGAAAAATTAAAAAGATATTAATGAAAATTGAGAAAATTCAATGGTAATTTTTAATCAATTTTAAAGTTAAAAAAATATTTTCGAAACCATTAAAGTTTTTAATGATGTTTTTGAAATAAAGTGTTAATAATTTTTATTTAAAAATTTAAAATATTATTGAAATTTTTAAAAATTTAAGAATATTGTTTTAGAAAGAAAAAAAAAATCTCTTTCTCTCACTTCTTTCTCTCTCCTCTTTTTTCGCATTACGCGATTATATATATATGGGGAAAGGCCCATTTTGCGGTTGTCTATTCGTCTTCTCAAATCAGCCCTAACTCTGCCAAAAAGAGAAAAGAAATCACTGGTTCTACACGGTTTTTTGAAGAATGCCTTCTTCGGTTCACCTTCACCGGATCAATCCGAGCAACAATCCCGGCGGAGGTGCCGCCTCCGCGGCAACGATGATGAACTGTCACAGAAGCGCCGCGGCGGTGGAGGTGGTGCGGCAGAGGACGAACATTCCGCTGAGGGACGGGGCGCCGGTGCCGGTACCCGACGCGGTGGCTCGGTACCATGCGCACGACGTCGGATCAGAACAGTGCTGCTCCGCCGTGATCCAGATCATCGACGCTCCGGTTTCAACAGTGTGGTCCGTGGTGCGACGGTTCGACAATCCTCAGGCGTACAAGCACTTTCTCAAAAGCTGCCACGTCATCTACGGTGACGGCACCGTCGGCACTCTCCGGCAGGTCCAAGTCGTCTCCGGTCTTCCCGCCGCCTCGAGCACAGAGCGCCTGGAGATTCTAGACGACGAGAGACACGTGATGAGCTTTTGCGTCGTAGGTGGAGACCACCGCCTACGAAACTACCGATCCGTTACCACACTGCATACGATTTCATCATCATCATCAAATTCAAACAACGAATCGAAATCGTTGACGGTTGTGGTGGAATCTTATGCAGTTGATGTACCGCAAGGCAATACCAGAGAAGAAACGTGCGATTTCGTTGATACGATCGTACGGTGCAATCTCCAATCTCTCGCACACATCGCTGAGAACATGGCCAAAACTTCCTAAAATTTGGATCCATTTCTTCTTCTACTTGTTTTTGTGATACAGGTGTGCAAGTGGATTTTAATCGCACTGTGAATCATTATTAACACACACACACACATACATTCACGATTGCAGCCTCTTTTTCCCCCCTTTGAAACCGATCTCTGCAGATTCATACACCCCCTGATTTACTTTTTCCTTTTGTCCGTACGAATTGTTGTATCTACAAATTTGTTCTTCGTTTATGCGTCCAGTTATATGGCTCTTTCTTCTGAAATTTGGCCATTTATTGAAATCCTCTTCTCCATGGTTGCTTGGAAAAGTTCATATTAGGGGGAGGTTCAGAGTTCAAATTCCAATAGAGTACAATTATTTAGTTAATCGAGGCATGAACAAGGAGGGGAGATTTGATTGGTTAATAAATATAAATTAAATAGTTTAAATATTTACAAATGGAATTAAAATAGCGAATAAAAGCAAGGAGGAATCAAACAGCTGCAATTAAGAGGTTGTGGAAAAACAAGAGGCCCATTGCAAGTTGCCTCTGTTTTTATTTTCTTTAATTTAATATAAATATAATATATGTATCTAAATATTCTCACAATTTAATTATTTTTCATATTTTCAAAAAAACTTTGCAACTTGCTTAACCAACTTGCCCATATAAAGACACTTATATATATATATATATATATATATATATATATATATATATATATATATATATATTTGTTTCAAATAAATAAACTACTCTATTAATTTTCTCTTCTAAATATTTTTCATAATTTTTCTCTCTCTAAATACTTTTTGTAGTCTATTATCTTCAACTAAAAGGGAATAAATTAAATTATCAATTATTCATAGTTTTATATCGATATTAATTAGTCATAATATGTAGATGTGAAAATTTGAAAATAATGAAAAAAGATTAATGCATTTTTAGGTATCTTAAATAAGAAAATAAGTATTTTAGTTTTTAGAGGAATTGTGCGATTGATGACTTAAATCATTATATTTTCTTCAATTAATTAATTGATAATTTTACATTTCTTTTCCAAAAACAAACATGTCAGACATTGTTTTAATAAAAGAAATTCCCTTCCCAAAAAAAAAACTCAGCTCTCCCTTTGAATTTCACATGAATAGATGTGTCTAGAGGCATGTATTCAACATCACGACGTATGAATTGTATTGTTGGGAACCAAGATGATATTGAGATGCGACGTGATTGAACACGCACACACGAACGACATGTGTGACTGAACGAGCTTAGATTCCACATAAGTTGTGTTCAATTGGTGAAAGCAAACCTTGTCGACGATACGACGAAGCCACAAAGCCAGACGAAATATATGAATGGAGCTTGAGTCCCCTTAAGACTTGTCGTAAGCATCTCAAAATCACAACTTCGTACGATTGAAGATATATGACCGTGATAGTGATCATTCACTCTCTATCTTTCAATTGATTTTCTCATCTTTTATCAAAACCAACCAATCCCAAATCTCACAAACCCACATGAAACAAAGAGGATTTGAGGGAACCCAGATGAATTTTAACATCAATTAATGAGGATAGAAAAGTTTGGTAAAAAGAAGCTCATTCCAAGTATCTTGGAGACCAGGCATGCACCAATGGATGCAATCCGCGTAGCTTACCGGGTTCGCTAGCTGCTCTGGTGTCAATGGTGACCATTGCTTCTTGTAAATCGATGTGTGTGCATCTCTACGATAGCTCGAGAGTTGTGTGATGTTAAGAAATGTGATAGGAAACTTCGACATGTTGAAAACTTCTCCAATCACTTCCATTATGCTTTTTTTCGAATCGGATTCCCAATAGTTTGGATCTTCAATTAGAGTCGTTTGGTTGTAGCAGTTGCCACCCTCTTCACCACCCCAATCAATACTCCTGTAGAGCCAAATGAAAGCTTGGTTATGTTACGATGGCTATGACAAAAAAACATTATTCAATATAACCGCTACAAATATGTGCTATCCTCAAAATAATTTTTCGTGTAAAATCAGATGTCACATTATATTCGAGTCTGAAAAGAGAGAACTAACTTTCCATGAGAAGGGGACATGGCAGTGAAGAAAACCCTAGTCTTTTTGGGGTCCATGTTCTTCCTAACCCATCTCAACATGCTCTTCATTGCCATGCGATAAGCATCCTTTGTGGGCAACTCTACTATGTCCTGTGCTTCGTCCCCGAAAGACCCTTGTCTGTAAAATTTCATTTCATTCATTCAACAACCATTATATAGTCTGTTCAAATGTATATTGAGAAAGAAAGTAGGTTAGGGAAAGAACATCTCTTACAGGATTTTCATGTTCGAGCCAGTAATCCACCAAAGATAAGTATTGAAAACCATAATATCAACCTTTTTCCAATGCCTTCCATGTTTATTAATTGAATCTCTTTTCACTATCCGATCCGAAATTCGGTGGATCACTGCATTATCCGAGTTCGATTCCAAGAGAAACGGCGCCCAATAGAACTCGATTGTCATATTGTACTCCTATATCATTCAATATCAATTAATAGTTATTAAAAGTCTATATTTTGCTAAAAAACTTGAGAAACATAAAAGTTAGCATACATACCTTGGCGGTGAAGACAGTGAGTGAACCGAATGTTTCCATGGATTTGGCATCGTTGGAAATTAGAGAGTGAAGAAGACAAACCATTGAAACATATTGCCCTCTATTTAGAGAATCTCCAACGAACATCATCCTCTTTCCCCTTAAGGTTTCTAGCATCATGCTCGCATTAAACCTTCATTAAAAAAAAAACAAACAAAACAATTTTAAAAGCTCAATCAATTTAATATGTATTATTTAATTTTACTAATATTTCACTTCTTTTTTTAATTCTTATCGGATAAGAGATACAAACTTCTAACCAATAAATTTTATTTAAATTTTAAATAAAAACAAAATATCCTAAATAAATTTACAAAAATACTTGTACAAAGCCTAAAAAATCAATCAAGAAAAGGAAAAAAAAAAAAAAAAAAACCTAAAGTTATTATCATGTCAAAATCTAATTTAAAACCAACCACTTGCAACAAGTTGCTTCATTTATGGGATATTCTTTCTAGATCAAGATTTAATTTTTAATATAATATTAATTCTACAAATAATTTAAATCCACATATTTCTAAAAATATCCACATATATTCTCCAATTTGGTTCTGCACGTCACCCTCGTGACTATCGGCCGGACCTTATACTAATGCCACCATACGTTGTCGTTTCGTCCCAATTTTATTTTTTAATAATTGCATGGCCGTTTACGGAATCATTTGAAAAATCTGGAATAACTCAAAACTATATAATATTTTAATAGAAACTTTCATTGACTTTTTGTTCATAAAAAAATTGAATCGATATTTTAATATTGGACAAATTGAAATTAATAATACAGTTTTACTTTGGTCAAACCTGTTGTCATTGAACCGATACTCGGTTTTATTATTTTCGTAATTTCTTTTCTTATAAATAATTTTTATTATACTCCCTAATTGTTTTTTTTTTTTATTATTTTCTATTTCATTCTTTCTAACTTTAAAAAAAAAAAACAATTTTGATGCTAACTTAGGTAAGATATATGCATGGAAAATGACCTTCCTATTAAAAAAAATTAAATGCCCAAAATTAAAAGGGATTAAAATTAAAATTTTTAAAGCATTAGAAATAATATATATATATATATATTTCCTTTCTTTTTTGGGGATTAAGTTAAATCTCAACAACCGTTTTATCTACATAGATGGAAAATGAAAGGTAGAAAATAAAATCAAACAAAAAAGAAAAAACAGAGAGAGAAAAGGGATACCTGGGAAGATTGCAGCCGTGGGGCTGCCACCGCCAGTACTGATAACTCCGGTCCGGCCGGCCGTGCTTCTGACACGTCAGCTGCGGCGGAATGTACGGACAATCCGACTCATCATATAGCGGCCGAGTCACCTCGTCCCTAACCCAGCTCCCACTGAACACGTCACACCCCTCCTCCAATTTCCCTATCTCAAATGCCAATTTATCCCTCTTCTTCTCTAACCACTCCACACCCACAAATCAAACCAGGATCAAATTACTTCAAATTTATGGATTTCAATCATTATGGGTTTAATATCACGTTGAAGCTTAAGTACATGGAAACTACCATAGAACCATAAAACAAATGCGACTATCCAATATTAATAAGAAGACCTCCAACTCTAAAGTCATTGCAACTAAATCCGAAGGCTTTGAAGCTTTTAAGTTACGGTATATTAATTCTCAATGAAAAGTAAAAGGGAGAAGAACTCACCTGTGGCGGGTGGAGCAGTGGCGGGGGCGAGGTCGAGCTGGAGTTGCTGGCTGAAGACGCAGGCAAGGTCTTTACGAAGGATGGAGACGAAGAAGATGAAGACCACGAGAGTGAAGAGGTATGGGGAGAAGCGAGATTTCCTGAGGATGGAGGAGGAAGAGTTGGGAGGAGGAGGCTTCATTTGAGAGCAAAAAAAAAAAAGGCAAAATTAGAAGTTTTAATGTTAGACAAAAACGTTGATGCTAATAATATATGTACCCATAAGTTTTGGTTTATTGGCAATTTCGCCTCAATTAAATGAATGAATTTGCTCTTAAAAGCAATAGAATATACATTATAATATAGATTAAAATAAGGCTTATTGGTAAATAGGTTAAAAGTTGGCATCAAGGGTAGGGCATGTTTTATATTGGGTTTGACTTGCCAAGGGTATATAAGTCATTGTCTTTAAGGTATTGAAAATGAAAATGAAAAAGAAAAAATAAATCTCTTCATTTTAATGGTTGACTCGCCAAGGCTATATAAGATTATTTTATTGGGTTCAAATCTTATTCGTTCTCTTTTTCCATTGTTTGGTTCAAGAAGATAGGAGAAGAGATTCAAGCAGAATTTAAAATAGATATAGTATGCTCTAACAATTAAACTATACTGACAATATGAATTAATATAAAAAATACGATACCGAGATTTAAACCTTCAATGAAGATACAAAATTTTAAAATATTAGGGACAAAATCAAAATGCATACATTATGGACAATTTGTAAAAGTATTTGGTTTCATTTTCAACCACCTAAGTACTTGGTTTGGAAGTTTCCTTCAGAGATGTAAAATTTTCAATTATGTTGGAAATGGCCAAGGGACTGTTGTTATACAAACTAAAAAGGTTGAGGGTAAAATTGAAAAGCAAACAATATTAAGTGCATACTTGACAACCACATAAATCAGAGGAACCTTTGCACAATTTAGCATAAAAATAGTTTTAAACCATGGAATTACGTTATAAAATAGACATACCATAAGCATGTGATCACGTTCATTTGCATCTCGATCTCTCGCTCGAGTGGGTAGAAGACTGGGTTATGGAGCGAAGGGCTACCCGACAGGAGCTATCTCTCTCTCTCTCTCTCTCCCTAAGCTTCTCAAGTACAAGATGCAGATCTATAGCAGAGGTATAGGGTTGCTGGCGCAATTTCAGGATGACCTCTTGTGGCTGTATTTGCCTAACCAAACAAACCCATTAGAACTTGATCTCCAAAAAATTCATGGTAAGAGAGCAAACAAAACAAGGAGTCTCACCGGCAATTTGAAGCACAAAATGTGTGTGATCAGAAGTTTACCGGAGAATAAATATCTCGATGACCTTGCGAGGGTCCCTTCAATTTTTGGACCAGAGATGCAAACAAACTCTGCAATGTGATATAAGTTCCAAGCATGTGCAAGAGATACAGGGAGATTGAGACAGAGAAGAAGAGAAAAACAGTATTATACCTGAATTTTATGAGGTAGGCTAAGCCAGAATTCCGGGTTGGGAATAACCTGATAGGAAAAGGAGGTGGAGAGAGGATATATTAGAACGGTTGTAGAGATCTGAACTGCGTTCATAAATCAAAAATGATCTTGAAAAGGCTGCAGTAGAGATAGTAAGTACATTTTTAACGGTGCGGCATCATGACAAGCCTTAAAGAGAACCTAAGCCCCATATTTATTTTTTGTCCGTATTTGTGGCTTCATTAGAATTTAGGTAAGGTTTGTTTTCGTCAACTGAACACAATTCATGCAGAATCTAAGCTTGTTCGGCTACACACGCCACCCATGCGTGCATGTTCAATCGTATGCAACCTATCCGACTTGCCTCTACACTAGGCCAAGTATTTGGTTCGGCTTTGCTTCTACTCGAGGCCAAGGTCTCTCACATGCAACGTTGCATCTCATCTTGTCATCTTGGTTGCCAAATTAGGTCTCTCACATACAATGTTGCATCTCATCTTGTCATCTTGGTTCCCAAATTAATACGGTCTACATGTCTTGATGTCATCCCAAATCTTGGCATGTCATCGATCCTCGTAGCTCACTCGATCATGTCCATCAAGATTGGACTCATGTGTTGCTTATACCATCGAGGGATCCCAAACATCCATCCATCCAGATTTTATCGAGGCATTCGACCCTTCCGTGTCCATGCCATGTCATTTACAGACTCCGTACCAGATAGTGGGTATATATACCACGAGTGTCCCCACAATACTAGAAAATGCAATAAAAAAACAAAAACAAAAACAAAAAAACTAACCTGCAGGAACATGAGGTGCACATACCAAGCAATCAAATACATAGGTGGATCATGATTGAAAATCATCCCATCCCATAGCTGCTCCACAACAGCATAAAAGATATCACGAAGTTAAACAAGTAAACTACCTTATTAAATAAAAGACACACAAGAAAAAATCTGCTGAATGTCAAAATGATGAAGCTTTTCATGTTCCATGCGCAACTATCATCTTATCAGTTTTACGAAGGATCCAGACATATCAACCGTTTGATACTCAGAGGTCAAGTTTGAAGAAAACAATCAATCAGCTGGTTCTAGGTACAAAATATTTAGGCTTGTGATATGAGACAAAAATTAAAATTGATCACAAAAACAAGTAAGTGATCAAATAATAGACTTCCAAAATCATGCCAAGAATTATAAGAATGATACTAGAGTTATCATATGCAGGGTGCTTGAGTGCATCTTTTTCATATCTATTGATTATAAATATGTAGGTGTATATACGAGCTACTAAGGAACAGGAAGAAACTGCAAAGCTATAGTTCAAAGGAAATAAGATCTAGTTTCCTAATCACACAAAGAATATGCTTATTTTTGCCGAATATTGAGCTAGTCTCACATATCTGTTGAAATTGTCAATATACAGGAAGGATGACAATTTATAAGAAAGTATTTGATACTCAATGAAAAAATAATTTGTAACCTGATGGAGCAAACCTGAAACCAGGCAATAGTATCATTTTCTGCTACTCTGTAAAACCTAACAGAAATGAATAGCATAAATAAAATAGAAAAGTGAGAAGAAATGAACAACGCGTAGGAAGAGAAATAACATTCTGATATAAATCACTCTTCCTTTTAACTATCAAACCAGAGGCAGAGGAAGATTAGCAATATCCGTCTTCGCTGAGGACTCCATGCGGGAACTCGGAGATATACAATGCCGGATCGAAGTTATACATCTTGCCATTGTTAACGAAACCGAACTCGCAAATGGAAAAGACCGAATCGAAGGGCAGAATTAGGCGCAGAATCATGAAGAAAATGGTAGCTCATTCCACAAAATTGATTCTACGCATCATTTTCCTCCTGCTAACATTTCGTGCCAGTTTTCTTGCAGCCTGATTTCTTGTAACAATAATCCCCGTACAGATTATGGCTTTGCGAGAACCGAATTTCTCGATTTGCAGAAATGAGACCGCACCCGAGTGGTCGAAAGAACCATGCCGTTCCTATAGAGGAATTCGCGGGGTTTTCATTTTATTTTATTTTATTTTATTTATTTATTTTTAATAATAATAGGTTTAATTGCAAAATTGTCTGAAAAACAAAGTTACAAATTTTTTTAATTTTCATTAAATACAATTTTTTTCTTTAATTTATAATTTAACTTAAATGATTATTTAATTTCTATAATACCATTATTTTACTTTTACGATAAATAAATGAAATAGGTTAAAAAGGAGTATATTTTAACCATATTTAAAGCATTTTTTTCTTCAAATATTCAAATTCTCGTATTTTCATATAAAATATAAATGAGGAAGTTCAATGGCAATTGACGTGTTCTTCTTTGTTTGAGACTAGAAGTTCAAATTCTTACACCTCATATATGTCGTGCTAAAAAAAGTATGGAATGGTAGAACGCGTTTACGAGTCGTTTAATGTTTAGGCAGGTTCACCTACGAAGACCTTGTTACGACTCTTTCTTTCTCAAAAATGATGTGAATTAAAATTTTGCAATATTAAAAAAAAAAACAAATTTCTAAAATTTATTATTATTTTGTGTTTAATAAATTAATGAGATAGCCAACATATTTTAAAATTAAATTGGACAAAAATAAAAATATTTGTTCTATAAAATATTAAACTTTAAAATTATGTGTTTAATTATTTATGAATTTTTAAAATAGTTCAAATACTTCGTACAATTAAAAGGAAGAGAAATTTTAATTTTAAAACTTATTAAATAATTGACAAGTTAAGAGACCGGAAGAGAAAGTGGAAACCTAGCTCCCGCTTTTTCCGTCTTCCTCTCTCACACGTGCTCTACGCCGGGAAAAACATGGACGGCGGCGATGGAAACCAAGCCTTGACCAGCACCCGGTTCTCCGACCTTGAACCTCCCCTCTCAGAACCAGTTCTAGAGGCGTTAGCCCAATTAGGTTTTGAATTCTGTACTCCAGTTCAAGCCGCCACAATTCCGTTGCTATGCAGCCACAAGGACGTCGCCGTCGACGCCGCCACTGGTTCGGGGAAAACCCTAGCGTTTGTAGTTCCGGTCGTCGAAATCCTCCGACGATGTTCTAGCAGTCGCCCCAAACCTCACCAGGTTCGTCTCTCTACTCTGTTTGTCTCAAGCCCATTTGAGTGAATTCGTCTTAGTATTGACTTAAAAAGAGCGTGCAAATTGTATTTCCATACTGGTTCTTTATGTACGGTTCCTCTGCAGGTAATGGGGATTATAATTTCCCCAACCAGGGAGCTTTCCTCACAAATTTACAGTGTTGCTCTTCCTATCGTTTCTACATTGTCGAATATCAAATCGGTGCTTCTCGTTGGAGGCGCCGATGTAAAAGAAGACATGAATAAGATAGAAGAAGAAGGTGCAAACTTGTTGATTGGGACCCCAGGAAGGCTATTTGATATGATGGAACGTATGGAGAACTTGGATTTTCGGAACTTTGAGGTATCCTCCAACCTCAAGAACATGTTCCTGGCTACTGGATTGTCTGAGCTTATTATTAGATTAACGCCAACACTTCTCTCTCATTCTGTTCTCCTGTTTATGTTTTATATTAAGTGATTTTTTCTTTAAAGTCAGTTTTGCATGTATACTTTCAACCTTTCAGTCGATTTCTTGGAATATTTTCGTGGTATTATATGATGTCTGGAACTAAATTTATAGGAACACAAAGTTATATATAGCTTTGGTTATCTATCCACAGGTTCTGATATTGGATGAAGCAGATAGGCTCCTGGACATGGGATTTCAAAGGCAGATAACTTCAATTATATCTCGTTTGCCTAAGCTTCGTAGGACTGGTCTTTTTTCAGCTACACAAACTGAGGCAGTTGAAGAACTTTCTAAGGCAGGGCTAAGGAATCCTATCAGGGTCGAAGTAAGGGCAGAAACACAACTTGCACCTTCGAGAACTCCATCTAGTCTTCATATTGAGGTATCCTATGCAACTTGTTTTCAGTTCAGTCTAATTTGCATGTTTCAATTTAATAACTCGATGCATGGAGTAAATGATGTATATGTGAATTTTATAGATTTCTATTTACGCTTCTTTAGTTCCGTCCATACATAATGAAGATCAGTATTATGAAGACTATAATCTTGCTCTTATTGAAGTTCTTTATGGAGGACTATGAAAAGTTCACAATCAATACTTTATGCCCGTGAAAATGTTATGGGTGGTCAAGCAGTGTGGATCGGATTATGCCCTATAGTAAAGAAGGAAAAGTCGAGGATTTGTTTGGAACCATAGCACACATGCTCGAAGACAATTATTCGTTAGCAGTTTTGCTTGTATGTCCTGCAGTTTCCTTTTGATAAATTTTCTTTTCCTTCTGATTCTGCAGTATTTGGAATGTGAAGCAGACAAGAAATCCACCCAACTTGTCGACATTCTTGTTAAGAACAAATCCAAAAAAATCATAGTGTAAGTTAACTGTTGGATTTGAATACTTAAAATATATAAATTGGCAATGTTTTCCCCTCATTTTAGTAAGGTATGGTGTTGTACAGATACTTCATGACTTGTGCATGTGTTGACTATTGGGGAGTTGTTCTACCACAGCTTACCCTTTTAAAAGGATTTTCCTTGATCCCTCTACATGGAAAGATGAAACAGGTACCTTTTTAGAGGTCATATGATGTACATTATAATTAAAAATTTGAAAGCTCAAGCAATGAGTTTTGCATTTTGATGACCTATATCTTCTATGCTCAATAGACTGCCCGGGAGAAAGCACTAGCCTCATTTGTATCCCTCTCAAGTGGTGTTCTTCTATGCACAGATGTTGCAGCCCGTGGACTTGACATTCCTGGCGTTGATTGTATACTACAGGTTGGCCATGGTTACCAGTCCATATTCTTCTGCATATAAAACTTCTCCCAAAGAAATTATGCTTTAATAAAAAAGATTTTTTTTGAACGTGCATATATCCTTGCGCTAAATCAATCTACTTTTTGTCTGGTATTGCAGTATGATCCTCCTCAAGATCCTAATGTATTTGTACATAGGGTTGGTCGCACTGCTCGATTGGGTAGAGAAGGAAATGCCATTGTTTTTCTTTTGCCGAAGGTGTGGTTTGTGCTGTTTGGTTCTTAATAGTTTTTGCATCATATATTAGTACAAAGAACGAACATTGTAACATTGAATCCTCCAAGTCCCTTCAAATAAGGAAATTGAAAAAAAAAATTCTTCTTTGTTTTTAGTGGTTGTTAATATAACACTAACATTCTGATTGACTGATTTGTGTAGGAAGAAGCTTATATAGAATTCCTTTCCATAAGAAGGGTTCCCATTCAAGAGAGAATTTGTTGTAGTGATGCCTTAGATATAGTCCCACAGGTGAGGAGATTGATTTTTTTTATGAGTGTTTCCATTCATTCTTAAATTTTTAGTGTTTATTTTAGCAGTGAAAGTTCAGGTTATTTTACTTTCACCAAACTACTCAATGTTGAACAAAACCTGTTATAGATACGAACTGCAGCAAAAAAGGATCGTGATGTCATGGAGAAGGGAGTCAAGGCATTTGTTTCTTTTATACGTGCTTATAAAGAGCACCACTGCTCTTTCATTTTCAGGTGCCTAATGATATTTCTTTTATATATTTTAAAGCAATCTGCAAATTCTCATGCTTTCTGAGGTTTCATCTTCCTCATTCAGGTGGAAAGAACTGGAAATAGGGAAGTTGGCCATGGCGTATGGTTTGTTGCAGCTGCCTTTGATGTCCGAGGTGAAACGCCACTCCCTTTCAACCGAGGGTTTTGTTCCCATTGAAGATATTAACTTTGAGGAGGTTAAATTCAAGTAAGGAGCCTTCAGAATCTTGACTTTTACTGCCTTATTTTTTGAACATTTTCAAGCAATTTGTTAGTCTTTAAGTTATAGGCTGCTGTCTTCCTCTTGATTTGCTAGTTCTTTAATGACTTTTGTGCTGCAGACGAGTAATAAAATTTAGTGAAAATTACAATTTGTACTCCTAAAACTTTGCTAGTTAAATCAGTACAACCAGTATCAATTAAAACTCGAAACCTTCATTAGTGAATAATTTAGACTTAACTAATTTCAATCAATTCTATTTAATAGCAACTCAAACTTATTAAATATTATTACTAAATGAGTAGAGAAAAATAGAGGTAGTAATGAAAGTGGCTGCTACTATCTCAATATTTTCTTTATGATATGTTAATTCATGCATTGAAATAGTCTTGTGAATGTGTGTGAATTGTGGAATGGAACAAAAAGATTGCATTGGCTTTGTAAATTCACGTTCTGAGCTACACAATTTGTAAATTTAGGCTTATGAAACTTGGCTATATAATCGGGCCTTAGGCCATAAACAGAGTTGAGCTTTTCGAACTTATAAACCAAATGCTTTATGAATTTCGTGTTGCAAGATCTTACATACATTTCTGTGATTAGCCTAACCATCTTGATGTTCCTTGTTCTATGTGATATTGCAAAGTAGAAGTTTACCACTAGCTTACAAGCGTGTCTTATTAGGGATAAATCTCGAGAAAAACAACGGAAGAAAAACCTCCAAGCTAAGAAGGAAGCGCAGAAGCAACAGCCTAAACCTGAACCAAAGAAAGATCCAAATGCCGCAGCTCCCATCTTAAGAAAGAAAACAGCTCGACAGAGACGTGCTGTACAGACAGCTGAAGACGAGGATGAGTTGACGCGCGAATATCGATTGTTGAAAAAACTCAAAAAGGGAACCATCGATGAAGCTGAATATGCCAAGCTAACTGGGACCGAGGAGCTACTGTGAAATGTATGAGTAAATGCTAAGATCCTGCGAAATCTCAGGACGTTTACGATCTATCGAGAGTCTCGAGCATTGGAGAAGGTCGGTATTCTTCCTTAAACCAGAGAGAATTCATAACATTCTGGAAGTTTATTTGGAGATGTTATGCTGTGGAAAAGGAACCAGCTCTTCAATGGGAATCTTTGGAGGAAGCTTTATGGTTTAAAGCTTTGGTTTCAGGTGGAACAGGTTTTGCTCAACTGATACTGATTTGTCTACTGACATTCTTAAGAGTATTAAGTTCTTTTTGTTTCTAAATTTGTATGTTATAGAGAAAACATTTGCAGTGTTTTTGTTTGTAAATCCCCTTTCTCAGGCTTCACTGGAGGATAATTTTGTGTTCTTTAATAGTTGGAATGACAAGATATCAGTTATCTAATAAGACATGGGCCTCATTCACCCCGCTCTCCCCAATCTACCTCCAAATCAAAAGATTTTTTTGTGGAAATCAAAAGATTTTTTGTGGGTCTGGAATTGAGAGAGGGGAAAGGGGAATGAAACATTCTTTATAAGGTTGTAGAAATTTTTTCCTACCAAACACATTTTAAAATCGTGAGGTTGACGATGATACGTAACAGACAATACCTGCTGCATAACATGCTAAAATAGATAATATCTCCCCATGGAGGGTTAGGACTAGACAATATTTGCTACATAACAAGTTAAAATAGACAATATCTGCCCATGGTGGGGTTAGGACTGTTACAAATGACATCAGAGCCAAACATCGAATGGTGTGTCAGGGATGACGTTAGGCCCCCGAGGGAGGTGGATTATGAGATATCTCAGTTGGAAAGAAGAATGAAATATTCTTGATAAGAGTGTGAACTTTTCCGTACCAATGACGTTGATACGATATATAACTGGCCAAAGTAGACAAAATTGTAGATTTGGAGGTCTGTTTTCCTAATTTTTATAATTATAAATGAATTTTTTTTTCGTCTTTTTTATGTCTTAGTAATGAATGTATAATTTTATTAATTGTTTTGATAAAGACACTAATTACATTAATTTAGTATATTTTATAAAGGAAAAATGTTCTAATTTTATTTGATTAAATCTAGTCTAAATTTAAAAAAAAAAAAAAAAAAAAAAAAAAAAAAAAAAAAAAAAAAAAAAAAAAACCATTTTTATTATTAAAAATGATTGAATTTTTCAAACACTAAACATGCCGTCATCTCGGGTAAAGGCAACATACTTCAATTACTCGGGGAATCTCTTCCCCTTCTTCAGTCCCTCTGTCGCCTTCGCTAATCAAAATCCTTTTTGAACCCTCGCCGGCGCCGTCACTCTTTCTCTACGCTTCTACGGTGAGTGGCTAAGATTTTAGCGTTTCGACCTTTTCTTTTAGCTTTCGAAACGATTTGATTAATTCCGTCTTATTCCTTCGCATATTCATGTAAAGGGCTTGTCTTCAATGTCTTCATTTCTATTGTTAGAGAACGGAAATAAATGATGTTTAGTTGTTTACAGGCGGAGTTGATCTTACAGGCTAGCTGAATGGCTACTGCCGGGGAAATTACTGCCGCCGAGTTCCTGCAAGTATGTTTTGTTTTCTTTGATTGTTGTTTTGGCTTCTGAGGAATTTCATAATGGAGTTTGTGAAGTTAATTTAGGGTTTTGGAAGGTAAATAATGGTTGTTGTTCTCATATTCACTTTGCTGAGGGAGATTTTTCTGCTTTTGATAGGGCGGGCGTAGGCAGAAATTGTTTTTACAGAGCTATTCTCACTGTAAACGACGTGGATTGTGGGGGATGCTGCACAGTTCAGCTGTAGGATCGCTTAGTTCAAGCAGAAGATATGTTCCTTTGAGATGTCGTGCATCGAGCAAAGCCAGAGCTGTGGATTGTAAGGTTGTGGCTAATCCAGTAGAGGCGTCAAGCTTGATTGAGAAGCCCACTGCAGAGGTTATTCATTATTTCCGAGTTCCTTTGATTCAGGGAAGTGCCACTTCTGAGCTTCTGAAGTCCGTCCAAGCAAAGATTTCAAATCAGATTATTGGTTTACAAACTGAGCAGTGTTTCAACGTTGGTATTCAGTCTGAGATTTCAAATGAAAAGCTATCTGTTCTTAGATGGCTTCTTCAGGAAACTTATGAGCCTGAGAATTTGGGGACTGAGAGCTTTCTTGAGAAGAAGCAGCGGCGAGGACTGGATTCTGTTATAATTGAGGTTGGACCCCGTTTGTCTTTCACCACGGCTTGGTCCTCTAATGCCGTGTCGATCTGCCAAGCATGTGGATTAACAGAGGTGGCACGTATGGAACGTTCGAGGAGGTATTTGTTGTATAGTAAAGGGGCGTTACAGGAACATCAGATTAATGAGTTTGCTGCAATGGTTCATGATAGGATGACTGAATGTGTTTATGTTCAGAGGCTTACGTCGTTTCAGACTAGTGTGGTACCTGAAGAGTTTCGCATTGTGCCTGTTTTAGAGCGAGGTCGGAAGGCACTTGAGGAGATTAATCAAGAGATGGGATTGGCATTTGATGAACAAGATCTTCAATACTACACCAAGCTTTTCAGTGAGGAAATAAAGCGGAATCCAACAACCGTGGAGTTGTTTGATATTGCTCAATCCAATAGTGAGCATAGTAGACATTGGTTTTTCACTGGAAAACTTGTTATTGATGGAAAACCTATGAGCCGAACGCTTATGCAGATTGTGAAGAGCACTTTGAAGGCAAATCCTAGCAATTCCGTGATCGGATTTAAGGATAATTCAAGCGCAATTCGGGGATTCTTGGTTAATCAATTGCGACCTGTTTATCCTGGTTCAACAAGCCCTTTAGAAGAAAGTAATCGCGATCTTGATATTTTATTTACAGCTGAGACTCATAATTTTCCGTGTGCAGTGGCTCCCTATCCTGGTGCAGAAACTGGTGTAGGAGGACGAATAAGGGATACACATGCAACCGGGAAGGGGTCTTTTGTTGTGGCAGCTACAGCGGGTTATTGTGTAGGAAATCTCAATATGGAGGGGTCCTATGCTCCATGGGAAGATTCATCTTTTGCCTATCCCCCAAACTTGGCTTCGCCTTTGAAGATCTTGATTGATGCAAGTAATGGTGCATCTGACTATGGTAATAAGTTCGGGGAGCCACTAATTCAAGGTTATACTAGAACATTCGGTATGAGACTACCGAGTGGTGAAAGGCGGGAGTGGTTGAAGCCAATCATGTTCAGTGCAGCAATTGGACAAATTGATCATATTCACATCTCAAAGGAAGAGCCCGACATTGGAATGCTAGTTGTGAAAATTGGAGGCCCTGCTTATCGCATTGGTATGGGAGGTGGGGCTGCATCAAGCATGGTTAGTGGTCAGAATGATGCTGAACTTGATTTTAACGCTGTACAGCGTGGAGATGCTGAGATGGCCCAAAAACTTTACCGTGTCGTCCGTGCTTGTGTGGAGATGGGGGAAAATAACCCAATAATTAGTATTCATGACCAGGGAGCCGGTGGGAATTGTAACGTTGTGAAGGAAATTATATATCCAAAAGGAGCTGAAATCGATATTCGAGCAATTGTTGTCGGTGATCATACAATGTCTGTGTTAGAGATTTGGGGTGCAGAATATCAGGAACAAGATGCTATTTTAGTTAAGCCAGAATGTCGCAGCTTGTTACAATCAATTTGCGATAGAGAGAGGTTATCTATGGCTGTAATTGGTGTGATAAGTGGTAGTGGTCGCTGTGTTCTAGTTGATAGTATTGCTACCCAAAGATGCATTTCAAGTGGACTTCCTCTCCCTCCGCCTGCTGTGGATCTTGAGCTTGAGAAAGTGCTTGGAGACATGCCTCAAAAAACCTTTGAATTCCAACGGGTTGTTCATGCGCTAGAGCCACTTGATATCGCTCCTGGAACGACAGTGGCAGACTCTCTTAAGAGAGTGTTGAGGCTTCCGTCGGTATGTTCGAAACGATTCTTGACAACGAAAGTAGATAGATGTGTAACAGGTCTCGTATCTCAACAGCAAACGGTAGGTCCATTGCAGATTACTCTTTCGGACGTTGCAGTTATTGCACAAACTTATTCAGGCTTGACTGGAGGAGCATGTGCAATAGGAGAGCAGCCCATAAAAGGCCTACTTGATCCCAAAGCAATGGCTAGATTAGCAGTTGGAGAAGCACTCACAAATCTTGTTTGGGCTAAAATTTCCAGTCTTTCTGATGTTAAAGCAAGTGGAAATTGGATGTATGCTGCCAAGCTTGATGGGGAAGGTGCAGCCATGTATGATGCAGCTGTGGCTCTTTCGGAGGCAATGATTGAACTCGGCATAGCTATTGATGGAGGTAAAGATAGTTTGTCAATGGCAGCCCAAGCTGGTGGAGAGGTGGTCAAGGCTCCTGGAAATCTCGTAATTAGTGCTTATGTTACTTGTCCCGACATAACAAAAACAGTCACTCCTGATTTGAAGCTCGGGGATAAAGGCGTTATCCTTCACATCGATTTGGGAAAGGGAGAGCGACGATTAGGTGGATCTGCTCTTGCCCAAGCCTTTGACCAAATTGGAGACTCATGTCCTGATCTTGATGATGTCCCTTACTTCAAAAGAGTTTTTGAGAGCATTCAAGACCTTCTTGCTGAAGACTTGATCTCTGCAGGCCATGATATTAGTGATGGTGGCTTGCTGGTTTCCGCCTTGGAGATGGCATTTGCTGGAAATTGTGGCATCACCTTGGACTTGGCATCACGCGGGAAGAGTGTTTTCCAAACCCTTTATGCAGAAGAGCTAGGACTCGTACTCGAGGTAAGCACGGAGAATTTGGATGTAGTGACGAGAAAGTTAACGTCTCTAGGTGTTACTGCTGATATCATTGGACGAGTAACTGCTACTCCTTCCATTGAAGTCAAGGTTGATGGGGTTTCTCATTTGAATGAAGGAACTTCTGTACTTAGAGATATGTGGGAAGAAACTAGTTTTGAGCTGGACAAACTTCAAAGATTGGCTTCTTGTGTAGAATCAGAAAAGGAAGGACTCAAAGCTAGACATGAACCTTCATGGGAATTGTCTTTTGTTCCTTCCTCTACTGATGAGAAGTATTTGTCTTCAACCTCTAAGCCCAAAGTAGCTGTAATCCGTGAGGAAGGCAGCAACGGAGACAGGGAAATGTCTGCTGCGTTCTATGCCGCTGGCTTCGAGCCATGGGACGTGACAATGTCCGATCTCTTGAATGGGGCTATCACTTTACAGCAGTTCCGTGGAATAGTATTTGTTGGAGGTTTTAGCTATGCGGATGTGCTTGATTCTGCAAAAGGTTGGTCCGCTTCAATCCGATTCAACCAACCCTTGCTGAACCAATTTCAAGAGTTTTATAAACGGCGAGACACCTTCAGCCTTGGAGTATGCAATGGGTGTCAGCTCATGGCTCTTTTAGGGTGGGTGCCAGGCCCTCAAGTTGGTGGTGTGCATGGTGTTGGTGGGGATCCGTCACAACCAAGATTCGTTCATAACGAATCAGGACGGTTCGAGTGTCGTTTCACGAGTGTGACCATAAAGGATTCGCCTGCTATAATGTTAAGAGGAATGGAAGGCAGTACTTTGGGTGTATGGTCTGCCCACGGCGAGGGGAGAGCTTACTTCCCTGATGATGGCATTCTCGACCGTCTTCTCCATTCGGACTTGGCTCCGTTACGATACTGTGACGATGATGGGAATCCTACTGAAGTTTACCCTTTCAATCTGAATGGATCTCCTCTGGGAGTTGCAGCAATTTGTTCCCCAGATGGTAGGCACCTTGCTATGATGCCTCATCCAGAGCGTTGCTTCTTGATGTGGCAGTTCCCTTGGTATCCAAAGCAGTGGAATGTGAGCAAAGAAGGTCCAAGCCCATGGTTGCGGATGTTTCAAAACGCTCGAGAGTGGTGCTCTGACGGCGCTTAATCTATTGGTATGTGTCAGTTTTTAATATGTTAGACGCAATAAATTGAGACCGGCGGATTGCCCTGTTCTCTTAATAATATTTGAACGCTTGGCATTTACATATGCCAATTTCAAAGATGATCATTTTTCTAATGTTAGTGAATGCCTAATGAAATCGGCACGGACGAGGAGGCATAAGGTTGTTTGTTATGTTGCAGCCTACCCACATCGATTAAGAGAGAGAGGATAGCCCCAAAGGTGCTAAATTGTGAGATCCAGACAATATCTGCTAACGGCGGGCTTGGACCGTTACTCTACAAGTGGATTAGAGCCCACATTGTCAAGATCTAAATCTTCCTCCCTATGGTTCTATTGAACTGTTGAAACTCACTCTTGATGTTTGGGATATAGTCACACGATTGAGCGTAGAATAGCTTCATGAAATTGAAGAAGTCGAGGACAGTTAGCTGAAAGACGAATGAAATAGGAATATATGTTCTAGCTCATAGTTTTCCTAAATAATTTTATCGATGAGGTAAGGTAAAGAAATTAGTCGAGTCAATCAGGCTATATATATATATATATATATATATTTTTTTTTTTTTTTTTTTTTTTTTTTTTTTTTTTTTTTTTTTTTTTAAAGTACTAGTCTTTTTGTGGAAGAAAAACATTGGAAAAACTATTTTTCACTCCAAAAGCTTCGAGTAAGCTATGAATAGAAAGAACCAAACACAAATAAATAAATATAGAAACTTCCTTTTTTGAACACTATTTATGAATAGAAATAAAACTAATTTTGGAAGAGACTATAAGAGCATGCTTTGGTTCAATGGCTTATTCATTATATATTTCAATTATAACTTATATTTATTGGTGAGATCAAATCGACCTTTCACCACTCATTTTTAGATGATCGAGTTTTTTTAAACACCGAGCCCCTAACCAATGTTCGAATATTTTTTAATTGAAATTCGTTGCATCGAAAGAGGAAGAATGATATAATAAAGCCAAAAACTGTGATTAGTGCTGTTGGTTCATGGCTGAAAAGGTTGTCCATTCAAAACTCACTCATTCTCTTTCTTTTTGAAGTACCTTAATTTCTCATTCAGTCCCCAAAAGTCAAACCATTTTAAGGAAATGAAAATTTGAAAGTTGGTCAACTTTTTGACAACATTCATAATTAAATAAAGACAAAGGGCCAAATAGCAATTATTTATGGTGTCTTATCAATAATACTAGACTGCACTATATAAGTAGCTAGGTAGCATCATACTTTCATTTTTCATATTTAAATCCCACTAATAAATAAGATCTTCATTTATAAATAAATAAATAAATAAATAAAAGTGTGAATAATTCTTAAACATTTTCATTGTACCATAATATATATATATATATATATATATATATATATATATATGATTTAAATTTGGACACGTAGAAAATGGATCACAAGTCATGAGTAAAGAGCTAGAAATAAATAAATGGTTCAAACATGAAACACATCAACCATTTTTAATTATTGTTATTATTTTCAATTTTTTTAATTCTTATATGCTCAAATTTGTTCAAACATTTTATTTTAATTTTTAAATTCTCGAGATTTATTGTATTTGAACTTATAAAAATAACTATTTTTTATTCTCATAAATTATTTTACCATTAATTGTTTAAAGATTTAATTACAACTTTTAGTATTTAAATTTTAGGTTTCAATAGATATACGTCACAATTATTATTATTATTATTATTATTGGTATAGGTAAGCATTTTCATTGACATGTTCATAGTTTCATCATCGAGCTACTTTTAAATTTTCATGGAAATTTTTTTTAACATATTAATAACGGTGTGACACTTGAGTAAAGAATATGAATAAATTGAGACCACATATGAATGAAAAAGGCCTAGAAGAATTAAAGGTCATTACCTATACAAATAAGGTGCACCTTCCTTTTCGGTACCTAAATTATAGGAACCGTGTGTTTTGTCTCGAACAATTCTATGTTAGATGAGCATGCGAGTGAGGAAAGATCCTGTTGGAAGGACTCTTGTTGGTCTATGATGATAGTTTTCACTCTCAGAAGTGAATAGTAAGTAACATGACCATGTTGAAAAGGATGCAGAGGAATGTCGAGATCATCATGTGTAGAATTGGATTCCTAGGTATGAGCTGTTACAAAAGGTACGAGTATTTTTAAACTTTTTAAATAAATTAGGGTATTAACGAAGCTTTTTAAAGATAACGATATTTTTGAAATAAAGCCGTAGTGAATATTTTTTAGATTTTTTTTAAAGTTTATTATTGAAACTATAATCTTTTTAAACAAAATAGAATGTTTAAGGGTATATTTAGTAATTTAGCCTTATAACAATTTACTCGATATTATATTCCTTTTATATTTTTAAATATTTAATTTTAATTCTTTTACTTCCATTTTTTTTTAAATTAGTCTTTATTGAAATTAATTTTTATAAAAATTAGTTAAATAATAATTATAATAAAATTCATGTACTATATAAATATATTTCCAAATTTTCTAAATTTTATTCCGCAAATAACATCTATAATTTACTATATTTTTAATTTGGTTCTTTCACTTTTAAAGTGTTTTTTTTTTATCTCTTTTAGTTTAATAATATATTAGGAAAGAGATTAAAAATCTTTAAACTTCTTAATAATATAATTAATTTAATATGTTTATGTTTGGAACCTTTTTAATTAATCTCGGTAACTTCTTTAAAAAATATTTAGTTGCAGTAAACATTTTCTTACACACCATTAAATTTATTAATAGAAAGTTTTTTTGCTTTTTTGTTTTTTTTTTTTTTTTACATTATCAATTAAAAATTTAAGAAACAATGTCATGTCCAAAAATGGTGTCATAGATTACATTGGGAGAGGAAGCAAAGTTGAAGCACTGAGACCGGGGAGGAGACGGCGGCGGGAGTTGGAGAGACGGCGGTTTCTCGTCGGAGTAATCTGAGGGCAATTTGGGAAAACAAGGTGGTCTTGTTGCATTTGGAAGCAAAGTATCTCAGATTGAGCAACAGCTAATTGCATTTGTAGCTGAGAAACTTGGTTTTGTAAGTACGAAATTGCCCCTACACAACCATAAACTGGGTCCCGCACTCTTGCAGTTGCCTCATAAACTAGGCTTATCACGGCGTCGCCTCTTTGTTGCACCGGCAGTTCCTGCAACATTTTGCTGACATTGCTGGCACCAAAAACCTTATGAACAATAGCAAATTTGTGGGGGTCATCGGAGGGGAAATAAGGGGCAAAAATGCACTCTTTTGCGCACCGTCGCCGGAGGAGTTTGCACGACGCGCAGGGCGAACCGCCACCCATTTTTTCCTTGTTTTTTGCCGGAAAATATTTAAGAGAGAGAAACAGACGGCGGAGAGAAAGAGAGAGAGAGAGAGTTAATATTGTTGAAGAAAAAAGAGGTTGAAGAGTGTATATTTATAATGGGAGACCAACGCGTGTGGCCAAAAGCGAGTGATTATTAAAACACAAAATAGATTACTTATAATTACACATTAATTGCCCAACAAAAATAGAGATGATAATTACTTAATAATTGCTTCTTTTTTTTTTTAAATAAATAAATTTTATATTAATTTTTAAATTTTAATAATTTAATTTCTCTCTGACTATATCCCAATTACTTTGGGTTAGTTAACTAGAATTTGAGTCAGTCATGACTCGGGCAATATGTGAGGCAAGTAGGGAATTACAGCTGGGTCAACCTCTCCATTCTCCACCTCAAACCTTGCGAAGATTCAGCCTTATAGATTAAACGATCGTCTCTAATTTTAAAGTTTAATTTGATGTATTTTTTTAAAAGCATTTTATTTATTGATGTCTCTTAAGACTGATCGTGAGCGTGTCAAGATCACGTGTAATAGGTCAACGATTTAAATTTATAAAACCGAAATCAAATATGGTTGGAAATGTTTGTTTGTAGT